>NC_068984.1:98052299-98071504 GCF_001194135.2 Octopus bimaculoides | reverse complement strand
ACTCTGCTCGATCTGTAGAAAAGGCGTAGGTAGAAACTCCATAAGATGTACCCAGTGTAAGCTATGGACACATAAGAGGTGCAGCAATATCAAAGGGAGGCTAACTAGCAAGATAGCTTTTGTATGTGGCAAATGCTCAGGTGCTGTAAACACTGAAAATGTGCAGAGAACAACTTCTGTCACATTCCAGGGAGAAATACTAGAGGTAGTTGATAGCTTCCGCTATCTGGGTGACCAAGTTAGTAGTGGGGGTGGGTGTGCTGAAAGTGTGGCTGCTAGAATAAGAATAGCCTGGGCAAAGTTCAAAGAGCTCCTACCTCTGATGCCACGCTACATGGCAGTGAAACATTGGCCGTGACTGCTGAGGACATGCGTAAGCTTGCAAGGAATGAAGCCAGTATGCTCCTCTGGATGTGTAATGTCAGTGTGCATAGACGACAGAGAAAAGTTGGATTTAAGAAGCATCAGATGTGGTGTGCTGGTATGGTCATGTGTTGCGAATGAATGAGGACAGCTGTATGAAAAAGTGTCACACCCTAGCAGTTGAAACTTGTGGAAGAGGTAGACCCAAGAAAACCTGTGATGTGGTGGTGAAGCACGACCGTCAAACATTGGGTCTTACTGAGGCAATGACTAGTGACTGAGACCTTTGGAGATAAGCTGTGCTTGAGAAAACCCAACAAGCCAAGTGAGACCATAGCCCATGGCCTATGCCAGTAGGTGTAGCCAGCCCACTTATGAATGAATACCCCTCATTCATTGGACAATAAACCTTGCTTATGAAGACCTATTGAGGTAAGTGAAATCAAAATTGCTGACATGGCTGATGACAGTACTGCCTGATTGGCACTCGTGCCAGTAGAATGTTAAAAGCACATCCTAGCATGATCATTGCCAGGGCCATGGATTGGCTCCTGTGCCGGTGACACATGAAAAGCACCATTCAAGTGTGATCGTTGCCAGCATCGCCTTATTGGCACATGTGCCAGTGGAATGTGGAAAACAACATTTGAGTGTGGTCGTCGCCAGTGCTACCAGACTGGCTCCCGTGCAGGTAGCACGTAAAAATACCTCAAAAGCATCATTCGAGCATGAGCGTTGCAAGCGTGGCCTTACCGTGGATATGTGCCAGTGGAATGTGAAAAACATCATTCGAGCATGGTCGTTGCCAGTGCTGCCAGACTGGCTCCCGTGCAGGTAGCATGTAAAAATACCTTTTGAGTCTGGTCATTGCCAGAACCGCCTGACTGGCCCTCATGCTGGTGGCACGTAAACGCACCTACTACACTCTCGGAGTGGCTGGCGTAAGGAAGGGCATCCAGCTGTAGAAACTTTGCCAGATCAGATTGAGCCTGGTGCAGCCTCTGGCTCACCAGTCTTCAGTCAAACCATCCAGCCCATGCCAGCATGGAAAGCAGGCGTTAAACGATGATGATGTCCCAAGGAAAGCCTCCAAACATCTGAAGAAATCTGGCTGCCCCGCTTCCATGGGGGCATAAACAGTGACTAGTCTAAAGGCACCACCTTCACTGTCGTTCACGTACACAGCCACCAATTTACCCCCCAGGTCCAGGAGAATCACCCAAACTTCGAGATCTAGGTCTTTCCTAAACAGTACTGCCACCCTGCCTCCTATTCCGGGCCAATTAAGAGATGCATAAATCTCATAATTGTCAAAAATGGATGCAAGATCATGTGTCAGAAATCCTGGTCTCACTCGCTTTTATCACATCCAAACCAAGCAACCTGTGGTCATTCAGCAAGTGACCTTGCTTTGAGGGTGACCTCAGGCCATGAACATTTGTGCAGCCAGCTCTGACAGTCGCCATGACGGCTCGAAAGGGTTGAGGAAAAGAAAAAAGAAGGGTTACTTACCTTCCTGGGGCTCTGTTGGCAGTCCAGTGACCCAGGCTCTGGATCTTGTGGTTCCTCTGAGAAACCGGCTAAAAGCCTCATCATGGTACAGACATTTGGCCTTCCCACATCGTGCGGGAAATCCCTCTGAATGTCTTTGTACTCTTTGAAAGGTGGCTGAATTAGCATTAAGTAATCCAGAACCCTGAGAGTACTGGTGTCATAAATTACACCTATCTCCTTGTTGTGGCTATGAGAGCCATCAAATTTTTGTTGGCTCTCCTCACATGTAATTGGGTGTTTCTATATTGGTGACTGTGAGCTTTCTTTTGGGGGCTACGTGTGCTTGTGAGTGCGTTGGTGTTTTTGGTTGGGGTAGTGATGGTTGTGAGGATGGTGGTGCTGGTGTTATTTTTGCTGTGTGTACATTCGATGTATATCATCATCATCATCATGCACCCATTTTCCATGCTGGCAAGGGTTGGCTGGTTCAACAGGATCTAATAAACTAGAGAACTTAGTTGAACTCCAGTGTCTTCTTTGGCATAGTTTTCTCTGCTGGATTCCCTTCTTAATGCCAATTACTTTACAAAGTGTACTGCATGCTTTTTGTACCAGTACTAATGAGATCGAGTAGCTACTAAGACAAGAGTGGGTATACGGTACTGAGGGAGGTGGCTTTGTGCTGGGTGTTGAGAGGCTAAATTTTGGTAGAAAGACAGGGAAAGGTGCCTTGCTGTAGAGGAGATACATGTATACCTCTGCAGGAAAGGTGAAAAACTGGAGATGAGGTGTCTGGATGCACCCATTGGGTAAAAGGAGGTAGATGAAAATAGATTGGAACAGAGAATCAATAAGGGCTGGGTAGCTTCACAAGTGTGTGGAAGGAGTATGACAGACGATAGAAGTGAATGCAGTGAATGGGCAAGCATGAGTGAAGGCATGGTCCATAGTGAATTTCAATTTAGGGGTGAGCTAAAGAAAAATAACAGTAGGTCAGGGAGGAGGGTGTGATAGGTGGCAGTACATGGAAAGAGGAATAGAGAGTAACAGTATGGATAGAGATATATAAATGTTGACATAGACTTGGAGTTTCATTTCATTTGCTTTCATCAGATTGTCAAGTAAAGTCAAGTAAATTTTCTATGGCTGTTGCCAGTCCTCACTTTGTTTACAATATTCTTCCATGACAAGACGTGTTTTCTTGGAAGATTAGAAATGAACACTATTTGCTTGATGATAGCATTCATTTACAACTAGCATGTGAAGACAAGGAAACTAATGCACTCTCTTTCACACACATACACATGCACTCACATATGTACAATGGGATTCAGATTTTACGTACCAAATCCACTTGCAAGGCTTTGATTGGGCTGTGGCTATAGTAGAAGACACTCCCTCCTGGTGCCATGCAGTGGGATTGAACCCAAAACTATGTGGTTGGGAAGCAATGTTTTTACCACACAGCCATCTTTGCACCTACTTTAATGTATTGAGTGATTAATATTTGAGTGTTTTTGTTTATAGTTAAACATAAAACAGACAGCATGTGTGTGTGTGTGTGTGTGTGTGTGTATGCACACACATGCCCGCAACTGGAGATTCATAGTATATGAGATTTAGTACCTCGAAGCAAAATTTGTTTCCATTTACACTACTTAACAATTGACGCCTTGGGTTTATATTTTGGTTCAGCAAATAAGAATTGATTAAGTAAGAACCAGATTCTGATATAGATACAAGGGTTGATCTGATTGACCCTTGAAGCTAATATCTTTGTATGGCCATGGTCATACAAGGTTACTGACTGAGGATGAAAAGAATATATGTGTGTGTTATGTTTGTATGCATGAGTTCACAAACAATTAATCAAAGTGGTCAATAAAATCTATATTAAGTAGAGTATAGACCAGTATGCAGACTTCTCAAAATTCATTACAGTAGCGCTCGTGCATGTGTGTGTGCACACACAGTCCATCCATTGCCAAAAGATTTGTTTTATTTTTAAATAAAAAACACTCTCTTCCTTCCCATAGAAATGGTATAATTTCAATAACTCAGTGCTTCCTGTTTTTCAGTTTAGCTTTTTCCTTTTTACATTGAATTCAGGGTTATATGTGAAGTTAGTTCTGAATGCTATATGGTTTCCAAATGTTTAAACCTTTACCAGAATTCTTCTTTGTGAACTTACTGTGGAATTAAAACAGAATAGTTTTCACCCAGGGAAGTAAATCACAATCTAAAGGATATTTAATCTCAGTTGCTTGCTATTTATTTCCAACAAATTATTTTACCAGATGCTCAGGAAATTGGTCAATAACATGTAATAATTGCCTGTATGTAATTATAGAAGACTGTGTTGTAGTTTGGAGAAACTGATGTCATCAGATAGTTGCACATTTAATAGAATTGCATTTTAGTGTAAATATATTTTCATGTCCAAAACTGTAATGGTAGTGATTGAGATTTCTACACCATGTTTACTCACTATTAAGGGAAGTACCTAAACAGTGTTGCCCAGAAACCTGAGACAGGCATTTTAATTCAAATATGTTTGTGCATGCATACCTGTTCGAGTGCTTTATTGAAATTTTAAATTGATAAAAATTTGAGTGAATTTTATTACCCCATACTAGTGGTAGACAATATAAAGATGTAATTTAGAACTGAAATTTGAAATGGAATCAAAATAAAATTATATAAACTAAAATAGCTTTATTATTAATTTTTCTGATTAATTTTACTTATTCCTTCATCATCATAAATGTTTTACATTCTTTCCCTCCCATGTTGTTATACAGGGGTTGGACAAAATAATGGAAACACCTAGCATCATAATTTTGAAATATCTATAAAATCGTCAAAAGCTTATTTTTTTTTAATGTTTTTTGATTTATTATTAGTGTTGCTTAATGTGTTTTGCTAAAATTGCTGTTTCTTTTCAGATATCAGAAAAAGGTAATTAAAGTTCATTAAAATGATAGATCTGTCAGACTTTCAAAGCGGTCAAATTGTTGGTGCTTGTATAGCAGGTGCTAGCGTAATGAAAACAGCCAAAATGTTTGGTGTATCAGAAGTACTGTCTTGAAAGTAATGACAGCTTTTGAGAAAGAGGGAAAAAGCCTCTTCATCAAAACAAAACTCTAGAAGAAAACCAAAACTTTCAGATAGAAGCTGTCAGACTCTTACATGAATTGTTAGAAAGGATCACAAAAGTACAGCTCACAAAATTACTGCAGAGCTTAATGACCACCTCAAGAACCCAGTTTCCACAAAAACTGTTTGCCGGGAGCTGCACAAAGCCGGATTTCATGGGAGGGCTGCAATCAGAAAACTACTACTTTCAAAAACAAATGTTGCGAAGTGTTTAGAGTGGAGTAAAAACCTACAGAATTGATCCCTAGAGTAGTGGGAAAATGTTATTTTCTTCAACCAGTCTTCCTTTACCTTATTTCCGACCACTGGCCAAGTATACGTGTGGAAACAGTCAAAAGAAGCATTTGACCCAGACTGCCTTCTTTCAACTGTTAAACATGGAGGAGGATCTGTGATGATCTGGGGTGGTGGAGGGGCTATATCTTGAAAATCCGACCGCCCAGTGGTTTCCCTTCATGGCAGAATTAATAGTCGAGACTATTTAAGCATTTTATCTGATCAAATTCATCCTATAGTTGTGGAAGTGTTTCCAGAGAGAAACACAATCTTTCAGGATGATAATGTACCAATTGACACAGCTAAAGTTGTTACTGAATGGCACGAGGAACATTCTAGTGAATTAAATATCTTATCTGGCCATCACAGTCCCCAGATTTCAGTATTATTGAACATTTATGGTGCATTTTAGAAAAACAAGTAAGGAGCCAATATCCTCCACCATCATCACTACAAGATCTGGAGACTGTTTTAGCTGAAGAATGGACAAAAATTCTTTTGGAAACAATTCAAACTTTGTACAAGTCTGTACCTCATAGAATTCAAGCTGTAATTACTGCCAAAGGCGGTCGTACCCCATATTAAAATTAATTTGTTTGAAATTTTAAGGGGTTTCCATTATTTTGTCCAACCCCTGTATGTTGGAGATACAACACTTTATGACTCAACTCAATCTTTCACTATTTCATCTGCAAAGCTGTTCATTGGGTAGTAAGCCTAATACACCACCTGGTTTAATGCCAACACCTCTGGTCCTTGGGTGGTAGGACTAACATGTCACTTGGTGGAGTTCACTCTTCTAAGTATTTAACTGAGGCCTTTGGTGCTCTCCCCACTTATGTTTTGTATTTTCTCCTCTGTGAACATTGATCTGTAGATATCCATTCTTAGCTTTAGCCACTAACTTTACAAGTTCGAACTAAATATCAACTTCACTTATTGAATTTTTTATATTAGCATTATCTAAATGATAATAATAATAATTTGATCCAACTTAGCAAGGAGCTCACTCATACACATCCGTCATGTTTGTTATTCGCTAAACATGACGGGCGTGTACAAGCAAGCTCCTTGCAAAGTTGGATTAAATCTGTGATCATCAGCAAACAAGATTTAAGAAACAGCAAAAATATGAAATAAAATTGGTCCCTAATGTAAATCAGAACACGATATCAAAATGTTTGTCTCATATATGAAATATAGGTGCTGTTTGGCATGTTGTCGCAGAAAAACAAACGTGTAATCATATAAACAACATGCGGTGATGCAACTTACCTATACATGAATTGAAGCAATATGCGAGAATGCGGTGTCGCTACAGAAAAACACTGTCAGTACAAATATTAGTCATATATGCAATCTAATCTCTACACAAATATACATAAATGTAATGTTTATATAATTCAAACATGCACCTGTACATCTCGTACATGAACAAGACAATGTAGAGCACACAGTGTTTAAACAAATTAAGAGACACATAATAATAACAATAAATATAAAATGTAATGTGTCTCATTTTAAATAGAGAACAAAAAAAACATATTCTTGGAAATAAAACTTCAAAAACAAATAAAGGCTAATTTCTATCTATGAGCTCGAGGTGCTTAAGATACAAAAACAAAAATAGCATACAAGAGATGGTGATTGGTGGAAAAGTTACCTTGAAATGACCAGTAAAGGAACTAAAAATTAGTTGAGAATGATCCCTGGATTACCACTCATGCAGGGAGCGCAAAAGATAGTATTAAGTGTTAACTGCAACTGTAAAGAGACTGTATATGAAAAGAAAGAATGGTGGCAGAGGACTAATTAGCATAGACCATTGTATAAGGAATGAAAGGAGAACACTTGCCGAGTATTTGATAAATAGTTACGAAGATCTGCTGCAATATACCAGGTCCCATATTATTATTGGTATTTTTAAATGCTATAGGTTAGATAATGGTGATAATAATAATGACTGTGGTTATGGAAGTGACTCAATGCAAGCACGTTATTTTTATATATATATATATGTGTGTATGTACATACATGTGCACATGTATATACAAATAAAGAGAGGAAGACAGAGGTGAGATCTCAATAACAACTCTCATGGGAACCCCATGAATGACTAACGAAATCATGATGCAACACAACAACGAAAAGGTTGAGAATGGAGCTATAGTCGATCATGGTGAAGCTTTTCTGCCCAGCACATCTGAAACCACCCGCATCAGGGGCAGTAATCTGGCCTCAGACAGTCGTTATGTCACAACAGATCACATACACGGTGTGTGCAAAAACAGACATAAGTGGACGAAGGAAGAGTACGATACTTTTATTGAATGTCATGAAAGAGCAAGGCTGGAAAGAAGTCGCGGAGTAGGCCGATGTACCTTGAAATTTTGGATGGAAATGGGCATGTGCCCAATGTCAGAAAATAAACTAATGAACCAAGTGAGAGTGATTAGGAGAAAGGGTTACTTAATTAGAGTAAAAATATCTTGGATTAGTGAGAGTCTGAGAGACCCTGCAGATGGGCTATAAAGGATGGTTGAAGTTGAAAACAGAGAAGTAGGAGTTGAAAGCAGAGAGAAGAATAGACAGGAGAAACAGGGAAATGGTGATGGGACTGTTAAGGATGAGGAACAGGAACGTTATACAGTGAACCCTGATACAGTGGTGAGTGGACATGCAGGGGAAATGAACCTGTAGAGTTTATCTCGAGCCTGTAGCACTGCCAGGCCAAAGACATTTGGAAATTATTTGTAGTAGTCCCCAACCGGAAAGTCCTCCGAAATAGACTTACCAGTTTGTCTTCGTTGATGCATAGGGTTTCCCCGAGGATGTCGTCACACTTCCCCCACTACTAATCCTCTGCATATAGCTAAAGTGGAACATCCACCGATCCTATTGTCCAACTTGTAAAATACAGTGAGTGCTTGATGAAATTCTAGGTTCCCAGCACCCAGTCTCGGTCTATCCTTTACTCATTCAAAGAGATGAGTTGTGGAAAGGTGTGTCTCACAAATGGAGCCCGTGCACGTTCACCTTCTAGAAATTGTTGCAGGTGGCGCAACCTGAGTGCATGTCAGCGTATCAAAAGTCATGGCATGTCTAAGCTACCATGCAGAGAGAGTTGGCAGCAGAATGACTACCTGACCATTAGAACATGTCCCTTCCACAAGAAAATAATCGGGATATGTTCCAACCTAATCAAACAGTAGCTGGGGCAAGGCACAACGATCGGATGATAAATAATGACAAGCAATGTTGGCATTCACCACCTCAGCACAACTGTTCAGGGAGAACATCTCTGCCCATTTCTAGGTAAGACAGGCAACCCTGTTCATAGCCTCATCCTGGAGGTCGGGACCAAACCATACCCCGAGCAGTTTAACTGGTCCATCAGTCCAGCTTCCAATACTGTGGTCCAATGGCATCGATCTGCCTCTCCAGGTGCCAAGTCGCAATTCCACAAGATGTGGATACTTTGTAGTCCTTGAAAATGGATGATAGAGCATAGTTTCCGGAGATCATTGTTTCGCTAAAGGCAGTCACATCTAAATTATGTGACCTGAGATCATTGAGCAAGTGACGTTGCTTCCAAACTGATCCCAGGCCATGCACATTCACACACCCCATTCTCAGCACAGTCATGCTTGTTGGAGATAGAAAATGAGTAGCTCACTCACCTTGATTTTTGAGAAGCCCAGAAGTTTCAGACTTCTCTACTGGTGAAAATTTTTTTAAAAGCCCTTCCAACAGCCTTTTATCAACTGATTTTTTAAAAATCCCCACACTACATTGGAATTTTTCTCTTATTGTTTTATAAACATCTGATGACATTTTAATTAATAGTCTGTCCCTTGAGGTTTTGAGGATGAAATCTTCAAATTGTATTTGGTTTTTGTTTTGACTTTAAAAAATCCATCAATTCAAAGTTGCACTTGTTCACAACAGTGAAATTGATGGATACATTTCATCTACAGTCTCATGAATATTCTTATTATTGAAGTACTGTAATTGGTTGTTTCTGAGTTTCTGTGATTTCATGCTGTTTTTGAAGTTTTTGTTGGAGTGGTTGTGAATTGTGTTGCAGTTGTTTATGTATATATTTTTGTTGAGTTCTTGGAGTAGAGCTATGCACTCTCCTCCTCTTTCTCCTACCCACTTTTGTCACTGTGATCTATTGTTCATTCAGCTCTTCTTTCTTCATGTTATTGCAGTTGATGTTAGTTTGGGAGGTAGAACGGTCAGGAGAAGCTTGCTTTTCCGTGGCAACTGGGGGTAGACTCCTTCTTTGTCTTAGTTTGAGAGTGGGTGTAGGAGTCTTGAGTCCTTCTTAATGATTTTGCATTTGTGGTGTTTGTAGTGTTGGCAGTAGTGGGAGTTTAGTTTTTCTTGTTTTAGGGCAGAAAGCCATTAAGTGAGTCACAGATCCACATATGTGGCCTCTTTGACATTCTACCCTCCACTGACACTGACAGGTGAGTACCATCCAGGAGATCGATTAAATTAGGCAGCTGGTTGATATGGTCTTGCTTACATTGTAAGGTCAATTCCATACCTATACCTGACCAGTTTTGCTTAAGTATTTTCTTCATCTCCAATATTGTCACTTCGTCTTCTTCTAAACCTGCCAAGATGGCCACCACTAACCAGGTGGTGGATATTTCTGGCAGCATATGCAACACCCTAACCTTAGCAAGGCATTGGCTGCATTAGCTGGGGATTAAGAAGTTTTCATTCCTCAAAGTGGTCATGGAATGCCACCTGGCTTCTTCTTCTTCTGACCCAAACTGCAGTTGATGTTGGTTTGGGAGGTAGAGTGTTCAGGAGAAGCTTGCTTTTCCATGGCAACTGGGGGTAGACTCCTTCTTTGTCTTGGTTTGGGAGTGGGTGTAGGTGTAGGAGTCTTCTTTCCTTGGGTGATGTGGGTTGTCTGTTCCCACACGTGCCCAAGGCATTTTTGTATTTTGCTCTCAGGAGCATTTTCTACCGGACATGATTTAACTCCTATACAGTATTTGGCCATGCTATGTCTGTGTTCTCATTCTTTTCTGACAAGGAATGTGTCCCATTGTTGAGCATTATGATGGCGTCTTTATCCGCCATCTTTAAATGAATAACGAAAATAGCAAGCTTAGCTTTTCCGCAAGTTGTTAAGATTAAAAAAATATTAATGCACACCCCCTGCAAAATTGAGTGGTGGGGGGGGTGTTCTAAACAAAAATACTATCGGTGCAGTCCAGACAGTCTCAGAAAGGCAAGGGTACCAATAAAATGAAAGCACAGGGCCTTAAGGCCAAAAAGATTACAAACACTATTTCAAATTTCCATGACTTTACAGAATGGCAAACAAAATAATAATGATGATGATGATGACGATGAGGACGATGACGACGACGAATCGCTATTGTACTAAACTAGGCTAAAAGTAGGACTACAGAATGCCATTCTAAAACAAATGCAAGAAAAGCCCCTACATAATCAATACCTTGAATAAACTGAATAAAGTGCAATTAAGACAAAGAAAAATCACAGGCTGAGAAATACAGAACTGAAAGTTGAGACTAAAGAAGTCTTGACTGTGGCACAGAATCAAAGCCTTCTCACCAGAAATCACCAATAACATGTAATAAAGAGGAATATATTAAGTATCTGCAGAATTATGCACATTGTGTCTGGTTGCTCAGTTTCAGTTAAAAGAGAATATATCTAGAGTCATTATGAAATAGATTAAGGAGATGGTATAAACACATGCAAAAGGGTTGCTGAGAATGATCATTCTGATCCACACTGTTAGGGAGATCAATGCTAACCAACTATTAGAAAAGAAAGTGCTTCATAAATGACATATCAGTCTCAGCAGACTTAATATATCTCTCAGTAAAATGGAGAAATTATCCTGATATTATAGACTGGAAATAAAGTAACCTAAATGTAGCGACTGAAGGCAGATCAATCCCTATGATAGTAGGTGCCATGGGAATGATTAAAAAACATACAAACACATGACCAAACCACAAAACTTACAAATATAATCATCGAAAAAAGAACATTACCAGCTTCTGCACATAGATTATTGTATAGAGAGTGTCAATACAAAATAACATGATAAAAACTGAAACAAAACACTGCACACTCCCAAGGACTACAGAGCTGTGCTTGGTTGTGTAGTGAAAGCATGTAATGAAAAATAAAATCACTAAATAATAATAATAATTGATTTTAGTCCAGCTAATTTGGGTGAACAATGCCTAGACATTGCTATAATTACCTAGAGTCCAAAATTTTCGAAGTTAAAATTCAGGCATTGACATCAATTGTTTTGTAAAAGTGCTTTTGTTCCACCTCACTAATTATGACTGCAGCTTTCTGGTGAAACCAGATTTTGTTCAATCATCTGATATTGATCTGGTGTTGTTCAAATAGACTTAGACTTCTCTCACTGTATTCCTGCACAGCTAGCAATTCAGTCAAGTGTAAACTCTGTTGTATACTTTCAAGTGGTAGAAAAAGAAAAAAAAGTGACAGTTTTCTATAGAATTAAGTGAGAATCAAAAGTAAGTGGACATAAACTAGATATTTAACCCTTTCCTAATTATGTGAAGTTGTGTGGTTTATTGGTGAAGCGCACAATTGTTTAGGTCATCAATTTGATTCTTGGACTAGGTAGCCTGTTGCATCCTTGAGCAGGTCAATTCATTTTATGTTACTCCAGTCCATCCTACTAAAAACGAAAACTGGCAGCACCTAGGAGTTAACCGTGTGACAAACAGGCATCTCATTCAGATTGTGTGTATTATTTTTAAGGTAAGTGTTGAAAAACGCTGTAAGTGTTTCAGTTAGTTCTAAAAAATAATTAAGAATTTGGAGAAATTTAGTAAAATAGCTTTTTCAATTGGTCAACATTTTGTCAGCCCTAAATAAGCTTTGCTCTGGCCTTATTGTTCTTATCTCAATCATTGCATTTCTAAGGGTACATTATCTAATATGTCCCTCCTTTTCAGGATGTTATGGTGTAATTTGATGGACATTTGGTTCCTATTTCTAGCAAGTCAGGTGACCATGAAGATGCTCTCTTGTTGATTCATCATTGGTTTTTGTAATATCATTTAATAATAACTTCTTACATAGCTTATAATGAAGGAATTTTAAGTTAAATATGAACACTTTTAAAGCATGCTGTTTTGTATTATAGGACTGAACTAGTATCAAAAGGTTTATAAAAATGAAAAATATTTAGATCGTTTTCCAAGCAAGAATGCAGTTAACATAGAATTCTATATTTTTAGAGATATTTCTGATAATGTTTTAACTAAACAGAGTGGTAAATGGCAATAATGGGAGAGCGCCCAATTTAATTCATTTTGGTATGTAGCGACACTCCTTTACACATTCTGAGTGTAAATCCGGCTGAAGTTGACTTGGTCTTACAGTCTTCTGGGATTGATAAGATGTTAAATGGGTTGATAATTTGATAAACTAATATTCCCCACTAACATGTGTGGCCATTGGCCAATGTTAGAAATCAATATTTTGATATATCTTAAATTTCACAAAGGAGATAACAAAGGACAAAATATTGATGATTTCTCTCTCTCTCTCCCTCCTTCTCTCTCTCTCTCCCTCCTTCTCTCTCTCTCTCCCTCCTTCTCTCTCTCTCCCTCCTTCTCTCTCCCTCCTCTCTCTCTCTCCCTCCTTCTCTCTCTCTCCCTCCTCTCTCTCTCTCCCTCCTTCTCTCTCCCTCCTCTCTCTCTCTCCCTCCTTCTCTCTCTCTCCCTCCTTCTCTCTCTCCCCCCTTCTCTTTCTCTCTCCTTTCTCTTTCTCTCTCTCCTCTTTCTCTCTCCGTTCTCTTTCTCTCTCTCTTTCCCTTTCTCTCTCTCTTTCCATTCCATTCCCTACCTCTATTTTTACATCTTAAATGTATACTTTTTCATAATCTCTTTCCTGTAATGAATTCTAACAAAACTAATGTACCCTACCCACCTCCGTCAACAGTTTCTAGCCTCACTAATGTTTATGAATTGATGCAAGTGCCAGGGATCAGTTTTTAAAACCCCTGTTGCCAAGATTTCTAAATTGGAATATTCTATATGTAGGAAATTGAGATACTCAAGTGAAGACCAAGTTGTAGTAATTTCTGAAATATCTCCAATTTCACACCCAAATCTTCATTTCCTGTTTATACCCTTTCCAGTGTAAGAGCTAGTTTCAAGATAATTATATATCCCTGAAAAAGGGCAAAAATTATTTAAAATGATGCCTAAGTAATCAAGTGTAATGTTCAAAATCAAATCTAAAAGGCTTCTTTTTAATTTGTGTGTGTGTGTGCTTTAATTTTTTTTCTTTTTATCAAGATGGTGGTGACAAACAGGGTGTGTAGGGGACAATTTATTCTTTTAACACCATTGATGTAGCCTTGTTTCAATACAGTAAAGATAAGAGCTTCTCCACTTCCTTAAAACTGCCACCTATCATTATTTGTACATGTAAACACACATATGCACTCATATAAGTATATATATAGGTACACACACATGTTCTATTTTATATAGGCATGTATGTGTGTTGTATATTATTTATGTCTTTCTTCATTCATTTCTATAACGCAATATAACATGACATACAAATGAATTTTGGAACAGTTTTTTGATTTTTTTTTTATCCACCCACTTCTCTGCTACTGATACCACTCCCTATTCCTCTTCCTTTTTTATATCCAACATCTTGTCTGCTGCTAACATCCTAGCTAGCTCCTATCATATATCCAGTATTTCATTAATAGCAACCATTTCTACATCCTCCTCCAATCACTCATTCTGCTGCTCCTACAGGATGACTTTTTGATTCCTCTATCTCTGTTACATTGGTCACTGCCCCTATGAATCTCTTAATGTGGGGTTAGGTGTCAGTCCTTTCTATTGTGTCTCGTGTTCAGAGCACTTTTACTAAACACCTTATATCCAGTTCATTACTCAGTCTACATCCTTCTCTCTATTTTCAACCCAGTCATTAACTTTAGAAAGTATAAAGCCAATATTACTCTCATGCAATTATCCCTATCCCCAATTTCTTGGGATTAGATCCTTCTCAAAGTGACTAGGAATCTTCTATATCAGTGGTTTCTCAACCAGGGTTCATATAAGATTTTGATAAGCAATAAATTCCTTATTCTTCTACAGTACACAAAATATTTTAATTTTTTTCATACAATTCCAAATATGTAATCGTAAAAAGATAGTAGAATTTTTTAATCATTGAATGGGTATGAGGGTCCACCTGAAGAAAACAGAAATTAAAGTTGTCCGTTAGAAGGAATTGATTGAGAACCACTGTTCTGTATGATCTTTCAATCCACTGGAAATAGCAACCAAAATCTTTCAAGTTACTCCCTAAAGAAAGCATTCAATAGATAATTTATCCTTATGTATGACTTAGGGGTTGGTGGGCAAGGATGGTCAGCTGGAATGTGTTTGATCATAGGCCTTCTAATGTTTAAAATACACAAATTCTATATTTAAATTTGAAATCTCTCCATTCACATGTATGCATGTGATGGATTTAGTCATATTGTCTTCCTGTTTTCTCCAGTCAAATAACTGAAATTGTTTTGATAGTCTGCAAGATTGTATGTAACTTCTTTTCTTATCAGAGATAATAAACCTAATATTTTCATAACTTAGATTATTGGGTGTTGGCCGTAATATTCTAAATTTTGAGAAAAATAAATTAGATATTTTTTCTGAAACTATTGTGTTAGTCTCTCATTTTTAACAATTACAAATATTTGAGTTTCATACTTATTTTATAGATAATTGTATTTCTTTCAAAGAAATATATAATGTATGCAGAATTTTAGATTGAAATATTTGAAATCATCACTACCATTACCATCTTCACTTTATAAAATATCTTTCTTTCCATGCAAGCATGAAGTAGGAAAATTTGTAGATTATTAAATGTTTCTAGTATGTTATGGCTCACCTGCTGAACCTAACTTTCCCAAATCATTTTTGATCCATCTCTACTTGAACCATGCTGTACTTGCAGCTTGTGATACTTTGTCCACTGCTTTTTGTTTCATTAGAGTACTTGATGCAATAAATTCCATGGAAATTAATGATCTGCATTTGGCAAATATTAAGTACAGAGTTCACAAAATACGAGAATAGCTTAGTTTACAGTTTAGAGGAGGAGAGATGTGATGCTTCAAGCAGAACCTGTCATCAGAAAAAAGACATTACTGAATTAAGGGCTCTGTCTGTAACATTAGATTTCCACTTTGCATTCAGTCAGTGCTGCAATATCACAATGTTAATCCAACGACTTTTATTATTTAATTTTATGAAGATTCTTTACTTTCACAACTACATTACTTATGTACATTACCCAGCCTGTCTTTCATTCATATAGAAAGAGAATGGATCCTTTTGCCAGTTTTTATTATTCAAGTCAAGACAAATGAAGAAACTTAGTGTTTTGAGATGATATATCTTGGCCTAGGATGCTAGAGTACAGCTAAGCAGTAGTGACAAACCCAGTCTTCTTCCTCTGCTCATTCACATGTTATCCTTCAAGGATAAGTTGTTGCATTACCATGATGGGGTTCCCAGAAAACAAGTCTTGAGCCAATGAATTTAGGATGGTACACTCTATTACAATTTATACTCTTGGAATGAAATGTATTTACTTAGTCTATTGCAGTATTAAATTGTTTTGTCCAGAGCTCTTCAAACTTTTTACTTAATGCACCTTTTGTAGCAAAATTTAATTTTCATCCACCCCGCAAAAATTAATCAAATATAAATTACGAAACAACTAATCAGTGTTTAGTTCAATTTACATAAAAGAATCAGTAAATTATAAATACTAGCACACCTTTCATGCTTGAGTTATTTTTAAATGGGTAGGATAGGTTGCTGGGCAGAGATCACAAATATTGGGTTGCAGGTTTGTGAGTCTGAGCTGCACATCTCCATTTCTATGTTCAGAATACTTCCCTGTTTGCTTAGTAAATAAAGCATATGACTAAACACAGATTTCATCATATATGAACTTAGAAAAGCAAGTAAAGTAGGTTCAATAGTTGCACAAGGCTAGTGATATTTTGCTACAGCTTTTTTGCTCGACAAGTAATATCCTTTTCCTTTACATGTAAGCATAGAGTTTTCGAGGTAGAAAGTCTTTTCAATAAATTCTTCTTTGAAAAAGGTGTCTAATTTTTCACTTCAACTTCAAATGGAGAAATAATCCATATAAGAATTTCCATGTTTAGAAGATATTTGGATCAAAAGAAATTCTTAATGTGGTTTTTATACACAGGCAAACTATTATCCAAAGCACTTTTGATTGCTCTACTATAAAATACTGAAAGTTGCATTTGCCCAAATTTAATTTTGTGTAAAGCAAGTTTAAGGAAATCCTGAATAGCCTCAATAATTGTAACACACTTTCCTTATAATCTCTTTTACTTTTCCTTAAATTTGCTGTATTAGCCTGCCAAATAAGATAGGCGATTAAATTCACCCCCTACAGATCCCTTAGCTCATATTTACCCCCAGATATCTAATATGAACTGCTTCAGAAGTCCTGGTTAAGTCTAGTTGGACCATATGCATATTATTCATTTATTACCTTCTTGCATACTTATGATATCTACTGAAATAAATGAATCTAAATCCTTAAAATTTCACCATCACTTCAATAATTTTACTACAAGTATAATGTTGGGTCATAGAAATCCCAGTCTCTTTCCACTTCCCTTCACATACTCCCAGTCAGTGAAGAATTCTGTTTCTTTGATGATGTTCATATGCATGTTCTGTTGGACAGGTGTATAGCATTTTGTCTTGTAAGTACTAAAGGCATTAGGGATATACTTTTTATATTTGCTGAGTTTGGCAAAAGGAGTAGTCCCATGACCTTTGCAGGCCCTTCAAGACATGTAAGCTTGACGCTATTAATGTTCCACTTAAATTGTTGCTTGTCAACACCTGCAGCTAAGTATTGAACTGGAATAAGATTCTAGAGAGCCAGTATTCTGGGATGAAGGACTTGGCATAGAGGTTGATACTACAAGAATGACAAGGAATGAAGAGAGTTGGTGAGGTATGAAACCAAACAGCTTCAAGAAACAAAAGCCATTATAGTAGCAACAGAAAAAGATAGCGGAGCCAGTACACTTGTGGGCCAGAGACTGGAGTGTTATGATGAATAATTGAATGCCAATCAATTGTGACCCTTTTCTAGATGCAATCCAGAATTTCTGTATAGTATCAGCACCATCCCATATGTACTCGTAGGAATAATACTCCATTGTGAGCTTCACTTGAGCTTCTACAAGGTTCAAGAGAAGCCCACTATGGAGTACTGCTATGCATAAAATCATCATCCTCTCTTTAATGGCAAATGATGACACCTTTCTTCAAATTTTGGACTTTGTAGTATCTCTGGAGTTTTGATGATTGTTATTGTACATTTGTATGGAGTAAATTGATATATAATAGTGCTGATTTCTTTTTAATGTCTAATTTTCTTACATTTTGTCAAAGTTCCTAGTTCCAAGTCTGTATCTCCTCTTTCTATTTGTTCCCCTTTCCACTATCTGGTCAGCACTCTCATCTGTCATCTGTTCATATTCATATGACTGCAAAATCAGTCATGTTGGATAAAACACCATGTAGTAATTTTGTGACAGCTCCTTTTTTCTTTTTTTGAGTCACATCAACATTGACTCTTCCTTACATCTTAGGGCTTAATACATAAGTACCAGATATAGACCAAGGTTGTTATAATCAACTATTCCTATGCCCAAGTTAAAAACCTATATCAGTGAAGCTCATTTCTCTCGAATTCCCTCATGACGTTTGTCTTCACTTGACATACATCTCTACCAAGCAGCATCATAAAATTTTGCTTTCATAAAAATACATTTCTGGTCAGTACAATCAACATTTTCTATTATTAACTCTTTTGATGCCAGCCTGCCCAAGAATACTCCTGGTTTTATGAAACAAACTTCATGTTTAGCATTCAGATTACTCAGTCAAATGGTTTATTTATACACCATGGTTTAAATTAATCATGCAATTATCCCATAGCTTCAAGATTTAAGCGATATGATTGTTTAATTTTAGAATGACATTGTAGGTAGTTGTGAGACACTGGAGCTGGTCAGTTTGAATACAAAATGGTTAAATATTTGCACCAGATAAGACCAGCTTAAAAGAAGGGTTCAAGTCATCTCTGTTAAACTCTTACATCAACATTTCATGTCAAAATATGTTCCAAACACCAGCATGATAATTACAAAATTGTTTTAGTAAATACTTCCTTATTTTCAAAATTCATTGAAACAAAGGTGGTGTATTTCAACAGAAATATACTGACAAATGGATTAATAAGAGTTCAGTTGAAGAGTGCTCAAATCAGAATGTTAAAATGCCTGTCACTACTACTCCACCAGAAAATAATTAACTCACCCACTTTATATAGAGTTGTTTGGTTTAAAGAAACATGTCTAGTTGCAAAACACTTCCTCTGCAATAGGTGACAGTTTACAAACCACCTTACTGGTTTTTTGTTTTCAGTAATGTCGTTAAAGATATAAAAGTTTAATTCATATCCAAGAAAATATAAACACTAGTTAAAGTATTATATTTCCTCTTCTTATTGTTTCAAGTCAGTATTGTTATTATTATTCAGAGAAGCAAAGATGTGTTCCTTTTCAAGCTTTGAAAACTTACGGATTTAACTAATGTTAATAGGGGATTTTAAAAAAGTTTGGATTACTTTGTGAGCAATGGCTATTCTTAACTAGCAGAGGTTACTCCTTACCAAAATAAACATAGTAAGACACTGTCTCTCTCTCTCTTTCTCTCTCTCTCTCTCTCTCTCTCTCTCTCTCTCTCTCTCTCTCTCTC
>NC_068984.1:98041628-98052194 GCF_001194135.2 Octopus bimaculoides | reverse complement strand
CTCTCTCTCTCTCTCTCTCTCTCTCTCTCTCTCTCTCTCTCTCATATGTATGCATAAATAGTATCTACATATTTGCTTGGCAACTAACAGAAATACCCCTAACAAGGAAAAAAAAGACTTTCAACTGGCATTATGGAACAATAAAGTATCTTTATTGATAGTAGCAAGGGACCGATGCACATGTGCATGCCTTAATGAGTGATAACACCGACCTTTAACTTAACACTAGACAAACTAAACATGAGTGAACTACTAAAGAGAAGGTGACAATGGCCAACTCTTGTGTCAAAGGGCGACTCTTGTGTCAAAGGGCGACTCTTGTGTCATCTTTGACCATGTTATTAAGGCACGAGAAAGGAAAAAAAAATCACATAAATGTCTTACTATGGATATAAGACCATTCCTTGTATCAATGGAGTAACAATTACTGGTAGCATTAGCTGATATTTGGAACAGTATTACCTCTGTTAAGTGAGACAAGATACACAGGTTTCTTATGTTTAGTTTACACAAATGAAGTAAAAAAAAATACAAAAAGGTGGAACAGAATTAAAATATCTCTGCCCATATATTTGTTCCACAATACTTGGATAACAAAAACACAGTGATCAGAACAATATGGTTAATGACTTTGATCAGCATGGGTAGGTAGTGAGTGCTGAGGATGTGAAGAATGGCATATAGTTGGGTCATATTTTCAATAATGAACTTGTCACCTTAGTATTTTATTATATAAAAGTCATTTACTAATTTAGTTAGCAGAAATATTCTTCGGTGATTTGGTGACAAATCTCTTCAGATGTCAAGTATCTTTCTTAATATTCTTATATATTACAGGTTGGCATTTAACTGGAGATCAACAGTATCGGTCTCAATTCCAATATCTTTCAGTATTTTAGGTAACAGTCTGAGCATTGTGTCGAGTGTGCCTGTTACCTCAGGAACAATTTTCTCCTTTTTGTTCTACAATTTCTTCATATCTCTTTAGTTTGGGTCTAATAGTTCTCGAATTTCTCCGCTTCCTTGTTATCTTCTTGACTATCATACAGGATTGTAAAGTCAACAGTAGTAGTAGTATCATCATTATCATCATCATGCAACATTGTCAAGTCAATAATTTAAAGATATTTGCTCATTTTTGTCTTCTAGCAGTAGGAGAAAAGTATGCCTATTTCCAAATGAAATAACAGAATGTAGTTTCATTGACAAAGAACATGCACTGGGTTACACTGAAAGGATAACAATAATGTTCTCTTTTCCCTGGATTGAAGCAGAGTTGAAGTAGACACAATTTTTTGCAAGTATTTTATTAATTAAAGTTGAAATCCTACCAGGACTGTGACCATTCTAGTGTGTCTTCTCTTCAATAACACAGAAGTGTAGTCTTCTTTCAGTGATGTCCAAACAACCCAACACGTTCTGATTCATTTATTAATTAGAAAGAACTCCAAAAAAGATTTTGAGTCTTCTAACAACCCTTTAGCATTTAAACCAGCATTATCCAGCCCAAATACTCTTTGCATTTTATGTTCAAACAGGCCAGATCTGACCTCTCACAACACCCTTACAATGCCATTTTAAAAATAGTCACGTTATCAAAATCTCAAGGCTCCAAGACAATGCATGATTAATTCAAATCATTGAGAATAAATAAGCATTGCATTTGACAGTCATCTGAATGCTAAAGGTTAATGAGAAAGAGAGAGAGTGATGGTTGAGGTAGAGTGAATGAGAGAGATAGTGTGTGTGTGTTATCCTAAAGCCAGACAGTGAAAATCTTTCTTTCTTTCTATTTTACACAGCATCCACATTTTAAGTGATTTATCATAATACATCTGGTTCCTATTCCTGCAAAGGCAACCTCACTATGATATCTTTTCACATGTGGTTGCTACAGACTTGTGTAATCTTGTGTTTTTTGTTGTTTTGTTTTTTTTTATTTAGCTTATCTTTTTCTCTCTTTTCTTCCTTTTTATAAGATATTGTCCTAGGACTACTTCATATGACTTCTTTTAATTTTTTAGATTATTTTTATTAGAAGGTTTATCCATGTACATCAGAGAGTGGGGTGAGTGATAAGGATGAGGAGTTGGTTTTTGCCTTCCCTTCGGTCAAATTCTAACTTTCATAAGGTACTTCAAATCAATTAGTGATCAGAAATTAATATTTTATGCTTGTATCACTCCTCTAATTGTTATATATTAGTTATCTTATTATATTATTTTATAATATCAATGTATATTATATGAATTATAACCTTGCTTCCTGTTAAGCTGTCTTTAACTTGTATTGGTCATCCAGTTCGGATAGAATTGATGATTTCCTCTAATTCACAATGCCTGCAACACAGCTGTGATTTTGTTTCAGTGTAAATTTTATAGTAATTAGTTCAGAGGCACAGATCTTGAGTCAAGGCCTTTCATGTGTGGGGTCAAACAAGCCATTGGCAGGCCAACCATGTCAAGTTTCACAATAGTTTGCTAACCTTTTAGAATCAATATATATATGTATATCTATCTATCTTTCTATCTATCTATCTATATATATATAGCTGTGTGTGTATGTATGTATATATATGTATGTATATATATATATATATATATATATATATATATATATATATATATATATATATATATATATATATATATATATATATATATATATATATATATATATATATACATATACTTTATTTAAAAGCAGCAGAAACATAACAAAAGACTGTTACTCTGAGTTTCATGTTCCCATTCATGTGCTTACTCCGGTATGTATGTATATATATATAAATGTATGTACATTTGTGTATATATGTATATGTTTAGGTATGTATTTGTACATATATATATGGATATGGCCGATGGTCCTGTGCGCGCAACAAGAGCAAAGGTGGAAGAGTGAGGGAGAGAGAGGGACAGACAGCAGTTTCTTTTGAAATATTTACATAGACTTCTTTTACTTTTCATGTCTGTACGTATGTATACTTCAGCTTATACATATTTCTTCAACTCTTGACATCTGTATACATATTCTATCAACTATTCATATCTAAATATATATACTTCAGTTATATACATTATGCATTCATCTATAACCACTTTCTCTAGTTGTCTGCCTTTTTCTACCTCATTATTTTCTCAACCGAAGTGATCAGTCACACTATACTTTCTCTAATATTCATAGGTAATAAAATTTAGCTGTTCCTTTCTATTTTGCGGCATGGTATAACATAGTTGGCACTCCTGCGATTAATAAAATACGTACAGTGATGCCACTTAATCAAATCCCTGTGGCTTTCCATTGTACTTAACATAATTGTTATACTTAATTGATATCCCTTGGCATTCTGGGCTCAGATTTCTTTAGAGTCAGTAAAATATGTACCTGTCATGTATTGAAATTGTATTGCTATAGCTTTCTCTTCCCTGCAGTATAGTTTGTAAGGTATATTTCAATGTGATGGATGAATTTAGTGGGATGTCTTGCAGTAAAATCTGTGAATGATGAATTTAGTGGGATGTCTTGCAGTAAAATCTGTGAATGCTTTATGAATGAGGAAAATACCTAAAAAATAAATAATGGTGACATTGTAATTGTGTCAGATTAATTTAAAAAAGGAAAAAAATCAACTTGAAAATTAAAAATAAGAAAAGAATAGGATGTGTTGAGTTGATGTTTTAAATACTTTTAGACTAATTGGCTGGAGTGTTTGTGAGCATCTGAAAGTAAAGGCTTAGATGGAGAGGAAACCAGCCCACCAGGAAGTAAATTTTTCAGTGACTTTATCAAGAACAGATAGTGGTTGAAATTAAAACAAACACTTACAAGAATTCTTTCAAACACTTTGCATTTCACAACCTGCATTGATATGTTTTTTTAAAAATTAACGTACATGACAAAGTCAGTTTTTCTTACTTGTTGCTGATTTTGTTGTTTTTTTATTTTCTCTCTATACTTTAAACTACCGTGTCCATTATATAAGATAATATTTCATGGTCCAGTTTTAAAATGTATGAAATGTCTTTAATCACGCAAAGTTTTGTGTTCCAAATTTTAACGAGCTATTCTTTTTCCTGAGGTCAGGCCTCATCGGGCTGTCCTGTGAAGAATGTCATCCATTCCATACTTTTGTATGTCCATAACATCATTGTGCAATACATTCTTCCTCCTTAAAACAATAGAGTAAAAATTGAGAGAGATTATGGTTACAATTTCTAGCAAGTAGAATTTGACTTCATTGAAACTTCATAGTAAGCAAGTTATATATAATTGGGGAATCCTTCATTTTTTAATCCAAAATAATGTTGTGTGTATGTGTGTATAGATAGGTGTCCATTGATGCAGTTGCCTTCATTAATATTACAGTTTAGTATTTATACTAAGCTTTAAGGCTCTATTTCTTTCTTCAGAAGAATAAATTTAATGCTTTATTATTTGGCAGAATTGTTAGAATGTTGGATAAAATGCCTTCAAGTGTTTGTTCCTGCTCTTTACATCCAAAAGTCAAATCTCACCCAGATCAACTTTACCTCTTATCCGTTTGGGGTTGGTAAAATAAAAGCACCAATTAATTACTGAGGTGAATAGTTTTGACTAACCTCTCTCCTCAAAATTGTTAGAGCATCAGAAAAGTGATTAGTGTTATATGTTCCAGTTCTTGCAATCAATTTTACCTTTTATCCTTTCAAGTTGATGCAAACTACACTCAAAGCAGTGGAGTCAATATAATCAACTAAACCTCCTCTCAAAGTTTCAGACTGTGTATATAAACTTGAAATTATTATTCCTGTTGACCTTTAGTTGCTATCCTGGATATCTTAGATCTATAGATCTCTGTTGTAAAACTTAAGAATCAAAATTTATTTACCAAACATTCAATTTCAGTTTCATTTATAAGCCTTTTCACTTGCTTTGTAGGTCTGGTATTCTAGGCATGTTTCAAAAAACTTAATTAAAAAGAAATTTAGCAAACTGGGAGGAAAAGTAAAAGTAGATATGACATTTTAAGACATTTCCTTCATTAACATTTAATATTAAATTTCAGCTCTTTTTTCAACATGTCATTAAATGTAAGCTTTACTCACCAATTAAGAATTGGGGTGTCCTTTTTAAGCCTACAATAATGTTTCAGTTTTCTTTCTCGATTACTTTATAATGACAATTTATTGGCCTTTACCGGAAACTACTAACACCCTGGAATATATTGATTTTGTTATTATATCTATTTGGTTCTTATGAGGTTACTCATACTTATCTAATGACACTTTCTACATGAACTCATACTTATTGAACTGTCAATAGTTGCTTGGCAACAATCGAATCACATGATTCATTCTACTTAATTAGTTGTTGATACTTTTCATTTACTACTTTGCATAGCACCCCCAACCCAGTAGAGTCGCATGGATCAAGGGATGTGACATTTATATTTTCATTGAAGAGACCTGTCTCAACTGATCTGATTGGGTTTTATATACCAAGAGTCATTCTGTATTAAAATTTTTCATTCTCTCTCTCTCTCTCTCTCTCTCTCTCTCTCTCTCTCTCTCTCTCTCTCTCTCTCTCTCTCTCTCTCTCTCTCTCCCTCTCTCACATTTCATTTGAGACTTAGCAGTTTCTTCTTGCAAAAGGTTGCCTAATTCTATTATTGCAGTTGAAACCATTGAGCAATAACAAAAACTGTTCCTGCAAATACTGCATCAGCTTATATGCTCATATCATTTGTGTTATTACTTCCTTTTAATTAAGCTTTTCCTTTAAAACAACACATTATTTATTACTCAGTGAAATATAATGAAATTCAAAATCCAATCTTTCATTGGCTGCTGTTATAACTTTCAGGACTTTACTGTAATCCCAAGTAAAATGACCAGACATACATCATTTTTACCACTTTGTTTTTGATTATTTTTTATATATAGCTTAATAAAAGGAAGATCATATCCATATATGTTTAGAGGTTCCGCAATGTGATGGGAGGTAGGTTAGCCTCAACTAGAGATCTTGACCCAGTACTTGCAACAGAGCAGAATCTTTTAACCCTTTAGCATTTAAACTGGCCATACTCTACCTGTTTTATGTTCAAACTGGCCAGATCCTGCCTTTCACACCTACCCTACATTGTTTGTCTAAAATATATTCAGCCACATAATCAAAATCTCAAGGTTATGAGATAATGCAGGATAAATTCAAAACAATGTAAATAGATAAGCATTACATTTGACAGAATAATCTGAATGCTAAAGGGTTAAATACACCCAAGGCCCATTTTGTGATGATACAGCAAATAATGGATTAAGTCTGTTCTCTAAGGACAGAAACAGTCTACTAAAAGGCTTCCACATAGTTTCAAGGTGTTGTGCATTGAGATTGAACCTGAAACCAGATATTTGCAAAAGCTAGCTTTTTAACCACATGGCGACATCTGCCATTTCTATACTCTGTTGGGTGGGTGTGTTAGTCAGTCTTCAATGTCCATCACTATTTTTGGGATGTTGTTTTTTTTTTTGTTTTTCTCTTTGATATTATCTCTGCCAAGTTCAACCTTTCTTCTTTGCACTAATACAATAGAATGGAAGTAGATGCTGGAATCATTGGAATATTATGTCTGTATTTTTATTATCAATTTTTTTTTCTTCTGGTTTTAGTCTTGGGAATATGACAGACACCATCTTCAGAGATATAGTCTGTTTAACATAAGCCCCTAGTACCTGAGTTCTTTATTTTATCATGAAAAGCAATAGTGACTTTGGTGAGATTTAAAATCAGAACATAAAGTGATATCATTAAAAATCTGAAGGCATTTTGTCTCATGCTCTAACTGTTCTGCCATCTATGAGAAATCTCTTTTTTATTACCTCCTGCCCTAATGTTGTGAATCTGCTATGGGTTTTGTTATGGATTTTTAAATGCTAAGTTGAAATCCCACCCTGGTTGCTGTCTAAAGACAGAAACTAGGGAAAGAAGATTATTGTTCAGCACAATTCTTGTTAGTAAATTTTACCTTAGAATAAATGAAGCTATTATATAATAAGCTTATTTTTTTTCATTTTATACTTGGCCTTTAACATTTTTTTATTTGATCTTTGATCATTAACATCTTATTTTCATATCCAATATAGTGTGTTGTTTTGCAATGTAACCTAATTAAATATACACTTTAATTATTAGCGATTTTTTTAAAAAACCCTACAGATTTTTCTCTCTTTTTTTTTCTGCTTCTTCAGTAAAACAGGAAATTCCAATAGTTGATCATCAGTACATTGGTAATGGTAATCTGACTAATATAATTTCATCATTATAATGTTCTTACAATATCCTAAATACCATACATGTAAAACAGTTAATGACAATTCTATAAATGATACTGTGTTCCCAATTAAATTTCATTATGCTTTTCTCATTTTTCCTCCCCTCTTTTTACCTTTTAATTTATTTTTGTAATAGATGCATGAATAAGACAGCTTTACACACGCACGCACGCACGCACTCTTCTATCCATAGCTATATCCATCTTTCTCTCAGAGGTCAGCATCAACTACTTATTTTTTATCCTAGTTTCTTCCACCCACTACTAACACCTTACAACAACAATCTTCTATCCAGATTAATCATCCAGCAGATGCTACTCTTCTGATTTCTATCCAGAAGATTCTGATGTTCTATTTCCATATGTTCACAGCCAGACAGTATCAGACTCCCTACTGCTCTACTGATCATCTCTTACATATAGCAGGAAATTACTCTTGCCACTGTTTTATAGCCAGCCAGGAGTATGCATGCAATCCTTTAGTCACAGTTGCATACTGCACACTCTAGTCTACTAACTACAGGAATACATTACACTACACGCCATAGTCTATTACCACAGGTTCACAACACACTATAGTCTATGATCACAGGTGTACAATACACACTATAGTATACAATGTACTGCATGGCATACTAATCTCCATCACATTTCACCGCCTAGTGTAATCAGTTGTTGAGGGCACCAATTGTAGTCAGCCACAGGTGTGCATTACTTATGTTCAGTCTACAAATATACAGTACAGTACAAATTGTAATCTACAGATATTTAGTACTTCTCGTGTTTACAGTACACATGTAGTTAATGTATGCTACCTTCTTGTCTAGGGCATAATCATTAGGTCAATGTGTCTTGTTTACCTCAACTGCCATTCATAATTTAAATAGTTACATTATTCATTTTAAATGAATTAATACCACCTACTGATCCTCTCCATTTTCTTATTACTCTCTCTCTCTCTCTCTCTCTCTCTCTCTCTCTCTCTCTCTCTCTCTCTCTCTCTCTCTCTCTCTCTCTCTCTCTCTCTCTCTTTCTTTCGAAACTATGACCTCTGAATACCTCAGTGCTGTTGTGGGTGTTGATCAAGAGTGATTGAAGATTAAAAAAAATGTTTTTGATACTTTTACATGCTAGACCTCACAATTTCTTAGGAGATGTTATAACAACTACACATCTATAACATTGATAATACAATATTCAAAAGAAGAAACATCTTCTTCAGAACTAACTTCAACTGTTTTTCACATATGCAGCTGTTATACATACAAACATTGTCAGCTACTCATTGCTACTATGACATTTCTTGTTCCTCTGAACTAGTAAGCATTGTAATATCCTTGCTTAAGTCAGCCAACAAATCTACCTCTTTTTGGTTTTAACTTTTTTGATACTAACTGCCTGAGACTGCTCTTAGTTCTCTGTTACAAGCTTCATGTTTCATAATGATCTTAATTAAAACCTGTCAAAATTTCATTTTAATTTATATATGAAATACTTATTTAATAACGACAAAGTTATTTTGCTAAATTCTTCATTATTTTCAAAATAAATTGAATCAAAGACAATGTATTTCCACAGAAATATAGTAACTAACGGGTTAATGCATCTCTTCCACCAAAATTTCTATTAAACATTTCACCAATCTTTTCTCCCAAAAGTACAGTTCCTGAGAAATCCTCTGCCTATAATTCATCTTCTTGAATCAACCTACCAAAATACACCTTTCGCATCAACCATATCATCATCATTTGTCTGCAAAAGCTGTGGGGAATTGAACTAGTGGACTTTATTTTTATTTAGTCTAATAAGTTCTATGGAAATAAATAAAAGCCAATAGCTTTACAAAGACTATTTTTAATCAGTGGTTTTTCTCATGTGTTTTTGATGTTTTTTTTGTTTTTTTTTCCAAAGAGTTATTATAGGACCTAAACTGCTATAGTAGAGATGTAATACATTATCATATCTAACTTGTATTGAAATGTATGTATTCATTGCTATCAATCAACGTTATTATAGAGTATTATATTGTAATCAAGGATATCGATATATACTCATCCAATGATACTTTATATTTAATAATCTTTGTCTCTTCAAATACTTCACTAGGGACAATGAGCCTGCACATTTAGCAGTTTAGTTGATGGGTCTACAAGAGTATGTTGAAAAAATTATAGTCCACTTGTAGTAACATTCAATTAATTATTGTATATTCTCTTCAAAGAAAAGTATATTTTTACATCATTTATAATGTAGAAACTGTACTAAATATAAATTTCAAGTCTGGGATTTCTCTGAAGCAGATATCAATTATTGTAGCTTCAATGTTTCTGCTAAAGGAGATGGCTGCAAAGCACAACTACTAGTAGTTTACATTATAGTCATTGTCTTCTTTTGACATTAACTGAGTATTTTTGGTGTGGTGAACCATATTGTCCATCCAGTTTTAAATCCCCATGAAAGGTTACTTTAACCCTTTCGTTACCATATTTATTTTGAGATGTTCTGTGTTTCTTTCAATTATTTTAAATATAACAAAGAATTAAGTAAAATAACTTAGTTATCATTAAGTTAGTGTTAGGAACATAAATTGTGACTACGGTTTGGTGGAAGATTTTAATTCAAAACTTATGAAAACAAGACATTTGTACTACAGAGCCAGTTTCAGCCAAGTTGGTAATGAAAGGGTTAAAATGTAATCATTTTACTTCTGTAAAATTTTGAACTGTTACTATGAAACATTTGTTTTGGTAGCATGATACATTAACATAGACCGAAAAAAGGATATAAAGTTGATTTCTTTAATCCCTTCCTTTGTTATTCTCAGTATACTTGTTAATAAGTATTGTAAAAAACAAATTATTATATACTATTTAATCCATGGCTTATTATATAATATACTAGCAGAAATACCCGGCGTTGCCCGGGTTAAAGAGAATACTGAAATCTAAAAACGCCGTCTAGACTACGCATCATCTTTATATATAGAGATGTATATACACACACGCACCCAAACACACGTATATATATGTATATCAATATAAATATATGAAAGTCAATGAAGTTTCGTAAAAGAAGGTGATCATGTACATACTTTCTTGCTGTTGTGATTATAACACCTCATTGTAAACTATGTTCCTTGTTTTCCCTTGTGGAGCATATACAAATAGGTTTTTTGTTGCTGCCCACTCTTGAGCAGCCAACATACAGTTGTCCATGTGAGAAGCAGGGCTCTTCCAAGAGAAGACCAGCTACAGACT
>NC_068984.1:98038520-98040976 GCF_001194135.2 Octopus bimaculoides | reverse complement strand
GTATACATATACATCTCTCTCTCTCTCTCTTTCTGTCTCTCTCTTTCTCTCTCTGTGAAAGTATCTGTCACTACAGTATCGAAATGTGATTGTTTCAGTTAGTGGAATAGTTTCATTTTTAAAGTGAAAGTATTTGACATGAGTGTTTTTGTTTCACTTTTGACACGTAATACTTAAATAGTGGAGGAGATATTATGTTGCCGTGTGCTCGAACTCTGCAAGAAGTTAATAATTTTTTTTGACTAAAACACAACTGGAACCCTAAGTAAGGCATGTGTAAAATTTGAATGAAATTGGTTGTGTAGTTCTCGAGTTTTAGGGATTCACACAGACAGACAGATAGACGGACAGACACCCATTCTCATTTTTATATATATAGATGAATTAGTAGAATATATCTTGTAGTCTTTAGTGTATTAATAAACTTTTTGTGTCTCCCTCTGTCTCTAACAGGTTGAGTAAAAAGGTAAGTTATTCTTTGTAGGTAGTTAGAAAAAATAAATCAACTGTAAAAGTTAACAATTGAAGTATCACCCGATTAGAATTACATGGCATATAATGCATTAATGTAACAAAAGTAACTATAGCCTCAGATTGACTTTGTTTTGTGAGTGAAAGACTGTTAACTTTACATTGTTTGTTTATTGGACAGGAAGAAACTGAAAGCTCTAATAATTTTAATGCTGTTATTGATTTGCATTGTCAAAACTAAAAGAAAAATTTTCAAATGAAATTCAAGATTATTCATAAAAATAACCGAAAACAGGTTCAAATAAGGCATTACTTTTAAAACCCCGAATAATCATTAGAATTTTTGTGAAATTTGTAAGTAACTTCTGGTTTGGTTCATAGCTACCCCTCGCTCTCTCTCTTTGTCTCTATATGTATGTATTGGGTTGTCCCATAAATAATGCATTTTTTTATACTTTTATTTTTTAAAAATTAAGATAAAGTCTTTCTTTAAATCTAAAATATACTTGCCTTCATCTTCTACAATGCTCTTCCATCTATCTGGTAGATTTGCAAGGCCCCACTTCCAAAATTTACTTGTCCATGATGAAAAATACTCCTCCAGTACTGCTCTGACCTTGTCTACAGAATTCATGTTTTTACAGTGCAAATTATTTTGAAGACTACGGAATAAATAATAATTAGATAGGGCAATGTCTAGCGAATATGGTGGGTGGGGCATTGTTTCCCATTTAAACTGCTCCAACATTTGGAATGTCATCCTTGCTGTATGTGGCCGAGCATTATCCTGATGGAAGAACACATTTTGTCTTGAAAAACCAAAGATGGTTGTTTTTCTTCTGGCGCTGACTTAGGCTGCTCAAGCTACTTGCAGTAGATCTCCTTTGTTATTGTTTGGTTTGGATTTAAAAGTTCAAAGTGGACTAAACCTTTCATATCCCACCAAACAGATAACAACACCTTATGTGGATGAAAACTTTCTTTAGCCTGGGGTGCTGGTGTTTCTCCTTTCCTTACCCACAGTCTTTGGCACTTGACATTTTTATAGAGAGCCTATTTTCGTCACCAGTCACTATTCAGTCCAAAAAAGATTCATTCATGAGATGTGATAGCAAAGAAGAGTACACATTCACTCTCTGCACACAATTAGACTTGGAAAGTTTGTGAGGAACCCATTGACCCAATTTGCTGACTTTTCCGATGGCATGCAGATGTTGATGAATGCTTGAATGACCAAGCTTTTCTGCTAGTTCCTCAACAGTTGTGATGGGATTTTGTTCCACCAGGGTTTGCAGGACTTCCTCATCGAGCGCTACAGATCTTCCAGGATGGAGCTTGTTTCTAAGCTGTAGTTTCTGGCTTGGAATTTCTGGAACCACTGTTGACGCTGGCTTACACTTATTGTCCAATCCCCATATACTGCATTAATATTTCTCGCACTTTTTGTTGCATTGTTGCTTTTATTGAACTCATAAAGCAAAGTATGCCAAATATACTCCTTTGTCACTTCCATTATATCTTTGAAAAAATAACTGTTAAAATTAACTGCGCTTTTCAAAACTTGCACTAAGAATAGAACAAGGTAAAATTACAACCTGCTTTTATAGCAAGTTGATGCAGGTAGTTTATCCCGTCCTACTCTGACTTTTAGTTCATGCAATTGAAAAAAACACTATTTATAAGATGACCCAATATGTACACAGACGTATGTATTTCTCAACACTATTGTTAAAGACAGAACAAAAATATAAATCTCTATTTTGTCCCCATTCCTCTTGAAAATTTGAAATTTCTAGTTTTTAAATAGAAGTTATATCTTATAATTTATAATTATATCTTAACTAAATATTTTTAACTATCACGTTAAGAAATTACTTGTATTTATCTATGTATATATGTGTGTGTCACTAGAGAGAGAAAGGCTGTGAGAGAGAGAGAGAGATGGGACAGACAAAATGAATGTTCATATTTTTTCTTCCAGTGTT
>NC_068984.1:98036801-98038441 GCF_001194135.2 Octopus bimaculoides | reverse complement strand
TGAATGATTATGATTTTTTTAGTCATTTTTATATTCCTCATCTGTTTCATGTATTAAATTCACTCTGTAGAGACAATTCATCTGATGAATGCAATGTACTCTGTGAAAGTAGATGAGGTTAAAAATTTATATATTTTGTTATATTAAATGCTTCTTTTATTTCAGTATTGTCTTACCTTTTTTTTTTACTTCATTCTTTCTTGCTTATTCAATGAAGTAAAGTATTACCTATTTCAAGTATAAAACAATGGGTCACACACTAATTAGAGTAATTTCATTTCAATAAATATTAATCTCAATGTATTAATAATTGTTTTATTTATAGTCTGTTATAGTGTGTGTGTGTGTGTGTAAAGCTGCTTTTCATCTGGCATAAAAAAAAAAAAATGAACTTCTTTAAAATATAGTAGGAATATTATTGCATAACAAATTTGAGTGCCATAACAAGATTAAGCTGTAATTGTAAAGAACAGTCAGGTTTAGGAATGCCATTCATTAATTTGTCATGGGTGCAGTGAAACCTAGTTAATGCTGCTAGGTAATATAATAATGTAAACTAATGCATTGAGTTTTACATTTTTTATTTTATCTTGTTTTTATCTAACCTAAGCAGCACTATATTTGATCTCTTGTGACTAACCTATTTAAAACTGTCCACATTCAAGTTATCTTATTTAAATTCAAATATCAACTGACCTCTTGTTATTACATCAATGATAACAGGATCCATTATAGTTTTACATAAAATATCAGCTTAAAATTGTAATAAGTAAAAGTTATTTTACTGATTTTTCTAAAGATATTTGATTATTTAAAGGATTAATTGAAACATTAGTTGTTTATTATTGTTAGAGACATGGTTATAAAAGGGTTCCAAAAATCCTTTTATAATTCCCTAATCATACTTTTGTTTCTTTAATGTTCTCATAATTTTCAAATGGACCCCATTTTTTAAAGAATCTAAAAAATTCTTTTGTTGGTAGGAAACTTCTTGCATTTTAACAAAAGAAATAATATTCCCATTTAGTGACTTCCTGTAGGAAAAATTTTTAATTGACACTTCAATTGTGGTTGTTATTGTTTTTCTTGGTTTTTTCATTTTTTGTGGGGTGGGGTTCTTTTGATATTATGGAATTGATACTGATATTCATTTTGTAGACCAATATTTAATCTAAAAAGTCTTGTTTCATATTTTAATTTTCAGTTTTATGAATTAATATTATATTTATACAGTTATGTTTATCTATTGTTGGTAAAGGAATTTTTTTTTTTTTAGATTTCCAACAGATTTTTTTAAATAATTCATGGTCTCTGTAAGGTACCGACTATTTGATTATAAAATAATTAAACTGTTCTATGGCCACAAATTTTAAGAGAAGTGAAATTTTAGGTTATTCACATTCTTCTTAGAAACATTACTAATGGAAGTTATGTGTAAAGAGATTCAGCTTGAAACTGAAAGTAGGTTGCAGATTCATCTTGGTGATGACTTAACTCAAACTTCTACTGTATCCACATCACTATGTAATTCAGTTAATAACCAGAACAATTTATTTACAAATTATGAACTATAATTATGTTATGATGCTTTTCTCACATTTAAACTTGTTTTTTTTATGTCTTTTTTTTTTTTTTTACCA
>NC_068984.1:98035418-98036791 GCF_001194135.2 Octopus bimaculoides | reverse complement strand
CATGCACTATATGTTTTTTTTTCTGTTTTTGTTTTTGTTTTGTTTTTTACCAGAATCTATGAAACTTAATGTAAGCATCTGAAATAAGTCAATATGTTTTATCCTATTTCTATATAATTTCTTACAAAGTATTTCTTATAAAGTCAACTTATCTAATCCTTCTGGTTCTCTGTTTCCAAACCTGGCTGTTTTAAGATGTTCCTTCTTCTTCTTCTTCTTCTTCTTCTTCTTCTTCTTCTTCTTCTTCTTCTTCTTCTTCTTCTTCTTCTTCTTCTTCTTCTTCTTCTTCTTCTTCTTCTTCTTCTTCTTCTTCTTCTTCTTCTTCTTCTTCTTCTTCTTCTTCTTCTTCTTCTTCTTCTTCTTCTTCTTCTTCTTCTTCTTCTTCTTCTTCTTCTTCTTCTTCTTCTTCTTCTCCAACAACAACAAAATATAGGACATAGGCAATCATGTCCTGTCACAATTCTCTGTCATTTGTTTTTTATAACAGTTCCACCTCCTGATGTTTAATGCTTTTTTCCCTTCTAACCATTTTGTCAAGCTTGACATCTATATCACCCTTCTCCTTCCTCTGCTCCTTTTCCCTTCAATCTTTCTGGTCATTGCTAAGATTTTCCAGGCCTTATTTCCTCATCACATGACCAAGAAATCTCAGTTGCTTGGTTCTTATTTCACAAAGTAGTTTCCTATTTGCTGCAGCCCGGGTCATGCACTTCTTCATTAGATACTTTGTCCATGTTTTCCTCAATATTCTTTTTAAGAGCCACACATCACAGCTCTCCAAGCACCTTCTCATTTCTGATGTAGACTAGTCTCACTTCCATATATTAACATAGAGTAGACAGATCTTGGTCCTGATGCTCAGAGTACAGTTTCTCAAGATGTTATATAATTTTGAACCTGGGGATGGGGCTTCACTTTTCAGTTCTCAAGAACAATCAGAGATAGTGTGTGTGTGTGTGTATATATATATATATATATAAATACTCCATCATAATTTTATACAAGAATCTTTTACATACCAAACTTTTCAGCTCCCAAAAACAATCATGGATAGCATATAAATATATATATATATATATATATATATATATATAGATAGATAGATAGATAGATAGATAGATAGATAGATAGATAGATAGATATATAAGTCAGTAAATAGTGGGGTTGTGTTAACCACACGTGGATAAATAATAAGAAAATAATAATAGGGCAGAATGCTAAACTGAAAGCATATTTTTATATAGACTTCTAACCGGCTTTCATTGCATGGCAAATTTTCAAGAAGAGGGAGAATGAAAATGTTTTTTTACAAAAAAGTAAAAAATGAAAAAAATAACTCGTAACCAATGCCAAACTACATACACCACTTCCAC
>NC_068984.1:98033148-98034352 GCF_001194135.2 Octopus bimaculoides | reverse complement strand
ATATGTATATATAGGAGTGTGTATATATATATATATATATATATATATATATATATATATATATATACACACACATTCCTATATATACATATACTCCATGTATGTATATAATTAAAATACCCCATCATAATTTTATGCAAGAATCTTTTACATACCAAATGCCAGATTGATGATTTTTAAAGAGTTATTTTACTAAATCTTTTCAAGTTCTCGGTTACTTTCAAAATTAATTGAACCACATGGGACTCATATTTGAAAAGAAATGTGACCACAAAAGAGTTTTAAGTTATATACATTTGGCCAACATGAATAGAAACAGAGAGCAGTCAGTAGTAACTATATAATAGAGATATTAAAGATTGGAGATAAGCATAACTGAAAATTCTAGCTAACAATGACATGTTTGAATTATGAATTTTAAAATAAAATCAATTAAGCAAAATCCTATTGAGCAGTCTTGACCAGTGATCCCAGACAGGTACATTTTACAAAAGTGTATAATGAAAACAGAAAACACTTCCTTCACTGACTTTTTTGCAATATACTCACACATTTTTTTTTTGTTTGTTCTTTCTATAAACATGGTCATGTGGTTGACAAATCCATTTCATAATTGCACAGTTCTGAGTTCCTATTGTGTAGCACCTCTCTCTCAACTGTGGGTTGAATTAAGTCTTGTAAATGAAATCAAGTGGGTAGAAACCGTGGTAGCCCATTGGATGGACTGTGTCTGTTCTTGGATTGCAGCCCTAATCTGTTGCCAGCTGGCCCTTAGGTCTGTTATAAGCCTATTGTAAGTATTCAGAGCAAGTCTCTTGTTGAAAAATTAAGTTGATACCTTTATGAGCTGCTTCCTACTACACTAACGTGGTGTATTGTAAACATGAGGGATATTGTACTCTGTAATGCACCTGTAGTTGTCATGACTTCTCCCTATCTTTCCACCACCAATCTTGGAAGTTACACAAAAGATTATTGATGCTGTACTTCTTCCTCTGGCTAGCTATTAAAAAAATGAAGGCCCAATGGCATCATTTTATTGAGTGCAACCTAGCAACTGTAAACGAGTTTCAGAGGAATCCAACAAGAAAAAAAAAACATCTCAGGGTTACTGCTAAAATATTGATTAGGTGTTCTCTCTCAAAATAGTCAAGGAACACACACACACACACACACACACACACACACACACACACACACACAC
>NC_068984.1:98027895-98032921 GCF_001194135.2 Octopus bimaculoides | reverse complement strand
CTCTCTCTCTCTCTCTCTCTCTCTCTCTCTCTCTCTCTCTCTCAATATACACTATAGTAAACACGTGAAAGAATACTAAAGAAAAAATAAAAATATCAAACTGCCACTGATTTTTCTGCAGATGCAATCACCAAACAAACTTTATGATACTTGAATAAATCAATGAATAGTATCAACAACTCTAACAAAGTTGATACTATTTCACAGCAAGTAATAAATATTTCTATATTAACAGCAAATAAACATCTTTATCAAACATTTTCTCAAAAATTCAACCTTACAGAGACAGAAAGAGAGCTTCTTCTGTAGTCATTTTAACCTTCCAAAGATAATAGCTAATTCTCTATCAAACTACACCCTAGTATCTTAAAAAGAAATATTTGGGGACAAATCAGGCATATTAATCTCAGCTAGGATGCCTTTGATTGTAACTCTAACATGGAGTTAAACAACATGAGTATTGTATATACACCTCCTACTGTTACTATGACCTAGCACCCTCTATTTCAAACTACAATGGGAGCCTCTAGAAAGCCTTCAACCTGCTAAAAATAATGCCATATTTCTCTCAAATTACACCCTCTAGTAGTAAAAAGAAAGTACGCATTAAATATTGTCGTCTTAGTGTCTGAATAAAAAACGCGAACACAGCTGGGATACTTTTGGTCATTAGTCTGCCAGGTAAACATTAACAACAAACAATGATTTTGAGACACAGGACTCAGTAAATGATCCAAGCTGTACTCTCAAATTACTACTCTTGCTGTTGTCAAATATTTTGTCTAAGGAGCTTGGAGAAAATAGTTGATATTGAAGTTTGGCATATCTCATGGGGATATTTCACTTGTTAATTATGCTCAGTAGTTTTATCATTTTCTTCCATTTCATAAGTCTACTCAGCAGTAACAACAATTAGCATTATAGTATGAAATCAGTAGTTAAGCAGAAACCATCATCTTCATATCCAGCAGTAAAGCACAACTTAATAATGATGTCTTACCAAGATGTATAAAGATTGTTTCTAGCTCTCCAAAATTTTATTGTATTTTGGCACACATTCAATAACAATGCAGCCTTAGTGTTTACCATTTATATTTTATTTTCTCAAATGCAAAATTCCTTGAATTTGTTAAGGCCAATCTAGTATATTGATTTTCTCTCAATAAGCACTCAGCTGCTGCACTATTAATACTGCAGTAGCTGAGTGCTTGAGGTGCAGAGGTCATCAGTTCAAAACTCTTCCACAGACATTTTATTTTGCTGTTAGCCAAATCACTTTATTCTAGCCAACCAAGCTTGTTCATGGGTAAGTGGCTTATCATCCAGTTATAAAAAATCTACTTCAATTCATACAACTATCTCAGTGTTCAAGAATGAACCAACTAACTATAAGCCATTAAAATATATATTAATTAGTGTTTTTTATGTACTTTGGAATCCTAACCTGTCAAAACAGCTGGCATTCTGAATGTGTAACTACCTTAATCTACATATATACTTTATTTCAAATACTTGTTTTATGTTGTTGTTGTTTTTTCAAAAGATTTATTATTTTGTTATGCTGATTAAAATATAGAATTTAAATCCATTTTATGTAGTTATTTATATTTTTCAAGGCACAAATTCGGTTAGCATTGAAATGCTGGCCCTTTCATTATCATGTTAAATATTCTCTCTCTCTCTCTCTCTCTCTCTCTCTCTCTCTCTCTCTCTCTTAGTGCTGGGTCATTATCCTTTTAACAGCTTGTCTATGAGCTTCTGTGGCTGCATCTGCTACTCACGTCACCAACTAGATTTAAACAAACAATCATTCTGCACTTGTGGATCCTCCACTCGCTTCTTGCACTCTCCCTCTCTCTCTCTCCCTCCCTCCCTCTCTCTCTCTCTCCCTCCCTACTAAACAGTCTGTTTCATTTTACTATTATAGAATAACACTACAGTCTCCAACTTTTTACTTTTCCTATTTCCTGGATACATTCCACTTTTGAAAAATTCTCAGCAAACTATAGCCCTCGACCAACTGATCATCCCACCATATAGCCTTCCTTTCACTTAGCAATCTCCTCAAGGGCTGTGACTGCAACTCTTCTCATCTGAAATTAAATGCATCTTCATTTCTTTAACCTAAAAAGGAATTTTGTCATTCATGCTCCTCTTCCTACATATATAAAAATGTACATATACTAACACAAAAGGATATTTACAAACTCCATTATATATTTTGGCAACATGCACCTTGTGGCAATCACTTTCAGAAGGAAATAATTTCTTCACAGAATCTACCTGTAACAGTAACTGTAATTACATTTTCCTGGCTTTACCATACTATAATCATAATGTCAAGTACTATAGATACAAACCAACAGCTTTTTTGCAGTTACTCAACTTGCTAGAAACAGCAATAATCCTAAGGCGGTGAGCTGGCAGAAACGGTATCACACCGGGTGAAATGCTTAGCGGTATTTCGTCTGTCTTTACGTTCTGTGTTCAAATTCCGCTGAGGTCGACTTTGCCTTTCATCCTTTCGGGGGCGATAAGTTAAGTACCAGTTATGCACTGGGGTCGATGTAATCGACTTAATCCCTCTGTCTGTCCTTGTTTGTCCCCTCTTTGTTTAGCCTCTTGTGAGCAATAAAGAAATAAGAAATAGCAATAACCCTTCTGCAAATCACATCCTACTATCATCTTAAAAACCTGTTTCTATCAGGTAGTTACACTATTTGACAGAAAACACAGGATGGCCATCATGGTTAGCAGTCTTTTATGGAATTTAGTTTACTACTTAGATTGATTTAGAATATACCACATGCTAATTATAGTGAGGCAGGTAAGGAACAAGATAGGTGTAATCCCTTTTGAATTTATTACAAGAGTTCATAAATTTTAGCCATAATATCAATGTTATTTTATGAATGTACTGCATTAATTATGTTTTTAAAATTTGCTATTAAAAGTTTATATTATTTTTTTGTTTTCATTTCTATTTCAGATGAAAGCAATTCCTCTCGGTTCTGGGACATCAAGATCCGTGGTATCACTGGTGGACAAACCGGAGAAATAATGTGGGATCTAGATGCCATCAGTCATTATTTTACAGATGGTATATTTCTATTATTAAGAATCTTCTTAGTTGTTGATTTGTGTTGTTTCTATAACTACATTTTAAACATTATGTCCATAGATGCCTGAATCCTATACATAGAATACCTAAAGATAAATGAATTTATCATCAGTTTTACTGGAACTTTCTACTCATTGAATTATAATGTAAGTGGATGAATGTACCACAAGAATATACCACATGTATCCTTAATTTAATCCTCAAACTGATTCAGTGTAATATTGCATGCTAGGGCTGACCCTTTTAATTTCAGGTACCCTTCAGCTTTGCATTACAATGTAAGTGGTTGAGTATTCTGTAGCCATTTGTACCTTTAACAGAACCCTCACTCAGACTTAGTGTGGTATTGTGTGTAACAAGGTTGGCCCTTTCACTTATAGGTACCAGTCCGTCTTGTAAGCAACTGGGCATACCACAGACATTTACACTCTTAACATAATCTTCAGACAAAACAATATACAGCATATGTTAAGGCTGAACTTTTACAGCACAGTGCAATCCATCCAGTGGCTTCCAAATATTTTTCATGTATCTAGTTTTTGTCATAAACCTTTGACTGAACTAAGACATAAAGCTTTGACTAAAGACACTTGACAAGTGCCATACAAAGAGATGGAAACTATTCAGTCATGCTTGTCCCTAGAAATAACTTTTGTAACAGCATTGATTTAAACCTTTTCTATAAGAACTGTACAAACCAGCCAATGGCTTCTTACTGACATCATATTTCATATACTCATATATCCATCAACATCATTCCCAGAATATTGATGATCATTAGAGAACTTCTTTCCCATCCATTCATTACCTCATTCCAGCAGAAATATCTGCTCCCATTAACTTAGGGATTTTCTTGTTATGTATGTTTGTATGTCTTCATTTAAAATTATGCCTAAGTGTCTTGTGGGCATTGTATGTACTTAGAGGTGCTAGTGTATTCTTTGTGTGTAGATAGTATGTGAGATAATGTGGGGTTGGTGCTAGTCTTTATTGCACAGTCTTTTCTTTAGTCCCAAATAAGCTTGTATGAAGATGAGTGGGATGTAGCTGCTATTACATGTAGGTCATAGTGACCACATTCAGACTTCCTTGTTAGCTTGAATTGCTGATTGTGTGGGGTTATTGTATATTCTTGCTTAAGATTGTTGTGAAGGAAATGAAATGAATAGTGTTTGTATATTCCAACGTGGGTGAAATAATTGTTTTCTATGTACTAATTGTTTCTTTGCATCTCCCTTAAGTGCTTGATGTTAGAGATTTAAGAATGTCAAGTGTTTTCTTGGCTCCTGTTGCTATATTGTAATATATGAGTGGTGAACATTAGACTGTGGCATTAAGGGTGTTTGTCTAGAGTTAGTATTTTATTGTTATGTAAAGTGTGAGTTCCTCTGGATATTTTACATTGTCTTATGTTGAAAGTGTGTCTGTTAAGTTCTCAGTATGTTGGGCACCAGTCCTGAATTGTGTGCTGGCTGCAGGTTTAAGTATTGTCTAATTACAACATATGTATTGAGACATTATAATGTGTGTGTGTGTGTGTGTGTGCATATATATATATGTATGTATGAACATATATATATATATGTGTGTGTGTGTGTGTATATATATATGTGTGTGTGTGTGTGTATATATATATGTGTGCGTGTGTGTGTGTGTGTATATATATATATGTGTGTGTGTGTGTGTATATATATATATGTGTGTGTGTGTGTGTGTGTATATATATGTGTGTGTGTGTGTATATATATATATGTGTGTGTGTGTGTGTGTGTATATACATATATATATATGTGTGTGTGTATATATATATACATATATATATATATATGTGTGTGTATATATATATATATGTATGTACATATATGTCTATATATATATATGTGGAGGCGGAATGGCCCAGTGGTT
>NC_068984.1:98026673-98027235 GCF_001194135.2 Octopus bimaculoides | reverse complement strand
ACATATATATATATATGGGAGAATGTACGAAAAAACAACAACAGACGAGGACAGGTGATGTAAACAACAAAAGGATGTATTAGTATGACGCTCGGGAATGTGGAAAGTCTTTAACGTTTCGAGCTACGCTCTTCAACAGAAAGAATACGGAGACAAGGAGAAAAACACGGAGAAAAAAAATTGAATAGTGTTCGGTCAACGGTCAATCATAGCTATGGCTGACCGGAAGTTAGAAATTTTTTACACAGGAGAGCTAAGAAAACAGGGAGATAACAAAAGGGGGAGAAAGAACGGTGATCGAAGAACGAGGGGCTGTGTGTGTGTGAGAGATAGAATGCTGGTGATTTTGACATATGCATGTGTGAAAATGGGGAGGGGAGAAAGGAGTTGGTCAATTGTAGTGTGTGCATGGTGTGATGTGAGGGTGTTGGGAGGTGGGTGGTGTGAGGGTGTTGGGAGGTGGGGAAGGCATGGGTGGAGTGTGGGATAGGCTGAGGTGGGGGTAGAGGTAGGGTGGTGGTGGTGGTGGGTGTAAGGAATTGGATGGGGTGGAGTGGGAAGG
>NC_068984.1:98019115-98025174 GCF_001194135.2 Octopus bimaculoides | reverse complement strand
GTGTCTTTTATGTGCCACCCGCACAAGCTAGTCCAGGGGCACTGGCAACGATCTCACTCGAAAATCCTACAGAGGCCAGTCAGGCGGTACTGGCAATGGCCACGCTCAAAATGGTGCATCTTATGTGCCACCCGCACAAGAGCCAGTCCAGGGGCACTGGCAACGATCTTACTTGGCTTGCCGGGTCTTCTCACGCACAGCACATTTCCAAAGGTCTCGGTCAGTAGTCATCGCCTCGGTGAGGCCCAATGTACGAAGGTCTTGCCTCACCACCTCAGCCCAGGTCGTCCTGATATATAAAATCAAAACAATGCAATAACCTTGAAAATCTGTGTTGCTTTTTTTTTGATTTTTGATCACCTTGTTTTGGGAATTGTTTGGATAATACTATACTATATTCTGGTGCCTAAACTTAAGTGCCACATTCAATTTTATGTGTGTGTGTGCATATATGTACATATTAAAAGTTAACTATGTAAAATGATGAAGGCTAGATTTCATTGAAATTGTTTGAAATTTGTATTTTTGTATGTATCAATGTCTTCTTTCTTTTCTGAAATGTAATTTATGATATAGCATATTATGGTAATCAATTTATTTGTACTTTCATACACTTCACTGTATGTATGTATGTATGTGTGTGTTTCTCTCTCTAGCTCTCTCTCTCTCTCTCTCTCATTCTCTCATTCTGTGGACATGGCAAAGGCAAATTTGGTGACCATGTGGTTTATTTGATGTAGGGTTGTAGTTGCAAACTGATTTTGAGGACAGTAGTCAGAGCTACGAGTATGATAAATTCTGGCTTTGATTTTTATTTGGTTTCAGGAATGAAATCATATTGGAATGTTTTTGTGTTTTGCTATGCATTTTCTTTGTGTTGTACATACAGTTTGTAGGGTGGAGAACTTAAGAGAACTCCAAATTACATTTCAATATCATTGAACTGGTCGCACAATTCATTTGGGTAAAGACTATAATGAAGAATGTATAAGACACAGACTAATAAAAATTATCCAGTGGTAGACAGAATGACTGGAAATAATTCTTACAGCAGTGGACGACTCAGATTTTGAACAGAAAGAAGTGGAAAAGTTTTTATTCAACAGCAGATTCACATGATGTTAATATATGTGTGGTATATGATGATTATAGCTATGGGATTTTACAGAACTCCTAATGCATAAGATATGAAGGTTACGGGAGTAGGATTTTACAGATACCTTATGTGTGGTATATAATGGATATGTGAGTGGGAGTTTACAGACACTTTATGCTAAAGTTAAATCGATAGTCGAAGTAGTTTGATTTCACTTATTTGATTACTAATGTCATATTTGTCTCTCTGGGTTGTCATTTGTTTCTTTAGGTTTGCATATTATTTACCAAAGTTTGTGAGTTGCAGTTAAGAAGATAATACTTTCTCTGTCTTGTCTCCATATATTGTGCATTTATGTCATGTTGAATGTTATGTGTTCGTGAGAGTGTTCAGTGTCACTGCATATTTAAACAAATGGTGTGTATTTGGGATTTGATGTTTTCTGTTTCTGTCAGTCTAGTTACTCTTGATATCTGTGAGAACGATTATTGTATTATGTTTGGCAGACATCACTGGTGTTGTTTAACTCTGTGATTATCCAGTGTGTCCTTTCTTTTTGAAGATGGTAGTGTTGTTTGAAGGAGATTTGGCTGCTATTTCTTTCTAACTGAATGACCAGTTTGTTGACTCATCTGTATGTCAGCTAGTGTAGTTTGTATTTGTGGCATTAAAAAGTTCAGTAAAGTTGTGAATGTCAGTATTTTGTAGTTTGCATCATTATATTATATTGTCATATACACCATCATTAGGGAGCAACGATGTTAAATAGTGTAGAAGATATGACTGCTATAACTAAGAGACTCTCTATAAAGTGACTGAAGTAAAGAGTGATTTGTGCAATGTGTGGTATATGGAGTTGAATACTTGATAAAGTAATAAAAGGACAAAAATTCCATGTTACCACACGAGTGTGATAACATTAAAAAGAGGTGGATTTAAGAAAGAACTTATTCAAAAATCTTGTAGTTCACTGTTATGCACGTGTGTGTTAGCAGTTAGATTGTTATCCACATAAACTTTTAGAAATTTTTGAAATCAATTTATAGAACAATTTGTGCTTATTTTTAGATAACTTCAAGCATTTTGATATAATTTAGCAAATTATACTGTTTTCTGTATATTTTGTGAACTGCTCATATTTTATATTCCAGTTACAGATGTCTATGGAATGTTCTTGGGAATAATAAGTAATTTGTGTTCTATTTTAAATAACAGACAATAAAGCAACTGGCACTGATAATTATTTCCAAAAATTATGGTTATTCAATAAAAAGTATTTAAGTTTAAACATAAAAATTAAGAAAGAGCAGAAAAACTAAATACTTAGCAAGACAATATATTTTTTAGTTCATTTTGAAGCTGTTCAAATTCACTTCACTCCTTCTTTCCTATAATAACTATTAAACTTCTGCACTTCCTTCTGATTATCTTTACTTCCTTAGCACACTGCCTCATTATATTTTGTTGCCTTTTCAGCCATTTTCTTCAAGTCATGCTACTATCAATTTCTTAAGATTCTCTTCCATCAACTGCTTTTTACTAGAATTAAATCATTAGAGAAATATTAGTCTGTATATAGTTTCAACCTAGCTTTTGGGCCATCATTATATGTCAGTTTGGGAAGATTAAAGCTTGTTACACTTTAAATATTTATTTTTCATAAAATGATACTTCAGTAATCCGTTATGCTCTAGCTATATTCTGTATCTATAAAATAGTGTAGAGATGTGGTATATAAATAAATATCTAAGATATACTTCTTAAACTGACCAAGACCTAACTTTCATAAACATGCGTACCATTATTTTTTTATACATTGAATATCATTTTTTTTTTTTTGTCTCTCAACACTAAAGCTATTTCTTTAAAATGTCACATATCTATCTATTTTATTGAATTTAAGTTAGTCTTATTGCATGGAAGCTAAATCTTCTCAGTGCAATAATCAAAAGTGCCCTTCTCAAACAACACTTCAAAATCACATTCAGATACGTGTGTGCATAAAGTCTGGAACGTATATTATAAAATGACACTGTATTTACACATGTTTTGGTGACCACACACACACACTCTATGTGTATGTGTGTGTCACCTAGCTAATGTTAGTAAAAGAAAATACTGACAATAATATAAAGAAATCTAACACTGATATTCACATCATGTACAGCATTTTTAAACTTTGCAACTTATCTATTCACTTCTGTCTTTGATAAACTGTCTGTTATCTGATAAACTGTTATACACATTATCCATTTCCTTGCAACTAGAACTGATATTATTATTCTGTTCTTCAACTTTGTGCAGTGTTCTACAAATAAAACCATTTCTCAGCTAATTTCTTTTACAAATAAACAAGCGTGGTTTGAGGTGCCAACTACTGCAAAGTATCTTAGGAAAACAACAGTTTTAACTTACAATTTCAAATTCCTTTATAGTTTTTCCATTTCCATTTGAATTTCCTTATCTTTTTTCTAACACTTTTATTTACTTCTTTTTTATAATTAAAATTTTGGAATTTCCCACTTCCTTTGATCTAATAAATGAGCAATTATTGGCTACTTTCAGTTGAAGATATTGATTTACATAGAATAATACTATACAGCATTCTGGTTAGTATAGAAGTCTTTTGAGGTGAACTTGTTACTATCTCAACAGTGCTCAGAACAGACTATTTTTATCTCAGACTTTATTCTTCTAACATAAAATTCTGACATGCCTTGTTAATGAGAGTTATCTTTAGATGTTTCCTCTCACATTATTGTTTCATCTACCTTATGTTTCGCATTTTAGACAGGACCAGAACTAACCTCATCTAATTCTCAAAATGAAGTTAAACAATCCTTCTGTCATAAGTGTATAGTTGGATAAATTTGTTTGTTTGACTTCGAAAGATTAGTTTGACTCAGTTAAATACCTAATGTAAATCTATACAAATTATTTCTTGTGTACTGAGGCCATTCTGTAACTATTTCTTAGTCTCTGATCAATAGTTCACTAAGTTGAGCAAGTTGTCTGAAAAATTGAGAAGTAATATGGTTAGTGTGGCTGTGTGGTAAGAAGCTTGCTCCCCAACCACATGGTTCCGGGTTCAGTCCCACTGTGTGGCACCTTGGGTGAGTGTCTTCTACAGCCTCAGGCTGACCAATGCCTTATAAGTGGATTTAGTAAACAGAAACTGAAAGAAGCCTGTTGTATATGTGTGTGCGCGTGCACGCTGCTTAACAACTACTGTTGGCGTGTGTTTACATCCCCATAAACACACAGATCAGCAAACAAGACTAATAGAATAAGTCCTGGGGTCGATTTGTTCAACTAAAAAGAAGTGCTCCAGCATGGCTGTAGTCAATGGGAGGTAACTAAGATAGGCAACTCTGAACAAATCCTATAAAGCAATAGCTTTATGTAAAATACTGTCAACAATGTCAACTGATTTGCACTGGTGGATCACCCAATCATGGAAAATAGCGAAATATTAGCACCAAGCAGTGTTCTGGCATAAGCAAAGTTTTAATTAGATAAAAAGTCAAGGAAAAGAATATACAGAGTGATTCAAATGTCTCCGTACATAGGAAAAATTTAATTTTTTATAAGAAACAGTTTATAAGATCCCCTGATCTGACCCCTTTTGATTTTTATCTTTGGAGGCATTTGAAAGGCATGGCGTATTGCGAAAAGATAAAAATCAAATCATTTGAAGGAACACATCACCAACTGATTTCCATATATATAACCAGGTGTGCTATTATGAGTTTACAATGAGTGGGGTAAATGTATTGCAATGTGTATTCAAAGCAATGGTAATCATATAGAGCCTATTAAATAAAAAAAGAACCTGTTTTTATAAACTGTTTCTTCTAAAAAGATAAATTGTTCCTATGTATGGTGACTTGAATCACCTTGTATATAAGGAAAGTTTAGGTTAGTTAAAATATGTTTGTGATATATTTCAACTGCTAAAAGGCAAATTCACTGTAGTTACTGTAGAAAAAATATTTCTCATATGGTAAAAAGGTGTGAAAACACCCTATTTGCCCAGTGTTTCCATCTATCAGGACTCCCAGAAAGCATTGCTTCAAGCTAGTTGGCTTTCATCAATGGGAGATAACTAAGAGAGGCAACTCTGAACAAATCTTATAAAGCAATAGCTTTATGTAAAATACTGTCAACAATGTCGACTGATTTGCACTGGTGGATCACCCAATCATGGAAAATAGGGAAATATTAGCACCAAGCAGTGTTCTGGCATAAGCAAAGTTTTAATTAGACAAAAATATGTTTGTGACATATTTCAACTGCTAAAAGATGAATTTACTGCAGTTACTGTAGAGAAAATATTTCTCTTGTGTATGTATATATATTGGGTCATCCCATAAATAATGCAGTTTTTTTATACTTCTCTATTTAGTCCAAAAAATGTTCATTCATGAGACGTGACAGCAAAGAAGTGCACACATTCACTCTCTAGAAAGTTTGTAAGGAACCCATTGACCCAATTTGCTAACTTTTCCAGTGGCACGCAGGTGTCAATGAATGGTTGAATGACCAAACCCAAGCTTCTCTGCTAGTTCCACAACAGTTAGATGGGTTTTGTTCCCTTAGGGTTTGCAGGACCTCCACGTTAAGCTCTACAGATCTTGCAGGGCAGAGCTCATTTTCTAGGCTGTAGTTTCTGGCTCGGAATTTCTGGAAACACTGTTGACACTGGCTTACACTTACTGTTTGATCCCCATATACTGCATTAATATTCTTCGCACTTTCCATTGCATTGTTACCTTTATTGAACTCATAAAGTAAAATATGCCAAATTTGGTCATTTGTCACTTCCATTATATCCTTGAAAAAATAACTGTTAAAATTGAACGGCACTCTTCAAAACTTGCATTATGAGTAAGTACAAGATAAAATTACAACCTGCTTTTCTAGCAAGTTGATGCAGGTGATTTATCCTATTCCCCTCCAACTT
>NC_068984.1:98012152-98019100 GCF_001194135.2 Octopus bimaculoides | reverse complement strand
ATATATATATATATAATTAAGGGAATTTTCAGATAATTTTCTGCTATTATTACTTTTTTTTCTATTTAGAAAGGAAAGACTCATACTTCCATGCAAGTATGACCCAAAAAAAAAAAACTTTAAGTTGGCATATGATGGTGGTTTGGATGCTTTCACTACAATCATCTTCTGCACCCCCATCTATGACACCCTCATTTCTGCCTCTCTTTCACTGAACTCCCCATCACCCCAGCTTTCACCACCTGAACACTTTCAGAGTTGTCTTTCACTTAACATCTCAGCTTCCACCCAACTCTTGTCTGTCTGTTCTTGCTCTCTCTCTCTCTCTCTCTCTCTCTCTCTCTCCATGTACCACTCCCTCCACTAACTGATATTCATCTGTATAATGAGGAATAGCACTAGATCTTCCCTTGCCCCTCTAATTCCTTCCCTACCATTAACCTCTGGCACCACACTTTCCTTTCTATTATTATCTTTGTCCCAATACTTTCCATTCTGTCATCTCCTTTACTACCAACCTTTTACAGCAATAAATCTGTTCCTTTCATAACACTTCGATTTAAGATCAGTTTTACCCACTCTTCCATTCTCTTTCTGAGAGTGGTGAATGGCTTTTTAATCTTGCAAGTTACAATGCTGCCTCACTTGTACTCATGCCATGAAAATATGCACCCAGTACACACTGTAAAGTGATTGGTAAGCCTATGGTGCCCATAGGCTTAAAAAGAGATTTTAGTCTTGCAGAGGGCGAAACAACCTCTCCAGTACTGGTGCCATTAGAAAATACCACACAGCACATTCTGTGAAGTGGTTAGTGTTCATTCATGTGTAGAAGTTGTGCCCAAACTTTGACAATCAAGTGAGATATGGTCCTCTGACCCATCTAGGAGAGTAGTAACTCTGAATAAGAACTACCATTATGAACAGTGCCAACATGGAAAGCAGATGTAAAATGATGAATCAGTAATTCATACCTAACAAGGAAGCCTCTATGTGTATTTATATATGCTTTAAAAAATTTTTAATCATTATTGAGTGGAAATTATATTTATAAATGGAAGAGAGGTTAACGTATGTTAAGAGTATAATTATACCTTATACTATGATATACATATGTTCTAAGGGTATAAAAGTGTTTAAATTATTTCAAATATACATGTACATAAATACACTCATACATTTATGGTGGCTGTTCAATTGTGTCTGAAGAAGACCATCAGTTACTAATGTAAAGTTAGTAGTGCCCATTCAGAATTTTAGGTGCAATAAGGCTTGTGCAACACCACATATATATTTCAGCATCATTTTCATATATATTTTCCATGCTGACATACATTGAATGAGGTCATTTTCAAAGTAAATTTCTTCTTTGGAGTTGCTGCCCTAACATGCATACCTGTTTCCATTAATGTTGTTTATATGTTTGTTTTTCTACACTTGAATATGTTATTCAGTTATATAGTCAGATACCCTTCTTGTCTCTAATTTTTACCTAATTGCAAGTAAAGGATTGCTTATTCCTTGTGGCTTTGAAGATGTGAATCGAACAGTAATTTGTTGACAGAAGAACTGTAGATTGCAACTTTGGTAGAAGTGAATGTGCGTGTGCGTGTGTGTATAGATAGAGAGAGAGAGAGATCCATGCACATACACATGGAGCATTATATTTACAATTTATATTATAAAAATATTAAAAATGAAGTAAATATTAAATATATTAAACTAAGTAAATATTCATTGTAATACAATAATCAAAGTTGGCTACTTTTTAATTACTTTAAAGTTTTTTGTCAAATAGGCAGTAATCAGATGGTGTCTCCACAAAGAAATTGTTGCTTGGAGACCGATGACTAAATGTATAATCATATTTATAATTAACTGCTCATATGTCATCAACTCACTCTTTTTATTGAACATTGGTTCATCTGTTAGTGAATAAATTCCTAGTCAATCTAGCTGAACTTTAACCAAAGCCCATTTGTCATTTTAGTATGCCTGGCTCTAAACTATGGTGGTTTCTACAGACAGCATGTGAAGAATAGCTGTACAGAGTTGTTTACATACCAAGGTCTACACATGATGTGTGTCCATTACATTTTCCTTAGATAATACAGTTCTATATTTAAGAGATGAGGAATTATGTACATTATTTACATTTGACAAATATTTGTCCTTATCTTGACTGTCATTATTATTATTATTATTATTATTCAAGTCACTGCCTGGAATTGTACTCAAAATCATAGGGTTACTAGCCCGTGATCTTAACCACTATGCCATATGCCCATGGGCATATGGTTAAGAGCACAGGCTACTAACCCCCAAGATTCTGAGTTCAATTCCAGACAGTGACCTGAATAATAATAATAATAATAACAATAATAATAATAATAATGATAATAATATCGAAAAATACCGTAGGAATGAGAACCCAGGTTCAAAATTTTCTCAAGACACCTGATGAAGGCTGGAGGGTATATCAGCTGAAATGTTTTGTTAACAACAAATAAGATGACAAATATCCATCAAATGTAAATAATCTTCCATAGCTATTAGGTATTTTCTCCATTTTGCAACCACATTATCGCTTATCCTTAGGCTAGCTCAGTCAGACAGACCTGTAAAAATTAACACTTCCTTCTCCAAGCCTAGATTCGAAACTGAACCTAAGAATTCTCGCTCGTCCAAACCATCACATCAACAGGCGCGAAAACAGGTTTTCTTTGTCCTGTCAAAAAGTGATTGATGATCTCCCTTTAACCTTCGACCTAAGGCTATGTCAAGGCGGAGTTCAAATGGACAGGAGCTGACCTATTTAGGTACAAACTCTGCTGCAGTATGTCTGTCCTTCTAGCTGCCACGATTCTTATAAATTCAGTGGTCAACAAGACAGATGGAGACTGTGATGCGCGACAGACCGACCCAGTGCTCTGCGACTATCACACAGATATTTTAGCCGTGCCATGCAAGATGAAAGAACGAACACACACACACACACACACACGAACATATTTAGTCTTCAGATACATCAACTCCACAGATGTATCCTGGTTCCATTTTTCCTAGCAACTCGAAGTAAGTTGCCAAAATTTAATGTAGTGGTGAAGAATATGTACTAACACCAGAGTTCAATGCAGCAAATAAAATGTTATAGTTGACCATAGTATCTCTTTGTTTATTCACAGGCAAATACATGCCTATCGCACCCTGACACGATAACACAAACATACAAAATTACTCCACCACATTTTGGTGGCACCACTACAGACCTATAGTGAAAGTGACCAGTTATGATCATTCCATCCTATTTTCAGAAAAAGTATTGAGGATTTATATTATCCAATGTATTCTTCCTTGTGTAAAATATTAGGATGTGGATTGAGGGCAGTTTAGCTGTTATTTCTAGCCAGTTGAATAACTTCATAGAGGCATTTATGTAAGTACTACTTGTAGAGTACTATTAATCTTTGAATTTAGTCATCAGTTGTGATGTTTATTTCTCGAAAGTCTCTCTCTCTCTCCAGCTTTCTCTCCAATCCCAGAGGCCCTGTAAAAGGTCATGGGCACTGCCGTCTCTCCTGACTAAAAAATTTTTTTTTAATGTTATATTTTAGTAATATCAAAAATGTACAGGTATTCAGTCTTTGCCATCAATGTATTTACTCATTTAGATTTGCAATAAATAGATATCTCTGACATTTTCATAAAATTGGAATATAGTTAAAGCAGTTGTGCAGCCAGATTTGAATGTTTTTATTCACACAGAAGTATATTGAATTCAGATTTTTGGACAATTATAATCTGATCAGTCTATTAACTCCTTTCAGAATGCCTTTCACTTTCTAGTTTGTTTGGGAAAATGATGATGGTAGTGGTGAAGACAGCAGTGACTTGTTTTTAATTAACAAACAAGTCCAGTATGTGTTTGTGAGAATCTGAGTTAACCACTGAAGCATTTGGAACATGGTCTGCACTGATGGCAGATCATGTTTAGATGATTATTCTACTATCAATATTTATTGTAATTTTATGACAAATGCTCTTCTTTTCTCTATTTTGTAGCTATTACTAGGATCTGCTTTAAATACTTTCAAGGCAGTTCAGGAGACGAAATTGCATCAACTTCTTCTGCCATTGTACGAAACCCAAGGGCTTCTGTGCAGGTAATTTTAATGATTCTGTTTTTATATTTCACTTTTAATTTGTGTCTATTAGAATTATTTGAATTAAAATGTGTAGCTAATTAAAAAAATTTAATGTATCTATTCTATTGGAGGTAAAATGGATGTGAAGTTTAGCTGTTGATCTTCTGATCATAAGTTCACACCTTATTACTGCAATCATTATAATGTATACCTGTGTACTTAGCTTTACTTTCTCTAGGCCACAGATTTGTGTCTTGGTATAAGGACACAAGAATAGTGACATTTCAAGGAAAACCATTTATCACACTGGGCAGAGGGAATGAATTAAAATTTTATGAGATTAGAAAACTGTATAACTGTGGTAAACATTACTTTTTTTTTCTGAGTATATATATATATATATATATATATATATATCAAAAATATAAACTAAAGGTTCAAGAATAAATACATATTAGCAATATTTGTATCAATTTCACACAGAATAGAAATAGACTAAAAGGTAGCCTTTGGAGAAACTTAGAAGTGTTTAGGAAAGGTATTGCAACCAACTTGCTTGCTGTGATAGTGGCTCTTGACCAGTTCGTTAGTGTAAAGCATATAGGCTGCATTGACAAAGCTAAGGCAAGTGCTCTAAGATGCAGAGGAACAAAATCCATTCAATACTTTTCTTAACAGCCCATCATGATTCTTGGCAACAGAAGCAGAGTACTACAAAAAGTGAATAATAGCTGCTGAAATATAGGAAGCAATGGCTGACTGCATGAGGAGCAAATTGCTAGATTTGAATGGTCTTCCCTATGAGCTTTACTTATGAGGGACTGCTGAAAAGTTCCTAGCTTTAAGGGTATTGTAAAAGGCCTGTTTGGAGGCCTGCAGGGTTTAGAACAACTGAAGGACCACTGCAATAAATATTTGAATCTGAGAGGGGAATATGTTGAATAAAATCATAATTAACTGATCCTCCCGTATTTTCTTTTACTCAAAGCCAGGAACTTTTCAGCAGCCCCTGAATCATATGCTAGATTTGTTTGGCAACCCATTAATAGATATCTACTGCAACTAGTAGCAAAATGGGGAAATCATCTGTACTGTGAATCAGGGAGTGATTGTTCTGCTAAGAAAGGATCCGAACAAAGGCAATCACATTGATCATTTTCAGCTATAACTCTGCTAAAAGTAGATTTCATGGTTTTGACCATGTGTTAGTGAAGAGGTTGGCACTTGTAGGTTGTCTACCTAGTGATGCATAAACATGTACCATCTCAAACAGATCTTTCTACAACAGCCCCAGCCTTATGTGATACATCACAGAGAGGTGGGTAAAGAACCTGGCATTGGATCAGTCAAAACATTTGAATAGGATCAAGCACTAACACTTAGCAGTTATCCTCATCTCAGTTAGTTTTAATCTTATTTGCCATAGTTAGATCACCAAAATGTACAGTGGCATCTGCTCAGTGCTTAGAGTAAATAACCACATTGGAACCATTCAGCATCATGTGTTCAGTCCATCAAAGTTGTCCCCTGTCATCTTTTCTGTTTGTACTAACTCTTTAGTCACTACTGGTGAAACTGGAGATGCTGAGCATCCTACACAAACTAGAATGCAAATCTTTATTGGCATATGCAGACAACTTCACTGCCATAGTGCTGGATACAAGGCACATCAAGATGATAGGCACCTCTCAAAGAGACTTATGCAGTGACAGGAGCCAAAATAAACCAGAAAAGCCAGTTGGCCTGCAGTTCAGCACCCAGAGAGGCAGGTCCTGCTGTCCAACAACATCATAGGGCATTTCACTGATGGTCAGGTTCTATAGGCATAGAAGTGTCAACACCTAGGCTGTCTGAGTACAAAATCATTCAGCATGCACTTATACAATGTCCAAGCACTGTTGCCTTGTGGGTTCATGTTGAACACCAAGGTCAAATTTGCCTGTCATCCTTTTCCGGTCGATAAATTAAGTACCAGTGTAACACTGGGGTCAATTTAATTGACTATCGCCTTCCCCCAAATTTCAGGCTTGTGCCTATAGTAGAAAGGATTATTATTGTTATTAATATTACTACTATGGCAGCAAGGTGGCAGAATCATTACCACGCTGGGCAAAATGTTTAGTGGCATTTTGGTTGTCTTTACATTCTAAGGCTAAGTTCCATCACAGTCAACTTTGCCTGTCATCCTTTTGGGGTTCAACAAAATAAATACCTATTGAGCACTGGGGTCATTTGAATTGACTTGCTCCCTCCCCCAAAACTGCAGGCCTTGTGCCAAAATTTGAAACAATTATTACTACTACTACTACTAATGTAGTGAGCTGGTAAAATCGTTTACATGCCTGGCAAAATGCTTAAGCAGGGTTTTGCTTGTTTTGAATTGAAACTCTGCCATGGTTAACATTGCCTTTCAAGCTGAGCACTGGGGTTAATGTAAATTGACTAGCCCCACTTCTCATATATTTCAGGTTGTGTAGAAAGTATTATTATTGTTGTTGTTATTACTACTAATATCAGTTTTTTTCTTTCTTGTTTCTTTTTTCAGAATGACAAAAATGGCACTCTAACAAGTGAAAACCAAGAACGACTTAAAATTGTTGTTTCAGGTCAGTTTCTACAATTAATCAATGTTAAAAAAACATATTTAATTAATTTGCTTATTTTAGTGTCTGTATTGTGTTGAAGTATTCATTCAGTTATATTTTGTTACATAATATGCAATTAATTCCTCACTTAGGTGTATGTATGTGTGTGTGTATGTATATATATATATAATTCTTTTTAAAGTTTTTTTTTTTTTTTT
>NC_068984.1:98005791-98012095 GCF_001194135.2 Octopus bimaculoides | reverse complement strand
TATATATATATATATATATATATATATATATATATATGTGTGTGTGTGTGTGTGTGTGTGTGTATATATATATATATTATATTTTTTTTTTTTTTTCATTAGTGAATGTGTGTGTGTGTATGAGTATGTATATATATGAGTCTGTGTGTAAATATATATGAAGTATTTATTGAAAAGTCTTTCTTAATCCTTTCAGTTGCCCACTGAAATATCCTAAATTATCTGACTCTGTACCACATCCACACTCTTTTCGCATGCATTGGGGAGGAAGCAAAAATATTATTTTTGTGTTGATATTTGTTCTTTTGTGTTGGTCCTGACCATGGAACTATTTACATATTTTGTACCCTCCGATAATTATTATTATTATTAATCCTCTAATATTTTTAACAAACTCTGAAACATACTGTCATAATATAACATATGTAAGTAAAATAGAGAACTTGTGCAAGCATGGAAAATTGGAGGTTTTGCTGATGACGAATGTATTATTTAAAATAATGAATACTTAATTTTAAATTTGATAGCAGTTTGTAACATTTCTATGAAAACATTCCAATAGGCAGCTGCTGTTTGCTGGACAGTGACTTACTCCTTCATTTACCTTCAATGTCCTTAATATCAGAGCCATATTTAATTATTTTCTTCAATCTCTCAGATGTAGAAGCTGCTAATCTGAAGAAAGGGATATTTTTTAATCCGGATCCCTACATTAAAATGGTAGTTCATCCTGGACGCTCATCGGCTCAACTTCCCCACCATAGTAAACCAGTTCGAACTACCATTGAATCCAATACAACCAATCCAAGATGGGAAGGACAGGTAGGCATTCCATTGCTCAACAACTCCACTTTAGTGCCAACGAATTTGATGGTAGTTTAACATCACATTAAAGGCAGCATATACACTCATATATCAGGGAACCGACACATTTCATTATGTGGCCCTGAATGCACTTCCACCATAGATCTGCTGAATTGGGGTTAAATAACAACATTAACCCTGCTGAAAGGACAGTTAAATATATGTTGAATGCAATTCATAACTGTCATCTGTTTCCAGTCATGTTACTCATCACATAGCAACATAATATCATCAAAACAATACTTTTAAAAATATCATCACTCCAATACCAAACATAAGGCATATTGAAAACATACATGTGTGTGTATGTCTGTGTGTGCACATATGCATGCATACCAAAATGGCTTCAACATCTGTATCAACACTTTGTCTAAATTCTCAGCTAAATTGCCAAACATTTCCAGTAAATTTTAACTAATTGTCACTGACACACTGACTTCAGTCCATTTTGCTCATCCAAGAACAGACTGGATGGCAAAATAATTGCAACATATTCCAGCTAGCAAAGGTCTTTTCTAATTGCTTGCTTTGAAATTTCTTACTTTCTGTTAAGGTTGTAAGGTACCAAGTACATGCCCCTTTATGTCACTTTAGCTTCATTAGTCTTGCTCAGTAATACTCAAGCAGGATCCACCTACAACTCTTTAGGGTGTATCCACATGCAACTACTCTTGAAAAACCATACACTCATTGTCTTGAGAATGAAACCTCTTTATGTGTTGTGTCCACAAAAGCAAGATGACCACACAAATAAAATATTGGACTGGCTACTGTTATGTCGAGAATTCACATCTGTTCCAAGCGATTAGCTGAGTTTTTGGACAGAACATCTAATTCTTTGTTATCTCAATTCACCTAGTTGCCAGGAATAGATACATGATCAATATCTAAATATGTTAACTGCACTAGTCTAATGCTCTACCCAATGGTAGATTTAACATTCATTTATTTTAAACCTAGTATCATAAACCCAGAACTAAGAATTATCACTTAAAAGCCTACTAAATCTGAGGAGACAACTACAGTTTACATTTACAAGTCACCACTATATAAATGAAACCAGCTTTATGTACTGAAATATCAAATGCCATTAAACTATTTCTTATCTAAATAGGTTTTTACCCTTGATGCTATAGCTACTGATACAATTGAATTTGAAGTGAAAGACAAGTTTGCAAAGAGTCGTCCTACTATAATTCGCTTTTTAGGACGTGCAGAGGTTTCAGTACAAAGAATTATTGATAAAGTTAATGCTGCTTGTGGGTGAGTATGTAGGTTATCGTTCTTTCAATTTTACTTCGACCAATTTTCATTTTACATATATTACCAAAACCGTATCTTATAGTTATAAATTTTATGAACACTATGAACTGTTATTGTCATTATCATCATCATCATCATTATCATCATTATCAGCAGCAGCATTGATTTGAAGTCCATTTTTCCATGCTAGCACTTGTTATATCTGCACACTTCTGTCTCCAGTTTTAATTTTAATCAGTTTCTCCATATGAGAAACAAAATCTGTTAAATTGAAACCATTTTGATTATTTCAGTCCTGCAATATCTTGTGTTTCTGATACTCACTCATACTCACTTTATCTCAAACATACATCATATAGTCAACAGGTCACACACAATTCATTCCTTCTTAGCCACTTTAAATCTTATCTCCTTAATGCCACATTTCACTGCCTCACTGAATGGCTGTGATGACCAACTAAAGATTGTAGATTTATATCCTTCCACTGGTTGTCTGTAATGCTGGCATCACTTTGTCTCAACATAACAAGTTAAACAGGTAATAAGAGAGAAAGGAAGAAGAGCATCAAACTTTTTTTTTCAAATTGGCATGTATGTTAGCTGTTTATTGCACACCTGCCTTGAATACAGATCTATCACCACATATGATATGAGCCTAATTTCAGAAAGCTTACTCATTTGCTCACAGGTCTGCTCACAGTCACTGATTTCTGCTGAACTGTTATCTGGATCAATGTAATGGTTAGCAGTAACTCATCAGTGATGATTTCTTCTTTCATTTCCTATGCCATTCACTAAGCTCCTTACTTCTTGAACTAAATCATAAAAATGTGGAAGAAACTCTCACTGTGGCACACCTGTTGTTGGAAAAAACTGTTCTGATAATTATAGTTTTTTTCATTTGTACTGTTAAATCTTATACTTAACTCACCTAAAGTACAATATAGGCCTTTTTTTTTATATATAAATTCTCAGAGAAAGTTTTGTTTCCTGGGCCCTATCCCAACCAAATTGCCATTTGAAATTAATTGAACTTTTAAAGTTTACATCGTGTCAGATGTAGATTCTACAGGGCTAAAATATGTGTTTTATTGGGTACAAGTTTCATGTCCTAGATTTCTGATTTCAAATCCATCAAAGCCAGATATATTTTTCACCTACAGGAAGCAAGGGCAAAAAATAAAACAAACAGAACTTGTTTTATACTAGGGCTGCACAAATCAATCAAATGTATTGTGTTCTCTTTACCAAAAGTGCTTTGTGTTGTCATAAAGAATGTGAATTTAGTTTATCGCTGAAGATTGAGTCTGTTATCACAGCATGTCTTGTTTTTGTCACTCATAACATTGTTATATTGAGCTAAGTATATACAATTAAATAGTTAGTACTGTATCATTAAAGTTTCCATTGAACATTAAAGATATTTTGATTTGGTATGAAAGAAAATTCATTTGAGATATTGAAAACTTTTATTCATTTCATATAACCTGTTATTAATACCAATAATTTCCACTAACATATTATCTGATTTATTTGTAGTCCAGTCAACTTTAATTTGGATTTAGTACGGAGACATCCTCGAGAAAACGTGAGTGGAACACTCATGCTTACAACTGGAGTTCAAGTTGATATTCAAGCTGGTTAGTATTGAGCTTTCTGTCTCGCTTCTCTCTCAGTTATAGCCAAACCACACTAAATACAAAAGTATCTGGTGTGATTTGACAAATTTGCATATTCAGCACAAGTAATCTTATAGTCCATCCTTCACAGATAAGATTGAACTTGGCTCTGCAAGGTAATGAATCTGTGCCTGCAGACTGCAGCTTCCTACACTAATGAGATATTCAGTTCACTACTCTATTCACTTGCATATAGATATTCTGTATATCACTGTTGTCTTTGTCATCATTATAGCCTATCATCAGATGATGATAGGCTATGAAAATTGCTAACTTTTGTTATGTATGTATGTTTGCCATGGTTTTTATAACCAGATACATTTTCTATTGTCAGCCATTTAATAGCATGGACTGAGTACATTGTGCCACAGGTACTACTGGCTACTACTCAAGTGAGGTAAACATGAGAAGGCTGCAGGGTTAACATACACATAAACACATTTACATACAGAGACTTCATTGCTAAAGAGCTTTCAAATAAAGTGAAGGCAACTAGTTAGCAACTGCAAGATGACAACATGAGTTCTGCTGGTGTGAATCATTGCCTTGGTTCATTGTCTTCTCTTAGTTCAAACACAGCTGAACATGGTATAATTGCCAATGCATGTGTTACTCTTCAAAATATTGTGTATGTTGGGAATGGATTAAGTGAAGGAGCCATGGTCTTTTAGAGAAATTGTGTTCCAGAACTAAAGTATCCTGTCTCCTCTGTATCAGTTTTATTCAGACATAACTGCTCTCCTTTACCTTCATCACGGCTTTTTTATATTCCATCTATAATTTTGCTTTCTATCCAATTGTTAAAAAAAGCACTCTGATAAAAATGGCAGCAGTGGTTGTCATTTGTAATAAGATTCAGTACATATCACATTCTTCTGGTAATGGCCATGCTTAGAAGGATAGGAAAGTGTATAAATTACGTTCTACGGCCTATTATTGGCACCCATTTGGTAAAACATCTGCCTTATTTTTAAGGTTACCATAAAGGAAAACTGCATTTTGTGTAATCATTGTTATTTTTATTGCTAAATGTTTAACAATGCAATGTTTAAATGGAATGATTCTTAATGATATAATGATTAATATTACAATGCTCTTGTTTTTTCACTCGAGAAATGTTGTTTCTTCATAAAAATGGTTTAATACAGCAAATTTGACTCATTTAAGTAATATTCCTCAGTGAAATTAATAGCTATTTATGTTATTAGTTAATAACTTTTTCTTTTTGGTGGATTTGGAGAAGCGATAGTTATGGCCTCATGATTAGCATTCTTTTTGCTGTGACCAAACTTGAAGAGTTCAGTGCATTTCTGCAAGTAAAGATGAAGTGATGGTAATAATTCCTTTATGCTTTAAAGCTGGTCATTGTTAGGCCCTACATCAGCTCTGATCAAGCCATGAAAATCTATCTTTGTTTTTTTTTCATTCTTTACATTTAGTATGTTTAGGAGGAGTATATTGTCCAGAGGAATCTTTTTTCATTTAAGATAGTAAGAGGTAGTTTGGCTGCTCTTTTTAGCAACCTAAATAACCATGCAGAAGTGCCATCTTTATTTTAAAGAATTGGATGAATCAATAAAAACAGCTATTGAAGAAATTAAGTGAGACAAGTGGATTCTTCTTTAACAATGAAAGCAACCATCCCTGCATTCAGTGGAAAATTATCCACCATATCTTATTCAGATATAGAAATTAAAGAATAATGAAAATTACTGCCACTTCTAGGTTACAGTTTAGTAATTAGTCAGCTTTCTATTGTCACACTGATTCTTTTTGTGTTCAAACAGACCTGCAAATGTCTACTTAATTCTCTATAAAATAAATAGTTTGTCTATCTCTAACTTATTTTCTGTGAAATATTTCAAGAATTTCTGCTACTAACCAGATTCTGGAAATAGCTAGTTAACAATCTGTATGTTGTGAACATGGTTTGACTTGGCAGATTGTTTGCTAAAGTATTACAATATACTTTTATAATTTTATACTAAATTCTGAAGCATCCACCCAACATTTTAGATTCATAGTTACTAGTGTCTTAAATAAACTGGAAAAAGATGTAGTTTAAAATATTTTAACAAATTAATATTTTTTTTATTATACTTCACTAAACATCATCATCATCATCATCGTTTAACGTCCGCTCTCCATGCTAGCATGGGTTGGACGATTTGACTGAGGACTGGTGAAACCGGATGGCAACACCAGGCTCCAATCCAATTTGGCAGAGTTTCTACAGCTGGATGCCCTTCCTAACGCCAACCACTCAGAGAGTGTAGTGGGTGCTTTTACGTGTCACCTGCACGAAAACGGCCACGCTCGAAATGGTCTTTTTTATGTGCCACCCGCACAAGAGCCAGTCCAGAGGCACTGGCATCGATCCCGCTAGAAAGATTTCATGTGTCGCCCACACATGAGCCAGTCCAGGGGCACTGGCAACGATCTCGCTCGAAAACCCTACAAAGGCCAGTCAGGCGGTATATATATATATGTCTGTACGT
>NC_068984.1:97997837-98002928 GCF_001194135.2 Octopus bimaculoides | reverse complement strand
AAAAAAAAAAAAAAAAATACATATACACATTTATTTATTTTATATATATATATTAATAAATCTCAGGCTAGCAAAAAAAGTTTAGAAATTCTATTTGCTACCAGTGGTCTGGCGAGAAGAAAACAAGTAGTCAATAGGCTATATATTATTCATATAAATACATACAGTGTACATTTGAACACATTAGAGAGATGTCCATAATAGGACATCTAATCCACTAGAAGGAGCAGTCAAAACTCCAAACCACAATTAGAGATAATTTCGAAAGGGAATGAAAAATAAAAACATTTACCATCTATTTTCCAGACCATGGTTTCAAGCTATTTTTAGCAAAATAAAATAATATATATATATCATCATCATCATCATCGTTTAACGTCCGCTTTCCATGCTAGCATGGGTTGGACGATTTGACTGAGGACTGGTGAAACCAAATGGCTACACCAGTCTCCAATCTGATTTGGCAGAGTTATATATATATGTATATGTATATGTATATGTAAATGATGAAAGGCAAAGTTCACCTCAGCAGAATTTGAACTCTGAACATAAAGACAGATGAAATGGTTCTAAGCATTTTGTCCAAGGTGCCAATGATTCAGCCAGCTCATTACCTTATAGATATGTTTATTTGTTTTTATGTTCAGTTATTATGAAAGCAATTTTACATTTATCTCATGTAGAGTACAAACTTATTATTCTTAAGCATGAATATTATTGATAGAGACTTTAAAGTCTTGGACAAGTACACCATCATCAGGCTGCACGAATAATATATATATATATATATATATATATATATTTCCTTTCCCGAGTGTCTAGTAACACAATCTGTATCACGTCCTCACGTTGTTGTTTTTTTGTCTTTTTCCTTTTTTGAACTTATATATATATATATATATTGATCAAGTATAATTAAGAAAGATTAAGGTGTTAACATATTTGTAACTACATCTTTTTTCATATTATTTAGTTTATACATTACAACAACCTGTTATTAATTAAGCTCTTAATTGCTCTGGATTTACTTTTTGATGTTTATACATCAATTCTCTTTAGGCTTTCTCTCTCTCTCTCTCTCTCTCTCTCTCTCTCTACTGTAATTTGGTTGGCTTTGAGGAAGTTTGAGGTGGCTCGTGAAAATTGTACAGGCTGTGTACAGATGTTCTGTCTATAATGTGAGAGTTAACCATGAGTGTTGAATTTAGTGTATAGGTTGGCATCAGGGTTCGGTTCTTTATCCTTTCCTATTCATCATTGTCCTTCAGGTTATAACATAGGAATTCATGACCTCTGGGAACTGCTATATGCTGGTGATCTTGCTCTCATAAAAGATTCTGTAACAGAACTAGAAACAAAATTCCAGGTGTTGATGGAAGCAAAACCTGGAATAGAAGGGCCTTAAAGTTAATTTAGCAAAGACTAAGGTTCTAGTAAGCAATAAAATGGACAGGTCCCTTCCCCCATATTGGTATATATATATATGTAGGTATAGTGTAGGCAGGAATTCTATAGTGTATCCATTGCAAGCTATGGATACGCAAGAGGTGCAGTGGAATAATAATAGGAAGGCTATCAGAAAAAGTAGTGTCTGTATGTGGAAGATGCACAAGTGACATTAAAACTACAGGGAATTCATCATCAACATTTAACATCCATTTTCCATGCTGGCATGGGCTGGATGACTTGGCAGAAATTGGCAAGGCCAGGGGCTGCACCAGATTCCATAGTCTGCTTTGGCTTGGTTTCTACAACTGAGTGCCCTTCCTAATGCCAATCACTCTACAGAGTGTACTGGATGCTTTTTATGTGGCACTTTGGTTTTAGGATCCCAATTCTGATGTGGGTGGGTTTTCTCTCGTACAGTAATGCACACTACCTAAGGGACCTAATTAGCAATGGGGGAAGATGTGCAGAAAATGCAATTGCTAAAATAAGAATAGGAGAGAAAAAATTCTGAGAGCTTTTATCTCTGTTGGCAACCAAAGGTCTCTCTTGAGTGAAAAGAAGATTGTATGATGCATGTGTACAAACAACAATAGTATGTGTTAGTGAGATGGGATTCCTGAATGTAGAGGACATGCAAAGACTAGAGAGGAATGAAGCTAGTGTCCTCTGTTAGTGCTAGTGTATTGAGAGAAAAGTTAGGCATAAGAGGAATTAGATGCATTGCTCAAGAGAGAAGACTGTTCTGGTTTGATCATGTTATGCACATGGATCGGGACATTTACATTTGACGGATATTTGTCCTCATCTTGTTTGTTGTTAACACAACGTTTTGGCTGATATATCCTTCAGCCTTCATCAGGTGTCCTGGGGAAGTTCTCATTCAATGTTGTTGTTGTTATTCAGGTCACTGCCTGGAATCGAACTCGGAATCTTGAGGTTAGTAGCCCGTGCTCTTAACCACTACGCCATATGCCCATGGACAATTATGGAGTGAATTTTTAGGGCTTATAAATCTAATGTTCTCCCATCCTTCCTTTATACCGGTTCCCATGCTGTTCATATCTGCACTCAGTCTGCTTAGGAGGTTGTTGTGTCCTAGCATATGTGCTGCTGCTTTTAGTTTTTGTATTTTCTAGTGGTGTTCTCTGTCTATTATTTTATCTTCATCCTACAGGGGGAGATGGTCTCCATTTTCCATTTATGATCAGCTATACCCAATTTATCAATATCTCCTCGTGTCACAGCTTTGCGATGTTCCTCTACCGTTATTTTAAGGGGGTGGCATGTTTCGCCTTTGTATAACCTACCACAGCTGCATGGGATGGAGTACACACAGTTTTTGGTCATATTCTCTTCCATTGGTAGTTTTACCCGAAGGAGATATTTGCGAAGTTTTGTATTACTCTTAAATACTGTCCTGATGTCATATGGGCCGCATATCTTTTGTATCTTTTTCGAGAGGCCTTTCACATAGGGTAGACCGACAATAGACATATTAGTTTCATCCTCTCTTTTCTTCATAATTTGAGTAGATAGTATGTTTTTGGAGTAGTTGTTGCTTAATAGATTGTTACTAAGCTTGATCATTTCTTCGTGGTGGGTATCACGATTGCTGCATATATTCTTTGTGCAATGTTTTAGGAACTGAGCAGTCCCTCTCTTTACACTGTATGGATGGTGAGAATTATGAAGAAAAGAGAGGATGGTGGGAATTATGAAGGATATTCAAACCTCTTATAGGGATATTTATCCAAGTTAGCACTGGTTTAATATATTAAATTTTGAAGAGATAATCCTTCAATTGATATATTGTATAGAATAGTGTAAGATATCAGACATTTTTATTGAGTTAGAAAACAGAGATCTAATAGACACAAATTGGTTTATTAATTAATGAACATATTAACCAACAATTTTTTCATTTCTCAAATAAGATTAGAATTGCTAAACATATATAAAAATATACTTTTGCATTTTAAATACCTTATAAAGAAAATCGTCAGGGTTTCCAGAGGACAATAAGGATTACATTAGGATACTTTCAGGATCTTTACCTATTGACCGGCAGATTGAAAAATTAATTTTTTGTAACTAAACACTTTCAAACTTCGTATACTGGTAGAATGTGTCACATAAAACATCTTTTACTCTTGACGTTGTTGAGAAAATTCTGTATTTTCAAAGTTATTTTATTTAAAATTTGTCGTATTTCGGTAATTTCAACCAATCAATGATGTGTATTCAGCTGAATAAAATTACTGCTGTTGTTTGTCAGCAACTATCGGCAGTGTATATTTTGTTTGTCACTGTTATTACTGACATCATTTGTGCGTTTGTACTGGTTTTAGTTTTAAGGTTAGGGGGTTAGGGTTAGGATTTTTAGGGTTAGAGTTATGCAAAAAAGTGAAAAATGAAGAAATTGGAGGGGAGGGGACAAAAAAGTTTTTCCAAAAATAGTATCTGAAAAACAGGAAAAAAAAAACTAAAAGCAGTAGAAATGCACGAATGATTGTGGTGGTGCCATGAAGTAAACATGCTTCAGATACACTTGTTTATTCATACAAACGTAACTGAGATGAAATATGTCATAAATAACAGTGACAAACAAAATATACACCACCGGAAGTTGTTGTTGACAAACAATAGCAGTAATTTTATTCAGTTCAATTGACATCATTGATACAACTACTTTAACGCAAAATAACTTTGAAAATATAAACTTTTCTCAACAACACTAAGAGTAAAAGATGTTTTATATGACACATTCTACCATTGTCAGAAGATTGTTGCATTAGCTGGTAACAATTCAAAGTGAATTACTCCTTTGCAATCCCACAAGATAGAGAGAATAACCTTTTTCCCATGAAGTTCCATTCTCGGTTGTGGTTGAGCTTGTTCCCTTTTACCAAGCCATAGTTTACGACGTTTACCATTTCAATAGAAGATCCATTTTTCATCACCACTCACAAGTCTATCCAAAAAGGGTGAAATGAGTTTGTAAAAATGGAGAGAAAAGCAGATGTCAACTTGGTATTTGCGGTTGCTTTCGGATAATTCATGAGGCACCTATTTTCCAACTTTAGGAACCTTTCCAAGTTGTTAAAGATGACGATGAACAGTTGTATAGTTTGAACTAAGCTTTATTGGCAATTCTTCAATTGATAATGCAGGATTTTCTTCAGGTAATGCCTCAAGGAGCTTATCATCAACTGGACGTCTTGTTTGATATTCATCTTCAAGGCTGAAATCTCCACTTCTGAATTTTGCAAACCATCTTCTGCAAGTTCTTTCATTCAAGCATTATTTCCCATAAACTGAGTGTATGTTTCGAGCCGCTTTGGCTGCAGAGTTTCCTTTTTTGTACTCATAAAGCATTATGTGCCTCAAATGCTCTTTGGATACTTCCATGTTAGAAACGGTTTTAATCAGAGAAATTTTAATTCTATTATTCTGTAAAATAATATTTAATTAGTTTAAATTTACACAAACACATAAAAATAATTTTTAAATCCATTAGACATTCTAAAATGCTATTAAATTTGATTTCAGTTTTAAAAAAGGTAAAACTGTACAGATCTTATGTGATGACCTGATATATATATCATCATCATCATCATCGTCGTCGTTTAACGTCCGCTTTCC
>NC_068984.1:97997166-97997737 GCF_001194135.2 Octopus bimaculoides | reverse complement strand
TATTTTGACCTGAAGATTAGCAATATTTTTGAATAGAATTGATTTTCGATAGTTTTAATGGATTTAAATTTTCTTTCTATTTGAAAATTGGTTATGAAACACGTGTTGTCATTTTATTATCTTTATCTTATGATATTTACTTTGTATTATATTATACTTATTTTTTGTGCTTTTACTTATTAATTTTTTTTACTTGTTATAGTGGATTTCTATCAATGAGTTCATGAACCTTGTTTCTTTTCCCTAAAACTATATATATAGGCGCAGGAGTGGCTGTGTGGTTAGTAGCTTGCTTACCAGCCACATGGTTCCGGGTTCAGTCCCATTGCATGGCACCTTGGGCAAGTGTCTTCTACTATAGCCTCGGGCTGACCAAAGCCTCGTGAGTGGATTTGGTAGACGGAAACTGAAAGAAGCCCGTTGTATATATGTATATATATATATATATATATGTATATGTGTGTGTGTTTGTGTGTCTGTGTTTGTCCCCCTAGCATTGCTTGACAACCGATGCTGGTGTGTTTATGTCCCCGTCACCTAGCGGTTCGGCAAAAGAGACCGATAGAATAAG
>NC_068984.1:97995814-97996836 GCF_001194135.2 Octopus bimaculoides | reverse complement strand
ATATATATATTTATATATCAGTATATATAAATATGTATATACCAATATATGAAAATTTAAATAATGTTTTTATTAACAATTTTTCTGAGGAGACACGGCCTACCCATAGTCTTTCTCAGGAAGCGAAACCTTTAGACTTCTTTTTCTTATTTTTTCCAACGTGCTTGTTTGAAATGTTTACTGCGGAAACACACCATTACGCAAAATGTAAACAAGCCGGTAAAAAAGATAGCTTGTGGTTTCCTACAACCTTAGATGAAATACGGGCATTTTTTGCCATAAATATTATTATGGGTATTAGACAGTTACCCAGAATAACAAATTACTGGAGCAATCAGGAACCTTTTGGCAATGAATTTGTTTCCAGTATTATGACCTGAATACGATTCGTGAAGCTGAACCAATATTTACATGTGAGAGACACCAGCAGTACCCCAGTACATGGAGAACCAAGCTTTGATCCCTTATTTAAAATAAGACCCTGTATCAACTGCTTTCAAAATGCATATAAAACATTTTACAAGCCTGAGAGATACTTATCCGTCGAGGGCATGGTGGGGTATATAGGAAGAGTACGCTTCTGACAGTATATGCCAGGAAAGCCCACAAAATAGGGGATCAAAGTTTGGAAAATTTGTGAGGCAAATACTGGGTACTGCTGTGGATTTAGCTTTTATACAAGAAAAAGAGACAATAATGTTAGTCAGCATGGCCTATGATGTGGTCTGGAATTTATCACTTCCATGCCATAACCAGGGCCGTATTTTATTTTTTGACTAATTTTTTAGTTCGGTCAAACTTGCGGTGGATTTAGAAGCTGTGGAAACGTATACGTGTGCTACAATAATGGCTAAGTAGAAAAGGGCTGCCATTGGATATAAAAAAAGCAAAATTAAAAAACAAAGGTGAAATAATCCAACGGCAGAAAGGAAATCTGCTAGCAACCGCATACAGAGATAAGATAAATTTTCTATCTACCAGTGCACAACCATGTGTAGATGAAAATGGCATTGTAAATGCAT
>NC_068984.1:97984503-97995804 GCF_001194135.2 Octopus bimaculoides | reverse complement strand
TAAGATAAATTTTCTATCTACCAGTGCACAACCATGTGTAGATGAAAATGGCATTGTAAATGCATTCATATTATATACCAAATCAGGAGGGGTTCGCAAGCGGTGTGACCATCTGCAGTTCCGAGCAGATGTTGCAATGCAGCTGAGGGCAGGTTATTCCTCCAAAAAATAACTGCAGGAAGGAAAAGCAAAGCCTGCCAGAGAGATATCCCTCTGAGTTCAGCCAATCTCCATAAATTAGAAAAAATCGGGAGTCGCAAAAGGCAGTGCCATGAATGTCTACATCAACAAAGAAAAACTCCCAGTGGATGGCCAGTTGAAACGCCTTCCCAATGTGCATTCTGCAAGGTTGCAGTATGTTGAGTGAGATGTTTTACAACTTTCCATGATAGAAATATTGTGTGAATATATTTTGTAATATGTATAATTAGATTGTATAAATATTTTTCAAATTTACTTAGTTTTACTTTTTATTTTAATTTACCTGTAAGGTGAGTGACAAGTTTTGATTTAATTTCTATTGTAAATCTTTATTATATATGTTCCTGTGTATTTATGTATGTGTGTGAGTATATTTCATTTAGTTGTATTCAATTTTCTAGTTTTCTCCAAAAACAAATTCCAGTATTTCAGTTTATTTTACCTTTATGGTACACCTGTTCTTCTGTGCATTAAATTCAATTGATAATCTAGTGATGTGCACAATTCTTCTATATCAAAACTTTGTTGCATACCCAATTAAATATTAGCTGATGACACATTTTCTATGGTAATGTTTAAACAAAATTGAAATATTTTTACATTTTGCTCAGTTTACCTGGATTTACCTGTAATTAGAGTCACTTTGAGACAAAAATTATGCAATAGAATTGATGAAAAACCCTTTCTTCAATTATGTTCCAAAAGTTACAGTTGTTTAATGAGACTAGTGTAAATTCATGATTATTTTAGAATTTAATTGAAACTCACGAGGGGTGTATTTTGGTCAGAAATATAGTAACGAAAGGGTTAATACGTCCCCAGAATATATATAATTTAGGAGGAAATTCTAATAAGGTATGTAAACTAAAATTGTGAAGTATGTTACGTAATAACAGGCTAATCAGATTTGAGATAATAACAATTCTAAGTGAATAACCCTGTAAAAAGATTTTGTGCTTTCGCAATGAATATTACCCTCAGCGGCGCTTGTGTTGGTATATTTGTGAATAAGTCACTAACCGAAATAAGTCGATCTACTGTTTTGGAAAATACTATTTACTTGTTTAAGCGTTGCACTGGATAAATTTCAAAAATAACTCAAATAGTTCAAATACTAAGAAATATGCATGCTCAATTTAATTTACATGAAATAATTTACGAACATGGATGGGTTATTTTCCTTCACTATATATAAGGATCCCTTTCAGAATTGAATGGGTTATTTCTCTTGGTTGTTTAAAAATAATATATTAGTTATTTGTAGTAGATTTAAGAATCCCACGCAAGCACACACCCATGCAAACATGTGTACAGGCCATGACCAAGTATACACACAAAAATGCCTGAGTGCCCAAAGGTGAGTGCATGCATCCCTAAGCATATGAATATACCCAAATACACACACAAACATCTACATATATAAGTGCACATACATACTAGCATCTGTGAAGAGAAAATATGGAAAAAATGAAACAAAGAGAAAAAAGTGGGTGTTTATATTAAGCAAACAAGAAAAATTCAGAAAGAGGAAGAGTACATAAGGAGGACACAAATGAAGTTAAGGAAATATATAAAAGCACACTAAAAGGTAATGGTTGCAAATTATTTAGAAAAATCAAAATAGAGGAGATGCAGAAGGATTAGCTCGGGAGAGTGAGCATTTGCACCTTAAGAATGTATTATGTAATTTGTGTTTACAGTTAAGTATGAGGTTACTTCATTCATGCAGTTTTTGCATTGCATAATAAAGTCTTCTGCGTAACAATGGACTATTTTATATTGTATTCTGCTGAATTATATGTTAGGCTAGCAATGAATCTAGGTAGAGAAGTGTTGTTAGTTTTTGCTTGAGGTCTAAAGCTAGAGTAATGATTACTAATTCCCAATGCATGTACCAACATTTGAAAACATGGAATCCTTGTGGAGACTAACAGCAGCAACTATTCACTCCTTTCTCCCTACTCTTTCGTCTCCCTTCTCTTTTTCTTCATTCCCATCAATTTTATACAACTCTCACTTCCACATGCTTGATGTCATCCTTTCTCTTTCATACTTCTTAACCTTTTCATTTTTTGAGTTTTTGTTTATTTACTCTGTACTTCTGGCTTCACTATTCATATCAGTTCTCATTTCCAGTGAGTTAACTTGGAAATTCCAAATGACAATGTAACCATCATTTAATTAAGGTAATCTTGACCTGATGGTTAGCTATGTTTAGCACCCCTCATAGGGTAACTTTTACATCAGAGGATCAGCGAGCTAAGAAACATATATAGCCTGCATTTTACTCCTTACACTCCCTTAATTTGGATTTTTATTCGCATTTCTAGCAACCGTGAACTAAAAGAGAAACTTACAGATTATCAAATTTCCTCATAACTTCGATATAGGAAAAAGTGTGTAACCTTCATTGCCAATAATTTTTTTTTTTAATCATCCACTGTCCACTTTTTGTTCTCTATACCTGCCATGGACTACTTGAAGCTTACAAACTTCCTACACTTGGTTCCCTGGCATTTTACCCTTGTCAGACATGACAGAAGTAACTAGACACCCTTATAATCATTAAAATTTATTTAAATTTGAAATTATACATTCAAATTATTTATTAATTGTTATAATGTGAATATTTAGTAGACATGCCCTTTACATTTTTCAATGCAACGACCCTATTAGGCATCTTATTGATCAGATGACGAATATTCTCTTGCAGAATTTCTTGCCAAGTTTCATGCAGTAATCTCAAAAGATCTGGCTTTGAAGATGCTTTCTTGTTCTTTTTATGAAGTATCCTGACCATTATATCCCAGCAGTGTTCAGTAGGGTTCATATCATGTGACTGACTTGGCCATGGAAGCTTTTTAATGCTATTCTCATCCAACAAATCTTGTGACATTTTGGCCATGTGACAAGGAACCCCTTCTTCCATAAATAAAGACTCTTCTTTAATCATTTCACCACTGGAGAAGATTGGAAGGAGTCCTTTCTGCAATATGGACACATAATTATCTGAGTTTATGTTTTCCTCACTCCAGCAGCTCTGATCAAAAACTGCTCCAAATTGTTCCCCAGACCATCACAAAATAGCTGCCATGTTTCATTGTTGGCTGCAATATTTTCACATCAAATTCTTGATCACAGAGTCTCCAGACCCACATTTGACCACTGTCAGGAAATACAGCAAATCTGGACTCACCAGAGAATATAACTGTCCCACAATGCTAATGGCTTCTCCACCATCTCACTGGCCCAATCTTTTCTCTACTTGACGTTGGCTGGTCAAAGAAGTGGCTTCCTTCTTGCTTTTCTACCATGGTAACTGAGTTTGTGGAGATACTTGACAGCTGTTCTGGGACTGACATCAACTTGTTCTGCTCTCTCAGAGGTCTTGCAATGAGGATTATCCTCCACACTTCTCTTAGCAAAGAGAAGGGTCCTGTCAGAGGGCCCTGGTTGAACTGGGTGAGGTGATGTGGACTCTTTCCCCTCTCTGGTGAATTGCAAAAGCACTCTATTAACTGTAGAAAGCAGGATCCCAAGATTTTCTGTGGTTTTATGCCATGTTCACCTACAGAATGACCCACAATAAGTCTCTTTGATATTCAGACAGTTCCAAGGCTTCTTTTGTACATGACATAATGAAATAGTCACATATAGAACCTGAAACATAAAAATGTCAATTAGTAAAAAATATAAACCTCTACAAGTTAGAATAAACATACAATGATGTTTTATGGGGTGTCTATTTACATCTGTCGTGTGTGTGTGTGTGTGTATCTATATATACATTCATATGTTTATATGTCTATATATGGATATATATGTCTGTGTGTATTTATATATATATATAATATATATGTGTGTATCAGTGTTTGTTTTTATATTCAGTTATAATAAAAACAATTTTTACATTAATTTAATGGGTTACTCTATACTTCTGTGGAGTACAAATTATTATTCTTATACAAGAATGTTGATGAAGTTTCAACCACCTAAGCCATCATATATATATATGTGTGTTTGTATATGTATGTATGTATATACACACACACACACACACACACAGAGAGTAATGCCTCAATATACGACTTAATTTCTCCCCGGAGACTGCTCATAAAGCAGAGCAATAATTTCCCATAGTAGCAACGTTATAAATCGTAATTTGTTCCCAGAAAAATATTTTATCTATAAAATTTATGATACTCGTAAATAAATGGCAATAAAACAGCAATAGAATTTAAAGAATAGATTATGTAAAGTAAAAAGAATGTAAAGATCATTTATGATAAAAAATATTATTATTATAATTCTGTTGTGTCTGGGAGAGTCATTTTCTTTTTGTGCTTTATAATTGTTTTCTGAATCACTCTGTAGATTTCTTTTTAAAAAACAAGTCTACAGTTGTTTGCTTAAAAGAAACATTTTTTCGCTCGCTGTAAATTTCTCGGTAACACTCAGAAACATTTGTTATGGTAGTGGAAACTTTTGGACTTCTTTCCAAATTTGAATCTTGTGCTTGAAAAATTTCAGCTCACCACACAAAAGTGAACTGAAAAATAAAACTCGTAAACTTTGGGGTCTTGTAAAGCAGGTCCTCATACAGTGAGACATTATTGTATATGTCCGTATGAGAGACGATTGCACTGGTATGGTCATGTGGCGAGAATGGATGAGGATAGCTGTATGAAAAAGTGCCACACCTTAGCAGTTGAGGGAACCTGTGGAAGAGGTAGGCCCAGGAAGACCTGGGATGAGGTGGTGAGGCACGACCTTTGAACATTGGGCCTCACCGAGGCAATGACTTCTGACCGAGACCTTTGGAAATATGCTGTGCGTGAGAAGACCCGGCAAGCCAAGTGAGACCTAAATCCAAGGTCTCTGCCAGCCCACTTATGCATACCTTCCTTCATTGGACATTAAACTCTGCTTGTGAAGACCTGTTGAGGCAAGTGAAATCGAAATCGAACTAAATTCAACGACTGGCACCCATGCCAATGTTGTCTCCTTCATTGGATACTAAACTCAACTTGCGAAGACCTGTTGGGGCAAGCGAAAGCGAATTCATGATGGCACCTGTGCCCAGCATCACCTTCCTGGCACGTGTAAAGACATTCGAGCGAGGTCGTTGCCAGTACTGCTGGACTGGCTCCTGTGCAGGTAAAATACACCATTTTGAGCGTGGCCATTGCCAGTACCACCTGACTGGCCTTTGTGCTGATGGCACGTAAAAGCACCCACTACACTCTCGGAGTGATTGGCGTTAAAGAAGGGCATCCAGCTGTAGAAACTCTGCCAGATCAGATTGTAGTCTGGTGCAGCCATCTGGTTCACTAGTCTTCAGTCAAATCGTCCAACCCATGCTAGCATGGAAAGCGGACGTTAAACGATGATGATAATATATATATACATACAATGGTACCTTGATTTACGAGTCTCTCGGCAAATTTTTTGCATTGTGTTGCGAGCTAAAATTCGGGTTACAAGCCAGTTTCAGATACCCCACCGCTAGTTGGCATAGTGAATGCCGTAACATCCACCCAGCATCTTGTGTCTCACTCAATAGCTAGACAGTTATGCACATTAGGAAGTGTGAAGATCATTTGTAGATCGCTAGCTAGACAGACATGCACGTTAGCAAGTGTGAAGAATGTTAGTGGATCATTAGCTAGACGGGTGTTAAAATGCTTACTTAGTCGCTGCAGGATACAAAAGCATCAGTGTTTTGCTCGCAATTATGCTTGCAGTTATTTTGCAAAACTTCATTTTTCCAACCATGGGTTCGAAAAAAGTGACTGCGAAGGACAGTAGTGAGAAGAAGCAGATGATGTGCATTGAATTAAAGAAAGAAATTATTGAAAAACGTGGCCAAGGTGTGCATATAGTCGACATGGTGAAGCAGTATGAGTGTAGCACTTCTACTATCTGCACCATACTGAAGCAGTATGAGTGTAGCACTTCTACTATCTGCACCATACTGAAGCAGGAGTCGATAAAGGCTATAATGCCAGTCAAGGGCTTTAAAATAATTTCTAAAAAGTGGACATCTATCCATGAAAATATGGAGAAGCTGCTGATGGTGTGGTTGGCGGAGAAGCAACTCGCAGGAGATACCATGATGGGGGTTATAATCTGCAAGAATGCATAAGCTATTTATGCTGATTTGCTGCAGCAGACTCCAGGCACTTGTATGGACACAGCATCTGGTGAGCTTTTTAAAGCTAGTCGGGGCTAGTTCAAGAATTTTAAAAAGAGGACTGGCATTCACCCACCTTGTCAGACATGGTGAGGCAGTGAGTGCAGATATGAAGGTAGCTGGGGATTACCTCAAAACTTTTGCCAGAATTATAGCAGCCAAAGGATACATTCCCCAGCACGTCTTCAACTGTGATGAGACAGGACTTTTTTTGGAAGAAGATCCCAAGGAGGACTTATATAATGGCATAGGAGAAGAGGTTGCCAGGCCACAAAGGCTAACCCTCACATTGTGCGCCAGTGAGAGTGGTGACTGTAATATTAAACCACTGCTCTTTTATCACCTGGAAAACCCCAGAGCCTTTAAGTCACATAAGATTCTGAAAGAAAAACTGCAGACTATGTGGAGGGCAAATCCAAGGGAGTGAGTCACATGGTAGTTCTCTGTGGAGTGAGTGAATTTTGTCTTTGGTCCTGATATTAAGAAATACCTCCAGGAAAATAACCTACTCCTACAAGCCCTTTTCGTCCTGGATAATGCTCCTGCTCACCCACCTAACCTCGAGATGACATCCTCGAAAAATTCAAGTTTATAAAGATTTTCTACCTTCCACCCAACACCACCCCTATCCTGCAGCTCATGGACCAGCAGGAGATTTCTGATTCCAAGAAGCTCTTCACCAAGCACCAGTCCCACTGCTGTTTTGAGGTGACAGATAGCACAAACCTCATCCTTCGAGAGTTCTTGAAGGACCACTATAACATCGTGATATGCCTTAGAATTATTGATATGGCCTGGCAGGGTGTTACAAAGAAGACCTTGACCTCTGTGTGGAAGAAGCTGTGGCCTGAGTTTGTGTCTGAAATGGACTTTGTAAGGCTTGAACCCAAAGCGGCAGTGGTAGAGGAAATTGTATCCCTTGGCAAGTCCATGGGCCTGGACGTGGATGAAGGTGACATCAATGAGCTCATTGAGGATCACTCCAAGGAACTGACAATGGAAGAGCTGACAAAAGAGGTACAGACACAGCAGCACATGGAGGTTTTGCAGGAAATAGGTGACGCAGAGGAGACGGAGGAAGTTATCTCTACAAGTGTGATAGAGGAAATGTCGGGAATGTGGGAGAAACTATTCAAAAGAGACACCCAGAAAAAGTTGCAACTTGAGCGTGTGATGGAGCTATTTAGTGACACTTGCCTAACTCATTTCAGAAACACTCTGAAAGTGAGGATGAAACAGACCTTATTGGACAGGTTTCTGGCGAAAACTCTTGTAGATGAAAGAAAAGAAAGTATGGCGTAAAAGGCAAAAAAATCAATGAAGTACATTTTTCTTATCTAAAAACACATAACAAAAAATTTGTGATGTCTTTTGGGTGGCCCAGAAAAGATAAATGTATACATACATGTACATATATGTGTGTATGTATATATATGTATATTTATGTGTATATATATGCATATTTATGTGTATATATATATATAGCTCGTTCATTCTTTCTATGTCTAGTTTTGGACATGGATGAGGCAATGCATATTATTATGGAATTACTTGACAGCTGATTGCCTTGCCTGTTCTTCTTGTAGGGGAGTTTTTATATCCTGTGTTTTTGAAAACAGAACAATGCAGAGGATTTGTTGACAGGAAATAACAAATTTCACTGTTTCAAACTCATTTGTAACTCAGCACACTTTTTCCTTCAAAGTGCAGAATATAAATATGCATACATGCACACATGTAGACACATACACATGCACATGTATGCGAGATTAACTTTTCTGTATTTTATCTACATGTGTTTGAAAATGTAGAAGTAGCAGATGACTTTTTGATAGAGAATGGTAACAAACTTTACCATTTGTAGATGAGCTAGCTTTTCCATGCAAAATGCAGAATATTAATATTTGCACGCCATGCATACAAAAAATTTCTGTGTTGTAAATATTAATGTAATTATGGTCCTTGTTTTATAGTAACATGCTAATGTGATGTTGATTGACAATGAGGCAATATTTTAAAGAAGTACTAGTTAACAATATGACTAATATAATAATGATATAATAATATTGTCAGTCAAATCGTCCAACCCATGCTAGCATGGAAGGCGGACGTTAAACGATGATGATGATGATCTGTGTACAGCAATAATATAATACTGTACACTAATGTAGGTTAACAATGTTGTAATAAAAATATAAAGTGCTAATATAATTATATAGTAATACTAGTTAACAAAACGGCGATAATAAGATGGCACTGGTATAATATATAATGATATTGGTTAACAACAACAACAATAATAATAATAATAATAATTTCTTTATTGCCCACAGGGGGCTAAACATAGAGGGGACAAACAAGGACAGACAAAGGGATTGTCGATTACATCGACCCCAGTGCGTAACTGGTACTTATTTAATCGACCCCGAAAGGATCAAAGGCAAAGTCGACCTCGGCGGATTTTGAACTCAGAACATAACGGCAGACGAAATACCACTAAGCATTTCGCCCGGCGTGCTAACAATTCTGCCAGCATTGCCACCTATGATGATAATAATAATAATAAAGCAACACTGGTTTACAATGTAGCATTAATTGAAAGTAATGCTTTTTGATACTAAGAATAACACAATATAATGCTAGTTAATTTAATAAGTAGCAATCATTTAATCTTTTCTTGTTTCCATGTGTGTTTCTCACCTAGTTAGCAGTTGGTGACTTCACAGATATGTTCAGATAAGATTAACTTAATTAGACTAGTATATTTCGACTGGAGATATCATGCTCCATGCTTCTACACTCTTTATATTATTAAAAGAGTTACAAATATCTATTGTAATAATTAGTTTGACTATTTAGTAATATTTAGAAGTGTTTTACTGCTCCTAACATAATGCTAGTATTTTTTACTGTTGTAATTATTACTGATTTTGTTTATTATTCCTTTTTCTTGTTTCTTTTTTTAAGACATTCTGAATGATCAAAGAAAAATACTGTCCTGTCCAAGGAAAAAATCTCAAGCCCGAAAGACTTCTCTACCTGATGGACTTCTGAGCAGCCCAAAGGCTATGAATCGTCATCACCACCGGCATACAGAACCTGTGATAACTCTTGAAGGATTATTATCTCCAGAAAACCCTACTGTGAGTGAATCTTCTAGTGTAGAGCATCCAGCCATTAGCAATGGTATCATACCAAATATGCAAGTACCAAATAGAATAGGAATAGCAAAGGAAAAATTATTGGTTGTTGGAGACTCTCCAAATATGGCCACTGTTCCTAGCATTGTTTGTGCTTCTGAAGAGGAAGAAGAGGAAGACTTACCTGAGATAAATCAATCTCAAGAAAGTAAAGAAAGTAATTTAACTGAGAGTGACAGTAGCTTTATAGACACCAAAACAGTGGAAAACACAGAAGAAGCAGATAAACCAAATGCTGAGGCAGTAGCCATAGAAAACCCTGTCTCAACAGAAGCCGAACCAGTTGTGACAGCAAGTGAGAGTTGCGAAACAATATCTACAAGTGAAACAGTTCCTTTGCTCACCACTGAACCAGTTGTTGAAAATACAGACCCTGTTGAAGAGATAAGCAGTGAGGAAAGACCATCGAATTGTGAGACAAATGTAGAAGCTGTTGAGGATGAAGAAGATGAAGATGAGCAAACTTTAGTTCCAACGAGTCTAAGTGAAGATTATGATGGAGATACAGAAATGAATGAATCATTAGGTTTGCAGGCTGAGGATGAATGTGAAGAGACAGAACAGGCTACAACAGAACTATCTGCAAATACTCCTGTATCAGAGCCTGTAGAGAATGTATATATTGAAAGTAGTTCTGCTGGATTGGAACTTATGCTTCATGGCCCTGGAGAACCACCACTCTTACCTCCAAGAACATACCCATCAAAATCCAAAGCTCCCCCCCTTCCTCCTCGTCAACGTCCAAAAGAGGCACCCCCACTTCCTCCAAGATTGCCCGACAAGTCGACACCTTCTTCCCCTGTCAGTCCCATAGTAAGTCCCACTATATGTGGCTCCCAGGCCCCTACTGCAAATACCAATGAATGTACATTATCACCAAAAACCCCAGAAACCAGCCCTGCTGCCCATTCATTGCAGCCACCACCCCCCATTCCGCCCAGAACTTACAGCCCTGTACATATGGCTGAAGAAAATGAGCAATATATTGTGGACAGCCTTGTTGGCTCCTTAGAAAACTTGAGTGTTGACCAGGCAGCTGGAGCTGTTGGTGGTCAGCATGACCATCTGTTCACACCAAGATGCACTTCACATGTATCAACAAAATCTAAAGGCCACCACAGTGAAGAAGGGAAATTCCATGGATCTCCATCTGTTAGTTTAAACAATGATGGTAGAAAACTATCTTCGTCTGTCCCAGGACCTGCTACGATGGATTCTGTTGCTATAGCTGAAAAACCTACAAAACCTCATTCACATGTTAAACGACATAAGAGTCACACTTCTAAAAACCCTCCACATGATAAACATGGCATGACTCATTCTATGTCAGATTCTATGCACACCAATGGTCGCCAGCACCGCATAAATTCTCCACCAAGATTTTCTGATGTATTTGCTAAGAATGGCACTTCTGACAATGTGAGTCCACGGTCTGCAACGCCAATCCAGAATGGGGCTTCACCATCACCACCGCTTAATAGAATGCGCACTCTAAGTGAAGAGGAACGTAAGCAGAATAGACAGCAGATAGCTCATCACCTACAGCTCTGGCACCAGAAAAGAGTTGGTGGTAACAGTCAGAGGTCTGATTCTAGTTCTACTTCATCAGACTCAAATTCTTCAACTAATATCCCTGCTGTTGATGGTTGTGACCGGCTGGATGGTTCTAATCTAACACATGCTAGCTCAGCTCCACCTCCACCCCCA
>NC_068984.1:97978223-97984446 GCF_001194135.2 Octopus bimaculoides | reverse complement strand
CACCACCACCTCCTCCCAACCAGTCCTCCCATCAGCCGAAAAATGGGGTTCGCCGTGACACATCACTACGATGGTCCAGTCACAACACTTCAACAACTTCTGTACCACGTCCATCCACAGCAAGCCACTCTGCAGCTGCTCCTGACTCTGTGGTTTGGCACCGGCGATCTCACAGTAGTCATTCTTCTTCCCATCATCACGCTAATAGTGAGTGACTTAATACATTCTATTCTTTGTTCTCTCTGTTCTTTCAAATTGTTGATTTTCTAGTTTTATATTTCATCACATCAGATTCACTGAGTGAAACTCCAAAACAACATATTTATTTATACTCTCTGGCATTGATTTTATGTTCCTTTATTGATTTTTTTTTTTTTTACGTAGGAAAATCCATGCTGAGTACTTCAATAACCTGAAGTCAGTTTTGTTCATTCAACATAATTGGCCAGCCTTCTTCTCCTGTACATGTTTCAATAGTAAAGCAGAGATTTTATTGCTAACCCTCCATTGAGAATTTATTTCAGAACATAGTCTCTCGTTGTTGTTTAACCTCTCTCTGCACAGTTTAAATATAAACTAGTCTGAAACAACAGTGATTTAGGAAATCAAATTATACATCATGCTAAAATGACAAACAAAATATAACTTAATAGTTTTCAAGATGTTAAAGATGCCTTATTTTCACTATTATCAGGTGATAATGCTGCATCATTGCCTCGTTTACCTTCACGAAGGCCCAGATACCATCGTGTTGAACCACAACCTGGTGAAGAGCCACTCCCAGCTGGTATCTTTTTTCATTATATTTTTTTTCCCTCTTTGATTTTTTTTTAAACAAATTTTTTTTTATGTGTATTAATGAATATGAACATATAACTTCTTACATACATTTAATTTAATAGATATTATCTATTTCACCAAATGTTAACTTGAGAGTTAGGTTTACAGTGGGCCCTGGCCCTAGAGTTGTGGTATACAGGAATACCTCACATTAAACAGTTTGTGTTTTCACTTAAATTCCCTGAAGTAACAGATTAACTCATTAAAGGGATTCCTTTCATAGATAAGGATAACTGCATGATGTGCATGTTAGGGATTTGATAATACTGAATGACATGAAAGTAACAGAATCAGTGAAATTACCAGATAGATGAATCTTAAACAAACACAGAAAGTGTGTAGAGGGAAGGAGAAGTAAAATATTGCACCTTATTAAATGATACAGATGGTCTGAACATGTGATGAGAAAAGGTTATGAAAACTACATAAAGCATTTGGATTGAGTGGCAATTGGTAACCAGATTTGTAGCAGGTACCTCCGGTGATGGTGTAAAAATGAGCTAGAATTACAGTAATTATGGATCATGAACAGACATCAATATGTTGACATTTGTTAACATTTTAGATTCTTTTCTCTACAGTGATCACGAAAAACCTACCTTATTTGTTGATCCCTTGTTTCTTAAATAATATGTGACCTGACACTGTTTTTTCTTACATATATTATTTACCAATCACTCATCAATGACAAGGATCACTTGCAGGATGTATTTTGCAGTACTATTATAATTTCTAACTCCATTTTGTTTTATTTGAAACTTTTAAGTTGTAGTTTTGCTTGGGGGATATCAAACATTGAAAGCTGTGGTTATAGTTAAGTAAAGTGTTGTTTTCACTGTATTTAGACACACACACACACACACACACACACTCAGATACACATACATATATGTGCCTGATCTAATATACATGCAAACGTATATGTTTCTCTTAAAGATTGGGAAGCTGGTGTTGACACTCATGGACGAGTTTTCTATATTGACCATGTGAACCGAACAACAACTTGGCAGAAACCACAAGTAGGACAAAGTACTGGTCATCGAAGGCCCACTATAAGTTCAGAACAAAGGCAACAATTAGATCGCAGGTAAGACATTTTTCTCTTATTTCCTGTATCAAAAGTATCTGCAAAGCTTATTAGTTCCACTATGTCACTAAATATTTTAAATATCTGGTTATTAAAAGTTATTGAGTTTACAACTACTGTACACTTTGCTAATGTACCATAGTTTGTTTTAAATAGCATTATTAAATATGCAATCTTCATGTATACTGAACACTTTACTACACTTCTTTGTGACATTTTAAGCACTGTGCTTTCAGTAGAGATAGTCATGGAGAAAGGGAGAAGGTAAGATCTTAGTACCCTAATCTTTTCAGAAAGTACAATGCAAGACTTTGGTGATGTATTGTATTTAAAGACATGTCACATGCATGCCAGCTTAGACAAATACATGTTAAAAGATTTGATGAGGAATGAACTTTTATATGGTTTGGGGGTGAGGGGAGGCATATATCTGTATCACTTTTCACTTTGGTGAGAAAGATGTTAACCGGTTCTTTATATAGATTCTAAAAATTTTTATTTGCTTTTTTCTAAAATCAGGATCATATTCTGATGTTTTAAAGACAAAGAGTTGCTACTGTAAACTTTAATTTCCAGATAATGTATTTCTTTCTCTTTTTTTTTTTTCTATTTCTTTTTCAAATAACATTTTGAACATAATGTTTATGAATTATTTGACATTTCATAGATATCAAAGTATTCGACGAACAATCTCACAGAGCCGACCTGAAGAACCACCACCACCTCCACCACCACCACCCCTTCCTCCTCAGACATCTGAATTGTCAGCCTGTGGTAAGCATGGTAATACAGTATTTCTACCATAATCTTTGGATAAAAAAACAAATTTTATATCTGCCAATAAGATTCTTGCTTGAAAGATTGCTGAGTAGTAAATTGTGTGTGTGTGTATGTCCACACATATATGGTTTATATGCATTTATTTTTACTCTACAGCGACACTTTCTGTCTTCATGTATGCTCCTGCTCCACTTAGTCCTAAGCAGAGCAGGAGCACACACAAGGATGGAAAGTGTTGCTGAAGAGGTCACAGATATGTGACAAAATATTTTTACTCTGTTTTACTGTTATAATGTTACTATTAAAAAAAGATTTTCTGAGAATGGTTAAGACCAAGTGTGTTTTTAAAATCTAAAAAGGCAAAATCTTTTACTTTAAGAATAGAATAGTTTAAAGAGAAAATAACTCAGTGATGTCATCTTGAAAATAAACAATAGTTAAATTTGTGTTATCTTATTTAATGTAATTAAGGGTAAACAATGTTAGTTTAGCTACTTATTTAAACAATTGTATTTTTTTATTCCAACTTGCTACAGTCTTCGTCATTTACTCACTGATTCATTGAGCTTTACTTTGAAAAGTACAATGTTGTCTATATCTCACTCAGGAGATCACAATAAGGACACAGTATATCTAGAGTTGTCTCTTGCATTTGCTAAAATAATAAATATGCTATTAGTCATTGACTGATACTATTTTCCCCTCGCCATCTTATTATTTCTAGTTAAAGTTCTTTACATTAAATATGTTAACACTAACTTCACTTCTGTCTTGCATGCAGTAAATGTCTCTGTTTCAGTATTTTGTTCATTTTTATTAAAGTTGTATGTTTATCAGTAAGTGGTTGACTGACTAGGACATTTTTCATTTTAGTTTTCCCAGAAACTAGTTTTTGCAGAACAAACAGATTGTGTTTAATTTTTGGTACCAGACCACCTAAAAGCACCTAATTCTGTAATACAAAATCCTTGCTTTAAAATATCTTATTTAAACTAAAATCTTCCATTACAAGTTCATGTAAAGATCGCTTAAGTTCCAAACACCAACCTATCAAAAATGTTAGTTATTTTATTAAATCCCTCCAATAGAAAACTACATACACTATATGATGTTTACATGCTTGTGTTGATATCCCTTTTTGCAAGTGTATGTATGTGTAGCATGAATAGTTTGTATGTGCTTCTATAAACTCCCTTAGTTAGTTTAACAATCTCTGCAATGACATTGTGCAAATTTATTGATTATTTTTGTATACTATCTGTTGTATACTTTCTAGTATATTTCGACAATCTCTGTAATAGTTGTGCTTGTATATATCTATGTATGTCTGTGTGTGTATAGACGGATACCTTGCATGTATGCTCTCTTGGGAATTGAAGAGACCATACATACAAGATATATATGTGTGTGTGTAGTAATAATATTAGGGAATAAAAACTTATTCCAACCTTACAGGCAAAAATCGGTATAATATTACACCGGGTTTCGTAATATATAATATATATATGTATATAACTAATTTAGAGACGAACCACCACTCTACAACTCAGTCAATCAAGAACCCGTCCAAAACCATGCTGTGAGGCATATACCATATCAATATTTATCTAAGATTTTAATCTAAAATTTTAATAATATATAATATATCATATAAAGAAACATTCATCATAAAAATATTAATTTAAAAATCAAAATTATAAATAGAACAGTAAAAATTAATACAATAATATAAAGTGTGAAAGTATAAATGTATAAAAGTCAGTGCTAGTACATAGACTGCATCAAGCGGTCGGTTGATGCAATCTGTGTACTATATATATATATATGCATTGTACTGTTGTTGAATTCCAGGTGATTCAAATACATCAAGTGGTAGTAATAGTAGCAGTTCTGTTACTTCAACATCAGGTAGCACCTCATCACAGTCACGGACACCTGAAAGCCGATCTGTATACAACAGTCCTGCTGTTAAATTTCTGACAAGACCTGACTTCTTCCCTATTCTTCAAGCACATGAGGTATGTGTTGACTTTTAATTTAATTATGATTGTTGTTCTTCTTCATACTAACAAAGACATACATGAGCGCTGTTCCTAACTTTTTTATCATAATCATCATCATCACTTAACGTCTGCCTTCCATGCTAGCATGGGTGGCATGGTTTCACAAGAGCCAGCCAGACACAAGTCGGTACCAGACTTCTGTGACTGTTTTTTTCCTAATACCAACCACTCAGCACATTTTCATTATGAAAATCTATTATTTACTTTTTCTTAAGTTAACTAAGAGCCAGGTGAACTAACTAACTGTGTTTTGGGGTTAAAAATTTGGAAGATTTTTGCATTTAAAAAATGTAAATTTAAAAGTTCACATCTTTAACAGCCAGCCAGCTAGAGGGAGATGTGGAAAATTATTTTGAAAACAGGGTGAAACTCGCCGCTGAGTCTCTTCCCTTCATTTAATCATTGAGCAAAGATTGCCTTTTTGTCAAAGTATAAATTCTAAAAAAGCTACACCATTGCTCCTATAACAAGTTGGAACAGCAACAGTGACACCATTGCTGTTACCTCAACTACTACATATACCACAATTGCCAAAGCGGACAAATGTAAATAAAAAACAATATGCTAAGTAAAGAAACCAACAACCTATCCCCACAACCATCACATCTACAATACAAAATTCAGCTTTCACTACCAAAGACCTCACTGCCACCGCTTCACTCAAATCACCCCCTCAATACCCTGAGCATTTACAGCCAAGCATTTGCAAAAAATCTCATTTGCAAATGCTAGCAAGGGCATCAGAAAGGTTTATTTTAAAAGTTGAAGGCCTATTGCTGTAAAAAAAAGTTAATAACTAAGGTAGGCTTAAAAGTAAATCTTGCCATTCCTGAACACATTTTTGAATAAATCAGTAGGTGCACAGTAACCAACCATTGCATAAAGCAAAACAACGGTAGAAGGGTGGAAAAGCCAACCTAAGCTGAAGCCCTTTCTGACACTAAAAACTCATGGCAGGCACTACAGTACAGTAAATATCAAATTCTTCTCAGAATTCAAAGCAAGAAACCACTTCTTAGCTTCTCACAAAAATGAGGACTTATTCCTAATACCTTCATATCTTTGTTCGTGCATGGTTAACATATTACCAGAAGTAAACATCTGCTGTTTGGTGGCAACCATATTGGTCGACATTGAAGAGGTGATCCAAATATTAAAAGTGTACATACTCACACAAGGAGAATTTATCAATGGTAGGAATGGTACTGTTGTTCCAGATTAAGAGTTGAAGCCTTCTCTAGTCTGTTCACTTGTCAGATAGAACTATTTTGTATACGACTATAGAGGGATGAAAGCCAAAACATCTCATGTGTAGCTCTACCACTCATCTAAGGGCAGAGGGCATATGAAAGGAGACCCCTACTGTTACCAATGCCACAACCTGCTAAACAAGGACAACAATGTGCAATCACCACTACAACAGAAAAATTAGCTGCAACCCCAAACAAAAAAC
>NC_068984.1:97976381-97978213 GCF_001194135.2 Octopus bimaculoides | reverse complement strand
TCAGGCAACAAAAACAACAACAGAGCCAAAATAGGCAGCAGAATCTCCAATATAATACCACAAGACCTATCTCTCCCACATCAGCTCACTCAGATATTTATTGCAGTGACATAGAAACACTGTCCCCATAAGGAGGCAGAGAAAGATAGTAAAGAACAATAAATCTGCCCTTACAAAAATTTGGGAGATTTGAAGGAATTAAAATACCAACTGCCCCACAACCACCACAGATAACATCAGTACTGCAAATACCACAACAAACACAAGTCAATCTGCACCTAAAACAACAAATACCGTATTTGATGGCTTATAGGACACACCCTAGCCTAGGCTATACTTTTGTAAAATAAATTACCACTAAAATAATGTCTTAATTCCTCCATTTACTTGTATACCTGTATAACTTTATGTTATTACTGGTAATTATAAGCAATTTATTGCATCCACATTCAATATAAACATACTGTAGGCGATTGTTCACCAATAGATAGCAGCACACGTATTGTAAACATACATTCCATTTTCAGCAAGTTTTGAGCTTTACATTGAGTGTGTTGGACACAGAGAGATTTTTTTAAAGCCATTTTAGGATAAAAAAAGGTATGTCTTATAGGCCATCAAATACAGTATATTTGCAATGAAACAGTATACAGCCATAGGCACAAACAACGAAGAATTAATGAACCATATACATTGACATACAAACATTACATGCAATGACTATATTACCCCAAAAAACATACCAACACACTTACAAATCCTAAAATCAACACAAGCTAAGTCTGTTGTGAGGATCGTTTTCCCACCTTCCTTTGGCCAGGAAGCACAAACAGTTTTTATCTGTTTAGTGGCTTTGGTGGAATGAGTTGTGCTGTGGACAAGATTGATAGAGCTGAAGACAAACAGCTTCCTGTTTGGTCAAGCCCTAATCAATATTTTCAAGTTTTACTTGAAAAGGAAAATGAAAGTGGAAATGGAAGAAAGCATAGTTGTTGCTGCTTCTGCAGCAGCAAGAATACTAAATATTTGAATGGCTAATGTAGGTTTCAAACTGCTAGTTAATGGAATATAACTCCAGGACTATTACAGATATGGTGTCATGTTACTTATACTTCCTTAAGGACTTTGCTGCTGTATTGCTCTGAATGTTGTCTAGCTCCAGATCAGCTTTGATTAAAGGTATTCAAATCATGACTATTCCATCCCTTCTGTCTGTTGGTTATAGTTTATCTGAGGCTACATTACCCAACCTGCCTTTCCATTTTAAAGATGGTAGAATAAAATTTGGCTTCTATTTCTAGCACGTTAACCATGTAGAAGCTTTTTCATTGTCACAGACTCTGAATGTTGATGGTCTGCTGTAATTTCCAAATTAGACTACTTGACAGCATAAAATTAGTAATGAGGACATCAATCCTGCACCGACTAAAATCATTGTACAATATGTGTCAGAAATATGATTCTATATGTTAATGAAACAAGAAAATTGGGAGCATGCAAACTACAAGGTTGGAATTGATGAATTTAACGCTTTAAGGACAATCTGATCTATTGCTCTGCTATTTTTGTACTCGAAGTACAAAAGAGCAACTTTCAAGACTGATTTTTTTTTTTATTGAGATTCTTGTATTCACAGAATTTGAAATAACTTTGTTTTTCTACTGCATAAATATAACACCATCAGTAGTTGTCTCAAAAATAAATATTAGTGACATTGGTCAATGTGACTAATAACTGTTTCTATCATTGGCACAAGATCTGAAATTTGGGTGGAGAGAGTTAGTCAATTACATCAACTCCCGTTCTTGACTGGTGCTTTTAATTTATTGATC
>NC_068984.1:97966070-97976353 GCF_001194135.2 Octopus bimaculoides | reverse complement strand
CCCAAAAAAAATGATAATGAGTATAACTGCATATCGTAGGAATGGATACATGGATAAAAATAATGAAAGAAAGTGAATCAGTTCTTCTGAACTGTCCACACCACACCCACAACAAGAAGGAGGGTGATAGAAATAAGCTAACGAAAGATTCTTTTAAGTAGTTACTGAACTTTTTCAAGATCAAAGATGATGCTCACAGAAACAAAAGTTAGTTATTTTAAACTAAAATTTCACCCATTTATTTAATGCTATATTTTCAGATGCTTATTTTGCATGACTATTGCCTACAAATGTTTTCCATTTCAACTGTTGAAATCACTAAAAACTGATTTGTGTTTCTCTTTTACCAAATATTTCATATTCTGCTTATTTCAGGGCGTTTTACAAGCATACAATAGGAACAGTACTTTGAACCATATGATAACTCGAATTCGCAGAGACCCACAAACCTTTGAGCGGTATGCAATTTTATTATAATTAATATATACCATTATGTGATAGGTTAGTTTTATCCTACCAATGCATTGCGCATATTCGGTACACTGAGTCTTCAGGAGTTCAATGCGTGTCGGCGGTGCACTCGCACATTGTCCATCACCACCACTGGCCTTAAGTGAGCACTGGCTATGTCAAGCTCAGCTACAACTATCCCATCCAGTATGAGAGGAACTGCAGGATCAGAGCAATAGTTTGTATGCTCACTCAATAGAGTGGTGGTACTAGGCTGCCTCTGAGCAATAATGGCTGGATACCTCTAAGCCAGAAGTGTAGGGAGACCCGAGTTATTTTCCAAAAGTGTCTCAACCTCAAGGCACATGTTTTAGCTTGGTGCCTGCCATCCATGCAGCAAGCTGTGACAGCACCAGTGGAATTGCCATTCTGGGACATTGCTACAGAGTCATCCTGTTCAACTTGTTCAAAGAGATTGAGACAAAAAGAATCACTTGCATATGACTTGACTTGCCATTTGGAGTGACATGCTTAGTAAAGAAGCTACCATACTACAATCTATTGAGTCTCTTCACACAAATGGCACAATCTTCTGAAGAGAGAAAGGAAAATAGGTGCAGACATGGTTGTGTAGTAAGAAGTTTGCTTCCCAACCACTTAGTTCCTCACTGCATAGCATTATGGGCCAGTGTCCTCTACTATAGCCTCGGATCAACCAAAGCTTTGTGAGTGCATTTGGTTGACAGAAGCTGAAAGAAACCCGTCATATATATATGTGTGTGTTTGTCTCCTGCCTCTGCTTGACAACCAGTGTTGGTGTGTTTTCATCCCTGTAACTTAGCGGCTCAGCAAAAGAGACTGGTAGAATAAGTACCAGGTTTAAAAAACAAAAATAACTACTGAGATCAATTTGTTCAACTATAATTTTTCAAGGTGGTGCCCTAGCATGGTGACTAACTTGAAGGGTTGTCATATGCCCTTCATGTTAGTCAGACATAAGTCAAAATCTTAGATTCTAGATTCTAATATGTCTAATTAAACAAACGATATTGTACCCCATGTATGTCATGATTCTCTCCTGCCATCATTTGTATCATTAATCTATGCATTGTCATAATTTATACCATTAATCTCTCCCCTCTCATTATTTATCTCATTATTCTCTCCAGTCATCAGTTATGTATATAGCTTAGATTTAAAGTTATCTGATGCAACTATTTCATACATAGAATATTAATTAATAGTTTTAATCATGAATCTGCTTCTTTTGTCAAAAATATTATTCTCAAACTGTGTGTGAGACAAATTCTATTGCACTGGTTCTTCCTATAGCTCGCTAGCTCAAGTTTAGTTAACTGTCTTGTTTATTGCAAATTGTTTTCAGTTTATATTATTATAGTACTTAAATATACACCACTTTTAAATATTTGATAAAGATCTTTAAAACACAGATTACCAAGCCAGACCAACCTACTCTACTCCAAGGCTATAATTCATGTTTTTGTTGTTTTTCCTTAATTCTGTAAATAGTAACTGGTTATTGTATGTGATCAGCATTTCTGTTGATCAGTTACTAACATTGTATGATTCAATGGTGTTACACTTAGCATTACTTAATGTTTAAACCCACCATAATAGCTTCCAGCAAAACTATATTTGTTTTTCAATAATACTCTCAAAAGACAGGATTATTGTTTATGCTGTTACTTTTGACATTTAATTAATTATTGATGCACATAGCCAATATAAATAGTCTATTTTAATTATGGGAATAGTTTTCACCTAGTTACTAATTTTATCATTAACTTTACATGAGTATTTTTTTTTAATTATATTTTTTTAAAATTTGTTTTTTAAAAATTTATTTTATTAATAGATTAACTGCAAAGATTTTAGTGTGCTGCCTTTGGTTTGTGTTTTATTTAATGTTATTTAAGACAGTATTGAATATTAAGCTAAAAATAATTCTTTAATTCTGTGAGTTACTAGCATTCTACGTATTTTTTCCCTTTTTCTCCTCCCATGTCGTGTAGCTATGGCTACTCTTTAATTTGTCCTAATATTTTTTTTTTGAATTTTATTTTAATATATACACATCTCGTGTTTGTGTACATATGTGTGTGTTTCAGTATCATCATTTTCCAGTTGCTTTTCCATGCTTTCATAGTTTGGGCAAGGTCTTCATTAACACAGCATCCCATCATTTGTCACAATCATTTGTTATCTGCTTTGTGAACTTGTTGTGATCAGCTTTCCCCATATGTTAGTCTGCCTTCCTCAGTCTTCTGTTTCTGCAGAATCTTTTCACTTGCTTTGCTTAATATTTCTTTACCTAAATGTCATTCTTTGTATGCATCAGATACTCATGCCAGCACAGTTTTGTCTCTTGCAAGCAACATCTGATTGTTCTTATACTCAGTTCTTTTCTCAGCTCATTTGTGCTCCTCTGTTTGTGCACTAACATTAGATATCCTACAGAGCATATTCAATGTCCTTGTTTTGTTACCATGCAAATTCACACTTCTTACACTCTGTCTGTGTGTGTTGTCTTCATTACTTTCTGATAAAACTGCTATACTTTCTTTTAATCTACAATATTTACAGAATCGGTTATGATTTATTTCCTGTTGTAGGTATCAACATAACAGGGATTTAGTTTCATTCTTAAATATATTTACGGATACTAGAAGAGAACTACCTCAAGGCTGGGAAATGAAGATTGACCGATCAAGGAAAGTAAGTATCTCAGTTCTTTATTTTTCATACATTGTAATAGGACTTGAACCCACTACCCATACATCATTGTCAGCACACACTTTGTAATTTTCTATTTGACTATTAAGTTAAAGTAGGGGATATATATGTTTCCAAGGTTTTTGAAACTTGTTAACCTTTGCAAAAAGATTATCATCTAATTACTTCTGATAATTACTTTGCTTGACACCATCATAAGAATATTTTCTGGTAGCAAGAACATAAAATTCTTTTTTTTCTTTTTTTAGCCCTTTAGCATTCAGATTACTTAGTCAAATGTAAAGATTATTTATTCACAATGTTTTGAATTAATCATGTATTTGTCTCATCTTTGAGATTTCGATGATGTGGTTGTTTATTTTTAGAATGATATTTTAGGGTCGGTGTGAGGTGCCAAATCTGGCCAGTTTGAACATAAAACAAAATGAATATTTGCACCTGATACTGTCAGTTTAAATGCTAAATAGTTAACCATCATACATCATTATAATAGTTTGGATTTTTTAAGTGTAAATGGTATACAGCTTTTAATTTTGTTAATTAGAAAATATCATTAGCTCTGAAAGGTATTAGCTATGAAAATATCAGACCTTCCAAATCTATACTAACTGATGCTCCAAAAAGGAGAATAGACATTGTTATTTTAAATATTTGCGTTTGTTTTAACTCCTCCAAAACAGTGGTGATGATTATGATGACAATTACATCTGTTACCATTTCTGAAGATAAATCTTTTGCTTTATTTCAATAAATGATTTCCAAGTCAAAAGAGTTAACTAAGATTTTAAGAAGAATTCCCAACTGTCTGTATTCAGATTACAAGTAAATTTATAATTTCAGATTAGTGAATGCTGTTATTTCCGTTATTGCATGTTTTACTAAAAACTTAAAAATCAAAGGTTAATATTTTGTTCCCATCCGAAAAATAAGCAAAAAATGTTAATGAAACTGCTAGCATTTTATTATTTGTTGATAACACTGGGCAACAAAAATTTTTTTTTTATCATGCTATTTAAACTTTTTCAGCTGATTTAGGGTAATTTTAGGGTGCTGAATCCAAATCTGACATCAGTTTACAGACAGCACATGTAGTTTTTTAGTTATTTACAGCATCAGATTTTCCAACCAATTGATAATATTGACAAAGTAATAGGCTATTTGCTTTCGATTTTCATTCATATACTCATCACTGAAACAAAAATAAGTGCTGATAGAGGGAAATGTAGGCTCCCTGTTAAATTAACCATATAAGATGAGAATTTATTTTACTTTGTTATCACTGTAATTATAAAGTTCTCCTCACAGTAGGCTATTGATATTAGGTTCTAGTAAGTCACTCAGACTCCCTTTTCTAGATAACAGCTAGTGCTGTTAAAACAAAATACATTAAATAAGAGAGCCAGGTTATATGAAAAGTAGTTTAGTAGTAAGTTTAGTTATTTATTAAAATTATCAGTGTTTGAAATTTAGAGATGGAAAAATTGTTTTGTGATAGCTATAGCTTCAGTACATTCTATAATAATTTCAATGATTTTTTTTTTTTTTTTTTTTTTTTGAGAAATATATTTTGATGTTTTACAGTAACATTTACAGTTGATTAATTTTATAGTTTAGTTTACTGATAGGCTTCCTTGAGTGTTGATTTAGGTTACTACTGTATGTATTTATGATAAGCAGCAAAGTTTGTGTTAATCATCCGGACAGCTTTTGTTACGTGTTTGGAAAATTTGCACCAAAAGATCAGAGAAATAAGCTTACAAAGAAATTTTTAAATGCTTACAAGCTTTACTTTGGATGCAAAGTTGGGGACCAAGATAAACTGTGGGCACCTCATGTTTGTTGCAAAAACTGCTACATAACACTAATGCAATGGCTGAATTGTAAACAGAAAAGTATGCCATTTGCAGTACCAATGATATGGCGCGAACCAACAAACCACTATACCGATTGTTATTTCTGCTTAACTAACATCACAGGTTTCTCTAAGACAAACAAATCCAAGATTGTTTTATCCAGATTGCCCTTCAGCTTTAAAACCAGTTTCACATGCTGCTGAAAATATTCCAATTCCAGAACCTCCTTCATCTTATGACAAAGACAGTTTAAGTGAAGAAAGTACTGCATTTACTTCAATTGAAGGTGTGCCAAGTGATACAGCAAATCACTGTGATGATCCAGGATCTTCAAAAAAAAGTTCATTTATTAAGACAACTTGAGTTAAATGATTTAGTTAGAGACTTGGGTTTAACAAAAGAAAAGTCAGAACTACTGGGCTCCAGGTTGAAACAATGGAATCTTTTACATGATGGTGTAGAAATGCTCATATTTTCGAAAATGGTATACAGAATTGCATGAATTTTTTACGGAGAAAGATGGTATTTGTTTTTGTTGTGATGTTGAAGGACTCCTACGTGAGATGGGGTACAGCCATAATCCTGAAGAATAGGGACTCTTCATAAATTCCAGCAAAGAAAGCCTAAAAGAAGTTTTGTTGCATAATGGCAATCAAAAACCTTCAATACCACTAGCACTTGCTGTAGGATTAACAGAAACTTATGAATCAATGGATAAAATTTTGCACTTGATTAAATATTCTGAGCACAAGTGGAATATATGTGGGGACTTTGGGTTGCAAATGGGGTATACAAAGCATCAGAGCTTTTTGTTCCTTTGGAACAGCAGAGATGACAAGCATCACTGATCAAAAAGAGTGGCCAAAGAGAAGTGATTTCACTCCAGGGAGATACAACATTATATATATTTCTTTGGTTGACTCTCAGAAAATTTACCTTCCTCTCTTACACATTAAACTTGGCTTGTTTAAGAATTTTGTTAAGGCCATAAATGAAGGCAGTGAAGGATTCAAATATTTCATTGAAAAATTTATTTCTTGCAAGAGTGAAACTAAGATCAAAGCTGGTGATTTTAATGGACCAGAAATTCACACACTAATTTGCAATGAGCGTTTTCAAGAAAAATTATGCCCAGTAGAGGAAACTGCTTGGGAAAAGTTTGTTGTAAAAAAATATTTTGGGAAATGAAAAGTCATCTAACTACATTGCAATTGTGAACGATTTTTTGAAAGCTTATAAGCAACTTGGAGCAAGAATGTCTCTAAAAATTCATTTTCTCCACTCATATCTTGACTTTTTTCTTCCTAATATTTGTGATGTAAGCGATGAGCACAGCGAACGATTTCATCAAGAAATCAGAAAGCTAGAAAGCTGCTACAGTGGCAGACTTACACCAAACATGCTGACAGACTACTGCTGGATTTTAAAATGAGAAATGGACATGCAACATAAGCGTAAAAGAAGATGCTGAAGCTATTTTTGAAAAACATAAAATTAATAATATTCACTCTACACTTTTGTTTTGTGTTTTATTGGGTTTTAGAGCTACTTGTCCACCTAGTTCCTATTGTTCTTATACCAAATAATGGTAATTTACACTTAACATAACATTCATTTTATTTGTCTTGAATTTTCACATTATTGTAATCTTGATAGCAGTATAATAATGATAGCGCAAAAATGTGACATGCTAGAGCAAAAATGATTGCAGATTCGGAATCACCACTCCCAAATTACCTATGAGCTCCATTTCATCTAATAGCAGAAATTTTCATTGCCTAGTGTAATCTGAAGATGTTAGAGATGTAGACAGCAATTAAACAGATTGAATTTGATGACTTCTTATAAAATGACAAAAACTTAACAGTAACAGCATAAGTGAGACCTTTCCATGTCAAAACTATATAATTATTAAGTACTTATTTACAGAAGTAGAGCTGGGTTTCATGGTGTGGGGGTTTTTTTTGGGAGGGGGGGAACTGTAGTTAAAAATTTCCTCAGCCTCTCACTCAAGAGTGCAGTTTTAACTTAACAATCTCTAGAACTATGTAAATTTTATCAAGTTAAGCACAGTAGCCAGTGCTATACTAGTCAGTGAATTATTTTACTGTTAGCATTTAACTGTAGATAGAGTTCTCTGAAAGTGGAATTGGTTAGACTGAAATTGTAATGTCTTACACAGGAACATAATTAGATTTGACTTGAGTACATTAGTTTATTATTTAGATACATAAACAAATGCTACTCATAGAATTTTGTTTGAGAAACTGACACCATATCCATCTAACATGTCTTCCTTATAATACTGTATTATAGAGCCAAAGGAAAGTGTATTTATGTTTTACACATCACCAGCATGTATATTTACATTTTGTTTGAGACATCTGAATTGATAAAAATATTACTTCAATCCCCCACACAAGTTAATCTATGTGTCCATCTATTAATGAATGGATATAGATAGAGACAGGCACACTTCAGAACCACATGGTTAGGAGTTCAGTCCCAATGTGTGAGAGTTGTAGGTTAACATTCTATACTACAGTTGTAAATCAGCCAAATACTTTGTGAGTGAAATTGGTAAAGAGAAACTAAAAGAAGCCTGCTGTGTGCCTATATGTCTTTATATTTGTACACAACATCAAAATATCACATAGCTAACTTACCTTGATTCAACTAATATTTATGGTAATGCTCCTACTTCATTGATTCACCCACCCACTCAGTTATTTCAACCAATCACTCATTTCTTAACTAATGTATAATTTAATCTATAATTAATGCATTTAATTAATTTCTGTTAATTATCTAGAATTGATTACAGAAACAGGCACTAATTTATTCTGTGCATTCATTCTAATGATATCTCCCCTTCCCCCACACCACCCTTATTGATTTTAATTCCTTTCAGATTTCATCTCTGTATCAACTCTTCTCTATATAACTGCTCTGTGATTGTCATAGCGAACTGCCTTCTCTTTGTAATTTTGTATCTAACAAATTCATTTCTCTCTTCATTCATTGTACATGTGTTCAATAAACTTGATGACCTCTTGGCCTATCAGGGACAGCAACACCAGCTTTATACTAAAGCTTTGATTTATACTAAATCAAAGAAAGTAATCTTACATGTCCCTTATTTATCTTGTCCATCTACAGAACAATATTGGATGGGATAGACTCTGTTTATAACTCTGATATTTTGCAATGAAATATCCCTCAGTATATTTAGAAATTCTTAAAATATAAACAGCATAACTTTCAGAGGTCTGATGACACAGCAAGCAGTACTCTATTATTGCTTGGGTTTACATAATTTTTATATGTACAAACCAATGTGTATTTAATGGATGAAATGGTTCACTGGCTACTGAAACAACTGTAACCTCTAATAAATTTATGTAACACTGTCTTCATTCTTTTGTCTGTTCACTATTCAATGTAAATATATTTATAAATATATTCTGAAGTCCACCATTTCATCAATTGCAGCAGCTTCCAAGCTTCACCACTAATTCAATTCTCAACTAAATTACAAACTGTTAATAGCCTCAGCTACACTTTGAGATTTGGTTCAGTAGCAAAAAAGTTACACCAAAGTATCTGCAACCTCAAGGGGGGCAGTAAGGCAGATATTCATCTTCAATTAACATAAATTTTTTAATTTCAAATTAAAAGTATACCTTTCTTAGGCTTAAATGATAAAAAAATGCATGAGGAATTCAGAATCGTTAGTCGCATTGAACAAAAATTTGTAGAAAAGGAGTTATGAAGTAAAATGTTATGAAATTTCATGTCAGTAAGTAAGGGAGTAATGCTTAAGCAATAAGAATAAAGAATATATTTCTGAAATGAATGTTTACTTTCTAAGGCAGCGAGCTGGCAGAAATGTTAGTGTGCCAGGCGAAATGCTTAATGGTATTTCGTCTGTCTTTATGTTTTTGAGTTCAAATTTCGCCAAGGTCGACTTTGACATACAGATTATTTAATTAATTTTTTCTAACTAAACACTTTCAAACTTCCGATACTGGTAGAATATGTCACATAGTACAGGGTTTACACTCTTAACATTTTTGAAAACATTTCATATTTTAGAAGTGGTATTTCATCTGTCTTTACATTCTGAGTTCAAATTCCATTGAGGTTGACTTTGCCTTTCATCCATTTCGAATCTCTTCAATTGGATGTACAGATTATTTCATTAATTTTTTTTAACTGAACACTTTCAAACTTCTGATACTGGTAGAATGTGTCACTTAGAACAGGGTTTACTCATAACATTTTTGACAAAATTTTGTATTTTAGAAGTTATTTCGTCAGGAGTTACAGAGTGACAATGGCCAAATTCATGTTTGATAAGTGCCAATACACGAAACTCTCAGCTTTTGTCTTACTCTCTAACTTCTGCTAATGATATATATACATATTACAGATATGCGTAAAAAAAATCTCATCACACAATCGAACCAATGAAGGAGCCTCTACCTGGTTGCTCGACACGCTAAAAGTAGCAGCCAAAGTATCCCCCTACCTAAATCACATGCCCATTGTATGTGATGTCCTAGATTATCCCTAAAAATATGATTTGCTAAAGACTGGAATATCTTTGATGATACATTTACAGCAACAGGGTTTATTTGGAGCTAAATAACATTATGGTCAATTTCTACGATTTTCACTAAGAAAAAAGAAATTTGATTTTTTTGTGTGGAATCAAGTACCCTGACCTCCTAATATGCTGCAAATCCCTTATTTTGGTTCGGAAAAAATGAGGTGTGGTGGGGGCAATCCCAGAATCATTGGAAATTTTTTTTTCCGTTGAATGAATCTCCTAATATTGCAAAATTATGTTTCTCAAGGTGAGCCTGGTAACTAATGCTTTTGGAGTCTTGTTGTTTGTAACTTTTGGTAAGCCATGGTGCAACCAACAATATGGTAAAAATCCCTGCCATTAATTTGGTGTGGATGGGTAATATCAAATAATTCAATCACAATATATATTTAAATTAAACATGTAAAAATTGAAATATTATCATCACTTACATGGAAAAATTGAAATATTATCTTTCAGTATTTTATAAGGTAAAATCTTAAATTATTAATTGACACATTATTAATTATCTTATAACAGCAATGCCTGGAAAAGTCATGGATTACATGGAAAAATGCGAGCATGAAAAGTCATATTCTTAAGATTATAAACCTGGAAACGTACAGGACAAGTTA
>NC_068984.1:97931421-97965228 GCF_001194135.2 Octopus bimaculoides | reverse complement strand
TGTATATATATATATATATATATATATATATATATATATATTCATATATTCAATAATGAATTAAAGATAGCGCTAGCGTTGTAAACCTCATCAACTACATATATTCAATGTACATGTCTTGTTTGTTCACCTGTTTGATGTGGTACAGTACTTGGGGGATGACTCCCTCATTGTTGCACCTATCTATGGTTTTCAGGTGTTTTAATACCCAACATTATGAGGGAGTCATCTCCCCAAGCACTTTACCACATCAAACTGGCAAACAAACAAAACTCAGACATTGTGTATGTGCAGTCAATAATATATGTGCCTATGTGTATATATATATATATATATCCATCCCAACCACATTGTTCTAGGTTTAGTCCCACTGCATAGCACCTTGGACAAGTGGCTTCTACTTATAGCCTTGGGTCGCCCAAAGCTTTGAGAGTGGATTTAGTAGATGGAAACAGATAGACGCCTGTTGTGTGTGTGTGTGTGTGTCTTTGTGTTTCTTTTGTCTCCCACCACCTGTTGACAAGAAGTGTTGGTGAGTTTACATCCCTGTAATTTAGCAGTTCAGCAAAAGTGACCAATTGAATAAGTACCAGGCTTTTAAAAAAAAAAAGAACAATAATTATAAGTATTGGGGTCAATTCATTTGATTAAAAATTCTTCAAGGTGGTGCTCCAGCATGGCTGCCATGTAATGACAGAAACAAGTAAAAGACATAAATGGAAGATGGAATATACGACAATTTTTATTAACCCTTTCACTACCAACCCAGCTGAAACCAGCTCTGCCTCTGAGTACAAATATCTTGTTTTCATAAACTTTGAATTAAAATCTTCCACCAAACCTTAGTCACAATTTATGTTCCTAACACTAGCTGAGTAATAACTAAATTATTTTACTAAATTCTTTGTTATATTTAAAGCAATTGAAAGGAACACAGAGCATCTCAAAATAAATACGGTAACGAAAGGGTTAATCATGATGATTGTTTCAACACATCTAGCATCGATCCCTCATGGGTGGGACACTTAACAACTGGTTTAGGAGCATCAGGTGGTGCAAATGTTTGTTGTCAGGGGATAAATAGATATGTCGTTCAAATAACAGTTCTACAATGGATCTTCCCATTTCGTAGAAAGAAAAGCAGCAAAACGAAGGAAATATCTTCATTGATATAGAAGATCAAAAATAAAATAACAGATGCAAAAAAGAAACAAATGTGCAATACAGCAGGAAAACGTATTAAAAATAACCATTAACAGATATGGATGGATAAACACCATCGCACAATTTGCATGGCACCTGTAAACTTGCTCATACAGGCATCCAAGAAGATGTAAGCATATGCACACATGTGGTTTGGTGCACACACGTTCACATAGTGAGTTAAATAGCTACTTGGTGTTTATAAGAATGGGGGAGGTTAAAGCTAAACTTAATTCATTCATACCTTAACATAAATTATGTTAACAGTTACTCATATTCATTCCCACTGTATCGTGTGAAAGTACATTTATATGCATGTAGGTATCTTGAGAGTCTTTCAGAAATTTTATTAATGATCTTCTCATTGGTCCACAGAATAGACAGAGATTCCTCGGAGCAAAGTCAGCATCTCCTGGAAATGATATTGTATGGTTCTGTGTGCCTTACTATGGACCAAGTTATGATATACTTAATTTTATCTTCCTTCAGCCGCCACACAAAATCGGCCAAAGATGTGACTGTCTCTTATTGATTCGCTTGAAGCTAGCAACATGGTTGCAATAACAATTCTTAAATGAATCAGCCGTCTGCCCGATGTAAATATACAGCCCTCCCCCAGTGTGCACAGTATATTTATATACAAGATTTGTACTCATACAGTCCATCAGTGGGCATTTTGATTTTTCTCTGCATGAGCATTTATCATATTTATTTGTATAAATGGCATTTCTGACTTCATTTTCCAACATTGTTACCATGTTAGCTATATCATAATCATTTCTACTATCATAATTTGGTCGTACCTGGTACCTTACATTGCAGTTTACATCTCTTTTGTTGGTATTTAAATGTGTATGTTTGCTGATTACTGAACTGTTGTCACATTTTACTATTGTTTATGCAGTGCATATGCTGCTCTAAATTAGCAGTTAGTGTAGGACACCTTCACAGTGTGCTGATGAAAAATAGCAAGGTATCTATTACATTTAGGAAATCATTTGTCCAAAGCAGCAAAAAATTTTCCAGCAATCTTGGCTGAAACATGCAAACCAAAAATTGAGTTGAACCAGAGGACATCCTGATTCCTGTATCTGTTGTTTGGCTTATTTGAACTAGTGTGTTGTACAGGATTGGAACAGTTTACAATGTTATGAGCAGTTATGCAAAATATCAATGTATATGTGTGTGTGTGTGCATGCATGTATGTTGAACAAAGTAAAATTTAATGTTTTTATTTTTGATCTACTTCATTCTCCTTTCTCCCCCTTTTTTTTTATATACATATACGTCTGTGTGTGTCTATATACGTGTGTGTTCATAGTTCAACAGCCTACACAGTTTGAAAATCACCTTTAAGTGTCATGATTTGTGAATACCAAATAATTTATAGATATCTAATTATGAGAATGAAAAAATTATCAAGAAAGCCATTTCTATTCATATTTTCAAATATGTACCATACCAAGGGCTTTCTATTTTTACTTCTACTATATGTGTGTGTGTGTGTATTTGGGTGAATGATCACAAGGTCATGGGGTTCAATTCCTGGATCGGATGGTGTTCCGTGTCATTGATGAAAGCGTTCGTTTTCAGTTTATTCTAGTCTAGTCAGCAATGAGCATCAGCTCTGTGCTGGTACAACCCTCTCTCTGTCTCTCTCTCTCTCTCTCTCTCTCTCTCTCTCTCTCTCTCTCTCTCATCCTGGATATTCAAGTAGGGTGAAATTTATGGGCAGGCCTAGATGATGTCTGTTCTTGCTCAGTACTGTGTAAAGGCTTAAAACAATTAGCTAAAGTATGGAACATGCTACCAAGTCACTCTCAGTTATCTGTAATGGTTGTTGTATATAAATATTTATGTTGTATCATTTTTAGAACATTGAATATTCTCATCTTTTGATGAAGACCTTTTTCTGAAATATATAATGCAAAATAGCAAATGATATTCACAACATAATAGCAAAAATAGTGTTAGAAATATATAAATACTAAATTTTCATAATATAAAAAATAATTATCTGTAGTATTTAAATACTAATGGTACTTCTAAAATTTCCCTGCATATTGTACCAAACTCTATACAAAATGAAGCCTGACAATATCACATTTTAAAAGAAAATAAAGCCATGATCTAATTTTTTTTTTTTTTTTTACTTTTATTTCAGGCTTTTTTTATTGATCATGTAAATAGAACAACAACTTTCATAGACCCACGCTTGCCAGTTGATACTCCCCCAGTAAACCCTTACTTTCTACATATGTCCTTCTTGCGCTTGGATGGCTCTCACACTGGAAGTCCTCACTCCACTTCTTATCATGCTGGAGGCCCTCACAGTAGCAGCTCTCATTCAAGTCCACACTCAGGAGGTACACATTCACACTCGAGCCCACACTTAGGCGGCCCACACTCAACTTCTCACAGTACACATTCTCTTTCACATTCAGCTTCTCATACAGGCGCAGTAAGTAGGAGCCATTTTATCTTATGATCCTAAAATATTCAAATGTTTGTTTTTTAATCTCTCTGCAAACATTTATTTTGATCTGCTTGATTTACTAAAATATGTTGAGCTTTTACGAAATTTTCACCCTTTCCCATCTAACTCCACTCTATCTTAGCATGTGTGAGATGGTTTTTGCCCAAGGAATTTTTTTAAACCAGGATGCTCATCCTTTTACTCACTACTCATCCAATAAGTGGAAACAAAACTTATTTGTGAGTTTGCCAAAAATAATACTAATAGAGATATGTACCTTGTCTTAAGGTTCAACACTATAGATGTTGGTTTTGAACAGTTATAGTGTCCCCTTACTCTGGAACTTTAAAGCTTTAACTACAGTGTCCCATTACTGTAGCACCCTAACTGCAGTGTTGTGTAACTGTCACACATCAAGCACCCAGTGTCTTGTTTCTGTGGCACCTTAAACGCAGAGTGTTTTATTACTGTGACATCTTAATCAAACAGTTACAATGTATAATGTACAATTAATATAAAATACGATGTACATTCTGAAAGAACATTATATAAAATATGTATATACTTTGTGCAGTGTTTATATAGTTCATTAGAGTTAAAATATTTCCTACAATCTTTTCTGCATTTTATCTTTCATTCTTTTTGTTTTCTTTCATCACCCACATTGTTATACAATTTGTAGAGAACTTCCACAATCATAGCTTTAGCTGTATTATAATCAGTGAATTGAGTTCATAAATACATTCTCAGGTGTAGATATGTAATAGCTACACACTTATTTTATATATAATCGACATTGTGGTGAGTACTCACCACAATGTGGATTATATTTGATAAAATGAGTGTGTGTAGGTCTGTAGCTATGTAATCCCCAAATTTACTGTTTCTTGACCATATAGCATCTTTGAGGAGAAAAAATACCAAGCCAGTTTATGAACTGATGTGACTTATACCAAAACATTTGTAATTTCAAGTTTACAATTCCTCAAGTACCCAGTATGGAGAAAATTGATCATGATATTTTTAGACATAAAATCTGAATAACTTCAGCTTGCGTCTTACACATGCACATATGCGCAGGCATGCCATCACACACACACATACACACACAAACAAACTGTGTTCAGAAAAACTTCTTCCACTCAATTGTTAAGCACATCTACTTTTGATTTATTACTGAGTTTCATTTTCTCTTTCACTGTTATACTACTATTAAGATGTTTCTCTGAATTGCTTAACTCTGTACAAGCTAATCATTTCATCACCTTTTATTTTTCATCCCAACCGGTCTTCGTACTAAATATTTTCTCAGAGGCCTCTTTTTCAGGGTCATGTCTGTGAATTTGCCTTCTTTCATTGCTCATGTTACAATTTAAACTTAAACATCAACAGCTCTAATTTACCCACTTAGTACACTAACTAAATCTTAAGATGGGGGCTTCCTTCTCACACAACTTCTCTTCTTTCTCTGACTATTACTGCTTTTAGAATCACAGCAAAAATAAATGCTACTGCTACCACCTTCTCTATTTCAATTATTCAGAAAGCCTAGTCTCTAATGCATGTCATATACTAAAATTACCTCAAATTGTGTATGTGTGTTAGTCTGCAGTTTGACCCTATAAATACTATTAACACTACTTTATGCTGACAAGGCTAGAAATCTTAGAATATATTGATTGATATGGTTATTGCTGTTGTTTTGTATTTTTCTTTTCTAAATGTATGTTTAAAAATTTAACATTTTGTTCAACTTGGTTTGCTTTCCATTTCAGCCAACACCACCTCCTCGAAATGCTGGAAGTGATGTAATTCCAACAGGTAAATTATTATTGTTTGGCAGATTTTAAAGCACTGAAAAAAACTGCTCTGTAGCATTTATTCCAACTCATTTCATTCTGAGTGCAAATCCCACAGATGTCAGCTTTACCTTTCATTCTTTTGGGGTCAGTAAAAAGTACCAGTCTAATCTCCACCCAAAGAAAATTGCTGACCTTGTGCCAAAATTAGAAAGACTTAGTATTATTATGATAGCAACAAAGCGACAGTCATGATGGTGATAAGGTAAAGTGTTTTGTGGGAATCCCATGAGCATCAACTTTGTCTTTCATCCTGCAGGGAGGCAATGAGTATCAAGATTGTCAAGTTCGTTTTTTTTTTTCTTTCCTTTAAAAAAAGACTAGAGATGACTTTGCATACAGTTCAAAACTGCAAAGATATTGGATGTGAAAAAATATCAAATTAAGTGCTTTGTGAGATTTCAATTTGTCCTTCACAGTTCTTTGCTCAAATCCTGCCAAGTTAGTTTAACATTCCTTTTGCACACACTCTATAAACTACCAGCAATACACTGAAGTCAGTATGATTGATTATTCACCGGCTTGCAATATTATTATTGTTGTTTTCTTTGTGCAAGCAGGTTCTATGATTAAATGGTAAGTTCTTGATAAAACAAGCCCAAACAACAGTTTCAATTCCAGTCAGAATAGCATTCACTTACATTCTTTTTATGCTCTCAGGACAAACAAAATTATCCAAAAATTGATTCCTGTTTATCTGTGTCAAAATAAAATCATCATTTTATTGAATATTATTTGAATGAGATTCATGCAGTTTGAATTATTGTCTTTTCAGCATACAATGATAAAGTTGTTGCATTCCTTCGTCAACCTAACATAAGTGAAGTCTTAAAGGAGAAACAGTCTTGTTATGCATCCAACAGTTCTCTTCGAGATAAAATCAATAAAATTCGTTCTGAAGGCACTGAAGCCCTTGATCGCCTTTCTAATGATATTGAATTAACAATATTATTAAGGTAAATTAGTTTACCAATATATCTATTTGATTATTTTTTTCTTCTATTTCACCCAAGAAAATATCAGAGAATAGAGATAACCAAGCTGATTGAGTTCAACAGTTCATATTCTATCACTTGCACCTTGTTGTAGTAGGGTCTAAACACTTAATTCTAAATGGCTTAGTCTATCTCGCTATAATTTGATGCTGTTTAACCACAGGCCAGCCTTGATTGAGCTGACATAATCAATGCTATTCTTGTCATAACATTCCATCTTATCTTGTAATCTGTAAGCAAGTGCTACAGAAGACATTCATTGACATTTCATCATTCACTGATGAATTCAGTTCTTGCTATGATAGAAACTGTCTACAATAGACCATCATCATCTCAAAAGAATGATTTATCTCTCACCTAGAGTAATATCACTAGTTTTGTTCTGTGGGTTTCATTGGAAATTAAAAGAAGCAGATACAACCGATTTTTAAAAAATTCTCTTCATTATTCATTTTTGTTGGGGGTTTTTTTTTCTACTATTTTATATCGGTTATTCCATGTTTTTATGAGTATTTGTTTTTTCCCCCTTTTTTGCAAATATGGGCATTCAGTGTTATTTGAGTCAACATTAGTGACTCTCAGCACTGTTAACTACTAATCTGAGGAATAGTTGTGAAAGCTATTTGTCAGCCTGGCATTCTGTGGCAAATAGAATTATTGTCCCTCCCAGCAGTACAAACACAGCTGTTTCAGTTCATTACTATATAATCAATTAGTCCAGCACCTTAAACTTCACAGCCAGAGTGCTATTTTGAAATATATTTCCCTATGCTTTTATTGTTCTACACTACAACATATCTCTTCATTCATCATCACAAATTGGTCTCAGAATCAGTTTTTGATAATTGGAGTTCATTTATCTTCTGCATGAGCATCATTATAGTGCCTTCTTAAATTATGAAATATATAGTAAATTTGAATAACTTTGTACTACATTCATTTTCATTGTTAGTTGTAATATAATTACCATCTCTATATACTTTATGCTAAATGTCATTTTAAATGTCTACAAATATTTGTTTCTTTACTTGTTTGTTTAGCTTATGTGAGAATGAAATCATGTCCTATGTTCCTCCTCATCTACAACAATCCTCTTTAAGCTCAGGGGTCCATTCCCCATCAGGTTCACCACAAGCTTCTCCAGGTAAAAAAATTTTCTTGCATCAGTTTCTTTCTTTCACTTAAACATTACTAGGAAATGAAAAAATTCATATTACTAAAGCAAAAATATATGGATGTGTGTGTGTGAGTACACATTTGCATGCATGGAAGATAAACTTAGAATCAAGAGGTCTTAAGGAAAACTTAGCAGTAACAAAGGTTTAAGCTAGTAGGAAAGAAGTCGGCGCTAAAAGCAAAACAACCATCTTTGGTTTCAAGACGAAAGATGTTCTTCCATCAGGATAATGTTCGGCCATATACAGCAAGGATGACATTCCATAGGTTGAAGCAGTTTGAATGGGAAGCTATGCTTCATCTGATTATCATTTATTCTGCAGTCTTCAAAATCATTTGGACAGAAAAAATATGAATTCTGTAGATGAGGTCAGGACAGTACTGGAGGAGTAGTTTTCCTGAAATGGCATGAAAATAACAACTGTCTTTAAAGCATATAGTACAAGTGACTGTAATGACTCAGTACTTTATGACATGAAAATGTTAGTAATCATCAATAATTGTTTACTATTTGGAGGCATCTTCTGTAAAATTAATTTTGGAAAGCGGCCTTGCAAGTCTACTAGATAGATGGAAGAACATTGTAGAAAATAAAGGAGAGTATGTTTTAGATTAAAAGAGAGCATTGTTTATCTTAATTTTGAAACATAAAAGAAGTATTAAAAAACCCATTATTTATGGGATGACCCAATAGTATGCAAGAAAGAAAACTGCACTGGTATTGACATATAAAGAAGAATTGATCACTTAATGTGAATGGAACTTGCAGAAGAGGAAGACCCAGGAAAATATGTGATGAAGTGGTAACAGCTGGACCCAACTCAGTGAATCTTACTTCTGGTCACATGATATATACATACGCACATACATAACTGGGCCATTCTCTTAAGTTCCTTCTCATGGCACCCTCACCACCCAGCATGTCTAACTATAACTTTCCCTGATTCCAACCAGAACCATTTAACATCACTTCTTCAGAAAATTCTTGTCTAATGTATTGATCTTGATAAAAGGAATTGAGAAGGTTATCTAAATGTATAGAAGTACTAATTTCGATACAATGAAATGTCTTCTGTATTGTGATGGCGACATGACCCTTAAATAATTTGTATGAATTGTGGGAGAACAATTGTTAGACTGTCTCTCTTGTTATGTAAGCTATTGGTAGCAATGTCTTTACCAGAAAGCAATCTTTGCTCTATCAACTGAGATTATTCTGAAAGTTTTCCTGAAATGGCATGAAAATAACTGTTTTTAGAGAATATAGTACAAGTGACTGTAATGAGTCAGTACTTTGTGACATAAAAATGTTAGTAAACATCAATAATTGTTTACTATTTGGAGGCATCTTCTGTAAAATTAATTTTCTATTATAGCTATAGCCATAAGCTGGAACTAATAAAAGATATTTAGTTTAATAATCAGATTTTGAACAATATGTGGGTTTCCATGTAAATGTTAACTGGTGTATTTATTTCCTACTTAGGTGTTCAACGACCAACTAGAGTTCCAGCTCCATACAAAAGGGATTTCCAAGCAAAACTCAGGAATTTTTACAAAAAATTAGAAACTAAAGGATATGGTCAGGGACCAGGGAAATTAAAGTAAGTATTTAAAGAGATGTTTATTATTTTTTCTTTCATTTCTCATTTTTCAACCAAAATATATTCATGTATGTTGACTGTATGAGAGATTGTCAGTAAGAAGGTTTATAATTTGTGCCAAATGTCTTCTATAGCCCTGGGCCAACTAAAGTCTTGTGAGCAGATTTGGTAGGTGGAAATTGAAAGAAGCCCATTGTATATCAGTGTATGTATGTATGTATATATATATATATGTATATATATATATATATATTCATCATCATATCATTTTAACATCCACTTTTTCATGCTTGCATGGATCATATAGGGTTTATTGAAACAGATTTTCTACAATCAGATATTGCTAACCCTCACCTGTTTCCAAGCATGGTAATATTTTCCCTGGTGAATACTTGAAATGAACAAAACTGTTTATATGACAGTGATAATCATATACAATTATTACATAGTGATGCTACATAGCGGGCTGAACCCAAAACCATATGGTCGAGAAGCAAACTTCTTTACCACATAGCTATGCCTGCCATTCAATATGATAAGGCATATATGTTGAATAGTCACAGACACAAATAAATGAGAACAACTAATGGTAGAACTAAAAATATTCTTTCGGAAACAAAAATACCCACCAAATCTCAATATCTGTCATATGGAGAAACTCTGACAATGAGGGCAAAGACAAAAACAAGAACATAAATATTCCACCCGTAACTCTAGAAACCATAGCATCTTACATTTGGCTAAACAGTGCCTTCCAGTCCTACACCAATCATCAAATCTCAGAAAAATAATTAACCTATTTAAAACAGTTGACATAAATTTACACATGCAATGTATGTACTTTAAATCAGTTGACATAATTATACACCGCCTGATTTAGAACCTGTCACCTGAGCTAGTACTCATCCACCTGCCAACTAATAAGCCAATTAGATGTTTCATGTAAATATTTACTACCCTATAGGCTGGTCCTGCCACTCCAGCTCTGTCAACTTCATCATCACGTCTTGTTTCATCAAATGTACAGTCATCACGTCTTACCACTCTGGCTCTGTCAACTTCGTCGTTGCATCCTGTTTTGTCAAATTTATGGTCAACAGCCAAGCTCCACCACCTCACCAGTTGTTTCTTCTGCTTCAGATGATGACTCAAGGAGTGAGTAGTTTCCTAGTTCAGAATGAAATGATTCCAATAGCGATGATGATGTTCCGGTGAATCAAAGGTACAGGTGGGCAGCAGTGAATGGCTCTGGACAACAGAATGTTGTGTGGCAAGCGAGAGACAATTTCATCCAATGGCATGGGTTTACTAGTATCCTTGGCATAAAGGCAGAAATTGAACCTGGAAGTTTGCCATTGGAAATCTTCCATGAGTTTTTGACAGATGAAATGTTCCAATATATAGCAGATGAAACAAATGACTATGCTGAAAACCATCCCCAGCATGTCAGACCTGAACAAGGCAGTGATTGGATTTCAACCACAGGGGACAAAATCAAAGTTCTTCTTGCCCTGCTGATATTGATGGGCATCATGAAGGAACCGACTCTGGCATCATATTGGAATCGGGATCCAGCCATGTCGACACCTTTCTTTCTGGAAACAATGCCACATGATTGATTTTTGGCACTTCTTTGAAATCTACATTTCAACTCAGGCAAGAACAGGATGACAAGCTGCACAAAATATGTCCTGTCATTGATGAAGTGGCTGAAAATTTCAGGACCGTGTATGTCCCCAAACAGGACATATGTGCAGACAAAAGTTTGTGGAAATTCAAGTAATACAGCCCAACCAAATGTGCCTGCTTTGGAGTCAAGGTTTATAAAGTATGTCAGTCAACTGGCAGAGCCTGTGGGTACTTGTGGAATTACAAAATCTACACTGGTCAGGACAGATTGGATCTTCCAGCATCTACTCTAGCATCAACTGATGTTATGTTGTCGCTGAATGCAAATTTGTTTGACAAAGGCTACAATATTTATATGGACAACTGGTTTTCCAGACCAGACCTGTTCCTGAAGCTGCAGGTGAGGAGGGCTAATGCCTGTGGGACTGTGAGGATGCACAGGAAAAACAAGCTGCCCAATCTTCTCAAGATAAAACTTTGAAAGGGGGAATCAGTGTACTGATGCACCGATAGTGACATTCTCTCTGTAATGTAGCATGACAAGAAGAGTGCCTGCATGTTATCCACAATGCATTCTGCAAGCATGGAGGATACTAGGAAACAAGATGCAGACGGTAATGCCATTATGAAACCAAGTGTAATTGTTTCATACAATGAACGGATGGGTGGGGTCAATTGCTCAGATGAACTGGCAATGACACACAAATTGGTGAGAAAATTTGTGAAATGGTACAAAAAAGTTTTCTTGTATATAGTTGACATGTGTGTTGTGAACTCATATTTGATTTGGCAGATGCTTGGCTGTGTGGGGGATGGATTGACATTCAGGAATCTATTGTTCCATGAAATGATAGAAGCATCAGACCTGCTTAAGTACAGAATGCATGGACGTCACCACAGTAGATTCTCTCCTCACTGCATGGACATTTTCCATGATTGTTTTCCCTCACTGCCAAGAAGACAAATGCTTCAAAGAGATGCTCAATATATAAAGCAAAAGGGAAATGTAAGGAAACTAGATACCATTGTTCACAATGTGATATGCCACTGTGTGTGGTACCCTGTTTTGAACTTTACCACACTAAAGTCAATTTTTGAATTCACGTAATTGTAAATACATGAAGTTGATCTGACGTGTGTTGTTGAGTGATCTTATTCAGAAATAATACTGCATGAGCATCCTGCACAGAGATATAGTTTATGTAGATAAACAGTACTTACACTAAAGCGGTTGGTGTAAATGTATGCCGAATGTTATCTCACAATGAGTGCTGACCTCAATCAGCACGACTACCATTGCTGCATGCAGGCAACTGAATGAATCACCATCATAAACTGGTTAAAGTGGTTGATATAAATATATGCCAAACCATTGACATGCGCTAATTGCTGATATTAGCCGAGATGATTACCATCAATGCAACCTAGTAGCTTGATAACAAAAATCCCTTGTCATGGGGTTAAAGGATCACAAATTACCAACAGCCAATGATAACTACCAAACCTAAAACGACAAAGGCAAAGTCACATTAATGCGAAGAACTTCATTGTTAGACGTGAAATAATTGAACAAAGTAAAACTGAAAATTTCACAAATGGTAAAGAACTGATGGTTAATGAAAAAAAAAGAAAGAAAAAAACCTATTTACTGCATAACACACCTGCTATGGAATGAGAAATATCTAGGATCACAATGAATACATTGGTTTGGGTACATAAGCTACATATCAGAGATACATATCTTTAAGATGTTTCATGTAATGAACATCTAGATATCAGTGTAACCCTCCACCTCCATCACTTGAAAACCAATGGTAATGTGCTTATGTCCCTGTAACTTAGCAGTTCAGTAAAAGAGACTGATTGAATAAGTAATGCGTCTTTACAATTTCTTCATTTAAAACCCTTTAAAGCAATGTTCAGTGAAATGACTGAAACAAGTAAAAGAGTGTGTGTGTGTGTATATATATATATATATATAAGGTGTGTTATGAGAATTTATAGAACAAGTATCTTATAGAAACTCAACAGACTGTTAAAGATGGAGAAGAGAAGATGTTAAAAATTTGAAAAGAATTTAATCCATGCAATATTAACATGTAAATAACATGATAGAAAAATTAGAAATTAATTTGATTAAAATTAAATTAATTATATCTTACTGTTCTCCTCAGTGCGAAAAAAGAATACATCAAAAAAATAATATTATTATTGTTTAGGAAGACTTGATGGAGTGAGTATCACATAACATATTTGGATATACATATTATCCTTATGAAAGATTAAGATAGTGTGGTTGAGTCTCGTTGTGTATGAATTAAAACTGATGCGGCTAACGATTATTTGAAAATATAAATGAAATATATTTAAGAAACATTCTCTCTATATGAAAAGTAAAGGATGAAATAGAACTCAACCTTTTCATATATATATATATATATATATATATATTATTTGGTCTCACCTTTCCCTTCCCCTCTCACCTCTCTCTCTCTCTTTCTCTCCTTATATATATAAATATATTCTCACACACACGAAATACACAATAAATTGCAATATTTATATTCATTTTTTTGTCAGTTTGTCTATGATCATTGTTCTTCTTGTCAGTCTAATTCTATTTTGTTATTTCATTGTAGATTAACAGTAAAAAGAGATAATGTTTTAGAAGATGCCTTTAATAAAATAATGTCCACTTCTAAGAAAGAGCTACAGAAAAGTCGACTCTATATCTCATTTGCTGGGGAAGAAGGGTAAGTTGATAAGTTGAGTTTTTATTATTGTTATTATCATCATCATTAAGGCAGCAAACTGACAGAATCATTAGCGCACTAGACAAAATGCTTAGCAGCATTTTGTCCATCGTTATGTTCTAAGTTCAAATTCCACTAAGCTCAACTTTGTCTTTCCTCCTTTCAGGGTTGATATAATAAGTATCAGTTGAGGAATAGAATTGATGCAATCAACTATCTCCCTCTCTCTAAATTTCAGGCCTTGTGCCTAATGTAGAAAAGATTATTCACAGCATCATCATTGTTAAGACTAGCATAGTTGTTACAGCATGGAAGGAAAATGCTTTGTGGTATTTGTTCTAGTTCTTTATGTTCTGACTTCAAATCTTGATTGGTTCAACTTTGCTTCTCATCTCTCTAAGCTCAAGGAAATGAAATACCCATCATGTATTTGGATCAGTTTAATCAACTAATCCCTTCATTGCAAATTTGTGGCTTTCTGCCTACATCAGAAACAATAAGAGTTTTTGATTGTGATTTTGTGCCTATGTGAGAAAGGATTGTTATAAATATAGTATGTGCACATGCTCTTGCATCACTCGCCAGCATTTGTCATCATTGTGCATAATGTTGTTTAAAAAAATGCAATGGTATAAAAATATATACATAATTATATTAATAATTAAAAACAAATGATTAAATTTTTTAAAATTCATTTGTTGAAGTTAATCAAAATAGCTTATGTCAGAAGTGTGTCCAAACAAAAAGGATAGATTTGAATGATTATCTTTTAAAAAGGTCATTTACTGCTTAACTACTGAAAATGTCACAGCATACAAGAAATTATTTTATATAGGATTATAACTGTTTTTATTTTTATTCTTATAAGGACAGTCAGTTTGTAGAACCATGAGAGTGCTTGAATATTTTGTGGTATTTGTTCCACCTCTTTATGTTCTGAGTTCAAATTCTACCAAGGTCAGCATTGCCTTTCATCCTGCCAGGGTTGGTGAAATAGAGTACCAGTTATGTATTGGGCTCAATTTAATCAACTCACTCCTTCCCTCTGTTCACCCTGAAAAACTGCTGGCCTTGTGCCTAGATTAAAAATAGTTATTAAGGCAACAAGCTAGCAGTATCATTAGCATGCCGGGCAAAATGCTTAGCAGTATTTCTCCTGTTGCTACATTCTGAGTTCAAATTCCACCGAGGTCAACTTTGCCTTTCATCCTTTTGAGGTCAATAAATTAAGTACCAGTGAAACACTGGGGGTAATGTAATCAACTAGTCCCCTCCCCAAAAATTTCAGGCCTTATGCCTATAGTAGAAAGTATTATTATTATTTGGTCTTGTGCTGCCAGTATGAAACCTTCAGTCTCTGCTTTCAGTCCTGAACTTCTCAGCCACTTATGGGTTGTTTGATCTACATCAGCATTTCGACTTCTAAGTATAAACTGTCCATGCAGAGGCTTCTGGCTCCATCACTCCTCAGTTTGTTTCTGCCCACTCTTTTTTGCAGTCTGCTTGATCCATTTTTCTTGTTTGTGGCAGTGGTTTCAGGTTCTTCAACTATTTTAGGGTTAATGTCAAGTTCCTTTGCGAATTTGCAAGCTTCCTTGGCAATAAAATGTGACTTTTTGCTGCTTTCGTGTTTGCACACAAGTTGCAGCGTCCTGTCCTCTTCATTGCTGTTGTGGAGATCTTACAGCACAGTTCTACCTGCATAATTCTTCTTCCCCCATTACTTCTAGGTAGGTACAGACAATCAACATCTGCTTTTGGGTGGTGCATGTTCTTTGAAATTAGTATTTTTCTTGTATTCCTGTCCAGGCATTGGAGCTCTGTAAGATGCCAGTTAATGATGTTAAAATTATACTGGACTACTGGAAGTGCCAAGGTGTAAATGGCTTCAATGCGATTTTTAGAGTTCAGTTAAGTTTTTAGTATGAGTCTTATTCTCCTGTAATATTCTTTTCTTATTTTTTCCTTCATAGTAGCATATTGTATGCCATCTCCTTCATTTATCCCCAGGTATTTGTAATTTTTTTGTGGGTCAAGCTCCTTGATAGTAGTGTTGGTATCTAATTTAATGGAAGCTGTCTGCCTGAGCTTGCCTCTTACAAAATTTGCTTTAACACACTTATCAAGGCCAAAGTCCATCCCAATGTCATTGCTGAATTCTTTAACAGTTGTTAGCAGCCCTACTAGCTCTTTGTCATTTCTAGCAAACAGCTTCAGATTGTCTCCATATAAAACAGATGGTTTATTGTTGCATTGTAAACTTTGAACCCATATCTGGTGTTATTTAGTTTGTTTGAGAGTGGGATCAGTGCCATGCAAAAAAGTAATGGGGAAAAGGAGTCATCTTGAAAGATGCCTCGTTTGATGATGATGTTGTTAGTTTGGCTCATCCCATTACTATGGTTTAGAAGGAGACGTGTGTTCCACTTGGCCATGCTACCTTGTAAGAATTTGGAGATAACTGGAGAGATTTTATATATCTCGAGGGCCTTGAGTATCCAATTATGTGAAACACTATCAAACGCTTTCCTATAGTCTATCCATGCCATACTCAGGTTTTTCTTCTTGCTCAAGTAATTCTCTACAATCTTTTTACTTATGAGTAACTTATCTTTGCACTCATAAGAATTCCTTTTACAGCCTTTTTGAGCTTGTGGAAGGATAGATCTCTGTTCAAGGAAAGTGTATATTCTGTCAGTTAATATGGGTATGAGGATCTTGTAGGTGGTGTTGAAACATGTTATCGGTCGGTAGTTCTTTGGATTTTTTGTGTCTTCAGTTTTTGGTAGAAAGTATGTTGTTAAAAATCAATACTTCTTATGTTGGTTATTTGGTTTAAAATGAAAAAAAAAAAATTTTAAGAGAAACTCAAACTAAAAATATAAATCTCATAACAAAATGCAATTATTTTCAGAAATATTATAGTTCGTTTTTAGCACACCATCACTGATGTCAGCTAGAATTTCATATTTGTTATCCTTTTTTTCAACTTTACACAAATTTCACTTAGTTTGTGTAAACAGGTTATGCAGCAACAGATTATTTTCAGTATCTTATTTTGTCAAAAGGCCTTGCAATATTCCATAATATAACAGGCATAACAGTATGCCTTTCTATCGCAGACCTGGTCATATTCCATTACAGACCTAGCCATATTCCTGACAATTACAGATCTTACAATGCTGTTCATATTTTATTATCTTCTTCAGGTTAGACTATGGGGGACCATCAAGAGAGTTTTTTTTCCTGTTGTCACGCCAGCTTTTCAACCCATATTACGCTTTGTTTGAATATTCTGCCAATGACACCTACACTGTACAGATTAGCCCAAGGTCCAGATTTGTGGATAACTACCAAGAATGGTAAGTGGCATCAATTTACACCATATTATATTGAGGGGAATATTTTGTATATTTGTATTCTTTCCAGGTCACACACACACTCACTGTGAAGGCTAAACAAAATATTTTATCTTTAAATTTTGAAAATTTCTATATCAGACACATTATTAAGACTAGAAATTTCATTGTAGAAAACAACTATTAAAGCTAAGTACTGACTACGTAAAAAGGATATGGATGCAGTCCTGTATTGTAACACAGAAATGAATGTAACATGAAATATTTGCAGCATAGTTTTAAAATAAAGTTTATTTCATAAAGGTAATCACTACTGTTTCATATATAATCAACCAGACTATCAAATGCCCCTAAACATCACTGGTCACAATGCATTTCTGTTCCCTTGATTTCACACACCCTTTTCTTCTATTTGGGCCCAAATTGTTTGACTATGTTGTCTTCCTATTGCTTTGTAAGTCTTCTGGGTGATCTCTTATATACCACTTGACTGTAGCCCATGTTTCTTGCAACATGTTCATCTTAGTGAAACTTGTGCTTTCAGTATTCCACAATCACATTGGTCACTTCACTTTTGTTCTGAAGTTCCTTGTTCCCCATAATGATATGCTCCCATTATGATGTTCCTAGCATAGATCTTTCCATGACCCTATGTCTCATAGCTAATCACTATTCATTATTCCTTGTAGTAAATCATGTTTCTCTTGCATATGAGAACATAAGTGGGATAGTACTGTTGAAGTGCTGGGTTTGTCTAACTTTACTTGGAGTGTGTATTTAATCAAGGCAGAAACCTTCCTTCCTGTTCTTACTTTGCTGATTTTTAGGCTGTTTTGATAGTCTAATGACTATGATCTTGTAGAATTGAAACAGGAGGTGTATGGGGCAACGGTTTCTCAGATTTTCCTTATCAACTTTCTTATAAAGTAAGATAGTATTCAATCCGTTCTACAGTGGAGTATTTTTCCTATTTTCAAATATTGATTATAGCATAGAATGAGAATTTTCCACAACTGCTTTACTCCCATTGTTTTACTGTCTTTTCCTGGCACTTAAGCTCTGTTCATCGACTTCAAAGCATTCTCAGTTTCACTGATCATTGACAATAGATGATTAAGTGTCACTGATGATTTAAAAAGACTGGAATAAAAGTTATGCTACGAGCCCATTTTTGTGCTTGACCTCTGATTTATATAGTGCCATCTCTCTCTTACCTCACTGTAGACTTTAGACTTACAGTTCTTGCTCTCCACATAGAGCTTTTCATTTTCTGGATTAGTGAATCATAATCTTCATCATTTCCTTCAAGTTAACTCCGGGTTTCATTCCTGATACCATCCAGCAACTGTAATACATTGAAGACCTTGATGTATTGATTATTCATGCCTTTTTCTTTCTAATTTCATCAATGAGGATCTTTGTCTGTGGAAAACAGTGGTCACTGATAGTGTTGAATGACACTGAAGTTGAGATGTCCTGCAATATGCATTGTCAGTCAACTAGGAAGTAGTTATCTCATTTCAGTGTTGAACGTTAGGGTTATCTTCATCAATCTCTTTCCAGATATTTTCCTGACCACGCTGTTCCTGATGTATTGCATTTGTCATGTTGATTAAATGTTCTCTTCTTTCATTTTCCTCTTCCATAAAGTTTTTTTACCATTTGTTGCCCTACCACTTTTCCACTCGTGTCAGTGTAATTGAATTTGTGAACTGGCACATTATCCAGGTCTTGATAGAATTTCTCCATGTCCCTCAATCTTGCTGTCACAGGAGTATAGGTCTGGAAGATCAGGTATTTCTTGAGATATAAACATTTAGCTGCATTATTTAGACAAACCATAGGGTACAGGTTTTGATACCCATTCTTTACTTACAATGAAATCTATGCCACTTCTTGTGCTTGTATCATCTATTACTTTCCTTAGAAATAACAGTTTTCTCTCTCCAAATTAAGGTCATGTTGTGTCTGAATGGTAGAAAGACATGGTACTGAATGTGGAGGATGTGCAAAAGTTTGATAGAGGTGTAATGAGCATGCTTCATTTGGTGTATAATGTCAACGTGCATAAAACAACAGAGCAGAAATGAGCCAAGGGGGAAATGGGCATAACAGCTGCAGTGTATAAAAGATGACTGCACTGGAACGGACATGAAGACTGACATGTGAGTGGTGATATGCCAACCAATCCATGTGAAAGGTGGTGAAACTGAACCTTACAACAAAGTGAACAGTAACAAGTGGCGACATACTGTGCTGGAAAACCCATCTAATCCATGCAAGCATGAAAAACATGGAAAATGATGGCGATGATGATATTGTGTGTATACATAATACAGACTTGTTTGTATTTATAATATGTCTCTTTCTTTTTTCAGGTTCAGGTTCGCAGGACGTGTTTTAGGATTAGCTCTCGTCCATCAGTACTTACTGGATGCATTCTTCACTAGACCATTCTATAAAGCTTTGTTAAGAGAGTGAGTACATTTTCATTCATCATATTAATGTATACCACAGATGTTCAAGTTTTAATGAATATGTTACTGCTGTTCAAACTGATCATATGGGATGGGTCCCTATGGTCTACATCTATATCATAGACATATCCTCCACAATTAATCAGAGAGTCTCTATGTGGTCATTTGACTTGCTACAAATGCTGTCACATCTCCGTCATATCACATTTTACTGTCTTAAAAAAGAGGATACTTTACACAATGTAGTCAAAGAGATTTCTAAGACAGAATAGCCACAGTTAACTGCTTTTGATAATAATAGGTCTGCTCCATCAAGGCTGGCCTAACACTAAACAGGACTAAACACAGTGCTTTTTATGTTCCACTGGCATAGGTGCCAGCCAGATGGCTCTGGCATCAGCCACAACTGCAATTTCACTCGATTCAGCAGGTCTTCACAAGCACAGCATATCGCCCAATGATTGAAGGGTGCTTTTAATTACGCGACACTGGCATCGGCCATGACTATGATCTCACTTGGCTTGATGTCACTGCTTCCATGAGGCCCAAATCCCTAACAGTGCTTTTTACGTGTCACTGGCACGAGTTCCTCAGTGACTCACTTAAAGTTAACTATTCCATAATTTGTCTCCTCCTTTTCACTGCAGTATTTAATATCTACCATTAAAAATAATGAGGCTTGTACACTTAGAATTAATAAGGGGTGATAATGGGAAGGGAAAAATTAAACTTAACACTTGAAACTGCACAGTTCCTAGAATATCTATTACAGGAACAAGAACCTGGTATAGAAGGGGCCACCATTAGCAAGCTGTTACATATTTGCACAACTTGCTGGAAATAGCAGCCAAATCTCCTTCAAATCTCATTTTACTGTCTTAAATAAAGGATACATTAGACCATGTAGTTTGTAATATACAAACATGTGAAATGACCTTAAGTATTACACTTATAACCATTAATTTGCTTGTTCATGGCTGACCTGGGGCTAAACAACAACTATAACGGAGTGAAAGGAAGTAGAGGATATTTCATTAAAAATATTTCATTGTGCATCATTTTTCACATTTCTATAGCTAGTCTCATTCTTTCTCTTTCTATTCTATCATAGATCCTGGACAATAGCAGATGTTGAGGCTCTAGATACAGAATTTCACCAAAGTTTGTTGTGGATTCAGGATACAGATATTACTGAACATGATTTAGTGATGACATTCTCAGTAAATGAAGAAGTTTTCGGTCAGGTAATATGTCTGTTAATCTCTTGGTGCAAATCAATCTTACACATACAGTAACCTCTATACACTCACTACAAATGGTAAAGATATTCATCTTCATATTTTTTACATTAAGCCTTATAACTGGACCAATATATCAAGCCAGTTGTCTTTAACAGAAAAAGGCAGTCTCTTCAAGGACATTTTTATAAAATACATATTCTGTTGAAATTCAGCTCTTTCCTGCAGAGTGGTACCTTGGGTAGGCATCTTCTACTATAGCCTCAGGCTGACCAGAGCCTTGTGGGTGGATTTGGTTTATAGAAACTGAAGCTCATCATGTGTGTGTGTGTGTGTGTGTGTATATATATATATATATATATATATATATGAGCATATGTGGGGATAAGCAAATTAGACAGATCAATATATAAAGTATATTAAATACATGAAATACAAAATACATATACATATATACATATTTTGTATTTCATGTATTTAATATACTTTATATATTGATCTGTCTAATTTGCTTTTATACCCACTCAAGTTTGAATCTTTGAGCACTACTAAGTGTACTTTATACAGCAAATATCTGATCTCATCTATAAACTATATATACACAGTAATCCCTCGCCATATCGGGGATTTTTCTGTCTGATATATGTAAATTTATATCGCAGACTCCCCAGTATATCCGAGTTTCTATGGCAGATAGGTCTTTATATTTTTTTAGATTTTAATTACTTCTGTGGGAGGTTTTGGAACGTAACACCTGCTATAGTCAAGGGATTACTGTATGTATATGTGTGTCTATGTTTGTCCCCCCATCACCATTTGACAACTGGTTTTGGTGTGTTGACATCCCTGTAACTTAGTGATTCATTAAAAGAGACCAATAGAATAAGTACTAGGCTTAAGAAATAAATCTTGGGGTCAATTTGTTCAACTAAAACCCTTCACTTCAGGGCGGTGCTCCAGCATGACTGCAGTCAAATGTCTGAAACTAGTAGTAGAATAATATATACATTAGCCTTTATTACACAGTCATTAAAACATCCTCATTGGAAAACCTGTCATATTGGTTTGACATCGAAGTACAATAAAAGTAATAAACTGCATCTTTTGAGGAGCTGTACAGGAGACACTTTTTTAAACGTTGCTCATCATTGTCATGAATAGTATAAAACATTGAATTCTTTTAAGTAACAACAGTTCCCATCAAGTTTGCCTTCACCTGATTGATAGTGGCACTGAAATTCTGGGTAGAAGATTGAAGTATTTTTGATTTGACATAGCTAATTTTGACCTATAGAATATGGACACATAGATTTCTGTGACAATACCTTGTCACTGGATCTAGATCCCTTGATGGTGCTTCACTGTCCATCATCTTTGATATTCTAAGTTGACATGCCATTTTTTTCTTATTTACTTTTGTGAATCATATTTTTCAGTGAATTCAAACTTTTATTGTAATATTCTCAAAAGTAATTGAAGTTAATGAGTACTAAAAGTATACAAAACTTTAAAACCAGATTGTTATATAATTTGGAAAAGAATTTTTCTTTTTTCTTTTTCTTTTTCTTTTTCTTTTTTTTGTTTTTTTAATGATATTTCTGCTATATGATACTTTCTAAAATAACCCTTCTTCATCAAACTCATTTCTTCCAGGTTACTGAAAGAGAGTTAAAACCAAATGGAAAAAACATACCAGTGACAGAGAAAACTAAAAAAGAATACATAGAAAAAATGGTGAACTGGCGCTTAGAACGGGGAGTAACAGAGCAAACGGAATGTCTAATTAAGGGTTTCTATGAGGTACGTTGTCTAGCAAGTGATTAGTGGTGTTTTACATTTGATTAACTAATTGTTAGTACCAGTAATATATATCTATGCATGTGTGTCTGTGTATAGATAGATACAGGTTCAAACATGGTTGCATAGTTAAGAAGTTTGCTTCCTTACCACATGGTTTTGAGGGTGCATAGCAGCTTGGGCAAGTATCTGCTATTATAGCCCTGAGCTATCAAAGCATTGTGAAGGTATTTGGGTAACAAATTTTTTTTAAAAAAGCCTATCGTGTTTTATATATATATAAAAGTGAAATTTTGTCTCTCCGTCTGGGACCCCTGTATCTCAGTCCACATTTGCTCTACATAGACATATCATACCTTTTTGGGATCAGGATGATCCCAGGATTGACACTCTGGCCTTCATTTGCTTCTTGAACATCCAGCATTGAGATCTGATGTAAGAACATTAGGGCTGCTATTTCTAACAGGTAAGGCAACCGTGCGAGGTTTCAAACGGTTTACAAGAGTTACCTCCCTTTGCTATAATAATAATAAACGCGATATTCTGTGTCGGAAAACTGACCAAAACTTTGTGACAGTCTGAGATGATAGGATACCAATAGATGTTTTATTATTGCTCTTTTCAGTTTTGGGCGAAAGGCCTAATTATCCCTCCACAGGGGCTAGCCTAAAAGTCTGCACGGAATGTGACTTTTAAGCTAGTAAATATATATGTGTGTGTATGTTTGTGTTTCCTTGTCTTAATATCACATGATGGTTTTAAATGACTGTCGCTATCATATAAGCAGTGTCATTCATTTCTATTATTCTATGAAAATATGTTTGGACATGGGTAAATATTACCTTGCCTGAAAACAGGTGAGCGTTGGCAACACCAAAGGCATCTGACTGTTGAAAATTTTCCATAATAAACTCTGACTTATGCAAGTATGAAAAAGTGGACTTTAAAACAATGATGGTGATGTTTGGTCTCTGTGCTCATAAGGTTTGGATGGGTCATCATGGTCTAAATTAGTCCTTATTTGGAGTTACAGACCTTCTGATATGTCAGACTTGTCTGTTGCGTTTTTAGCAATTGTGTGTTCATATCTATCTATATATAAATACATACATACACACACACACACATATATATATATATATTTACAAGTTATTACAATTAAACCTTGGGAGAGGCATTATGCCGGTAATAAAGACACGCACTGGTTCAGTCCTTTATTCATTTATATAGTTTTTTGTTAAATTATTTCATTGCACTCTTGCAATCTCTTCAGTAACTTGTCTCTCCACTTCCATTTATTTTGAATGTATGATTTGGCATTGTTTTGAAACTGTTCGGTATGAGCATGTGAGTGTGTGCAAGCTCGTATGTGTGCACGCTCATATGTGCGTGCACACATACGAGCTTGTACACACTCACATGCTCATACCGAAGGAAGAAAGAAGTTCAAAGTCTCTATCTGATCTGATAGAAACGAAATTGTTACAAACACACATATGGACGCACATACTTACATATAAGCACGAACACATAAGTGCGTGCACACACTCACATGCTCATACCAAACAGTTTCAAAACAACGCCAAATCATACATTCAAAATAAATGGAAGTGGAGAGACAAGTTACTGAAGAGATTGCAAGAGTGCAATGAAATAATTTATCAAAAAACTATATAAATTGATAAAGGACTGAACCAGTGCGTGTGTTTATTACCGGCATAATGCCTCTCCCAAGGTTTAATTGTATTTCTTTCAACACATGTATCCACATCAAGAATCTTGCACACGAAATACACATACGAAATACAAGTTATTAACTATTTAAAAAAATTATTTAGAAAATAGTCACAAACCTTTGAGAAAGAAGTTTTCACATTGTGTGTAAATGCTTTTGTTGTTCAACCTCTTAAACATACATGTTCTGGGCCAATGCATATAGAGGAAGTTGCTTTTAGTTATGGTGTTGACTATTTCAAGTTTACTTTTGGATGAATTCTTATAAAGTATTCTTCTTTTGCCATTTGTTGATCGTTTTTGTCTTTTATTTTATAAAAAGGGAATATTTTGAATATTCTATTTGCATAAATGTCTAGATTTTTACTACATGGAACATTTCTAAGAGAAGAATCATTAATTTGCTGCTTGTGCATGTTCACATGTCTAGTTAGGTTTTGTAATTCATGTTTGCATTCATCTTCAATTAAGTGTCATTCTTGAATATGTTGGTTGTTCCTTGCTCAATTATTTCACATGCCCCACTACAAGAGTCTCCACAGTTTGTTACTGCATTATTTCTTTCTTCAGCATGAATCTCACCTTTAACTGAAATTTCTTGAAATTTGGTGGTTGTCTTTGGCTGTTAATGATTTGTGATTTTTAAAATATTATTTGTTGGAGATTTGATGATCGATATAGAATTGTTTGGTCAAATGTAGATTGTGGTTCATAGGATTATGAGTGACTACAAATAGAATATTTGTATTTGTCTATTTGTTTCCACCCCAGTGTGAGATTGGGATTTATTTTGCTATGGTTATGGCAAGATTTTAAAAACTTTTTGGAGTATTTCTGTTTTTGAAGGAACATGCCCACGGGCATATGGCATAGTGGTTAAGAGCGCAGGCTACTAACTCCAAGTTTCTGAGTTCGATTCCAGGCAGTGACTTGAATAATAATAATAATAATGATAATGATATCGGAAAATACTTTAGGAATGAGAACCCAGGTTTGAAATTTCTGGAGGGTATATCAGCTGAAACATTGTGTTAACAACAAACAAGATGAAGACAAATATCCATCAAATGTAAATAATGTACATAATTTCTCATCTCTTAAATATAGAACTGAACATATTTTGTTCTACCAGTCACTTCTCTTCTCTATTTGCTTCTGTAACTATTGAGCATATTGTATTGCCATAACGAAGGGCATGTTGCTTTATCTAAAATCTAATTATTGGTGTGTCCTTGCTGTAGAAATGGGTTTTAACTGTCTCATTTTCTTTAATTCTTAAAATGTCCAGAAAAGGGTGAGGGAGTTCAGTTTCATCAATTTTCATAATGAACGAGATCGATTCGTGAATATTATTTATTAATTTAAGGGATCTTGCAAGGTCATCCTTTATTCTGTTCCAAAATATGAAGCAATCATCCAAGAATTTTTTCCTGTTCCCTATTAAATAGGATTGAAAATGTTGATCAAAAGTAATTCTAGACAGGGTAGAGACAGTATAGACTTGTTTCTTCCAGGTATCTCATTACTAGTGTTGCAAACATGGCTTTTATTCCCATTGCCATACCTTGAGTTTTTTTAAGTAATGTTGGTTGTCAGAAGTAGTAGTTGTTTTCTAGTACAATAAACTCTTGATAATCTCTCCTGAATTCTTTGTGGGGGTTTGCCTCTCCAGAATTCTATTTTTTTTTAATAGATAATAACTTTAAAAAAATCTTTCTTTGAATATCAGGTCATCCCATAAGTTCTATCCAATTTTACCTTTTTTAAAATTAAATGAAATTTAATAGTATTTTAGAATGCCTAATAGAATTTAAAATTATTTTTATACATTTGTGTACATTTAAGCTAATTAAATATTATTTTACAGAATAATAGAATTAAAATTTCTTTGATTAAAACCCTTTCTAACATGGAAGTATCCAAAGGGCATTTGAGGCACATAATGCTTTATGAATACATAAAAGGAAACTCTGCAGCTGAAGCGACTCGAAACATACACTCACTTTATGGGAAAGAATGCTTGAATGAAAGAACTTGCAGAAGATGGTTTGCAAAATTCAGAAGTGGAGATTTCAGTCTTGAAGATGAAGATCGAACAGGACGTCCAGTTGAGTTTGATGATAGTCTCCTTGAGGCATTACTTGAAGAAAATCCTGCATTATCAATTGAAGAATTGGCAGTAAAGCTTAGTTTAAACCATACAACAGTTCATCATCATCTTCAACAACTTGGAAAGGTTTCTAAACTTGGAGAATAGGTGCTTCATGAATTGTCCAAAAGCAACCGCAAATCCCGAGTTGACATCTGCTCTTCTCTCCATTCTAACGAACTCATTTCACCCTTTTTGGATAGACTTGTGATGAAAAATGGATCTTCTATCGAAATGTTAAACGTCGTAAACTGGCTTGGTAAAAGGGAAAAAGCTCAACCACAACCGAGAAGGGGACTTCATGGGAAAAAGGTTCTTCTCTCTATCTGGTGGGATTGCAAAGGAGTAATTCACTTTGAATTGTTCCCACCTAATGAAACAATCAATGCTCAAGTCTACTGTCAGCAATTAGAATGTTTGAACCAAACTTTGAAGAAAAAAAAGACACGCTTTAGTGAATCGTAAAGGAGTGATGTTTGATCAAGACAACGCGCAACCCCACACTGCAAAGATCACATCACAGATTGAAGAGCTTGGTTGGAAAAAAAATCCTCATCCACCTTATTCTCCTGACCTTGCTCCTTCAGACTACCATTTGTTTCGTAGTTTGCAGAATCATTTGGGGGACATAACTTTCGCAAGCCAGGAGGAGGTCGAAACTGACATTTCAGAGTTCTTCGCTTTAAAACCAAAAGAGTTTTACATTGATGGGATTAAAAAGCTTGTAAATAGATGGAAGGAAGTCTTAGATAATCAGGGAAAGTACATTGATGATTAAATTTTCATTAAATATAACATTTGATCACTTGTTTTCTTTATTCAAAATTCAGACAGAACTTATGGGATGACTTGATAGTTATTTTTACAAAACTTTTAAATTCAAGGCTAAGTTCCCTCTTGAATTCAGTTATGCTATGTCCTTTATGTTCTGAGTTTAAAGTTTAGCTTGGCTTCATTTTGCTTTTCATCCTACCAATACTTGTGTGTGTGATCATATAATCATATACAGTAATCACTTGCATATCGCAGTTCACCTATCACAACCTCATTACATTGTGGATTCTTCTGGCTAATATATGTAAATTTATATTGTGGACTCCTCAGTATATCATGGATTTCTGTGGCCAATAGGTATTTATATTGTTTTAGATTGTAATTACTTCTGTGGTAAAATAAGCATTTTCATGCCTAAAAATTATTAAATTAAGACATACAGTACAGTACTGTATAACACATTAATCAAAATATATTAAAAGAAAATATGTAGTGTACCATAGGCGAAAGCTGGTGTTGTTTTGTATTTATAATAAAGTAAATATATGCAAATAATAAAAAAATATATATGCAGTATTGTTTCTACTTCACGGATTTTCAACTATCATGGCAGGATTTTGAAACCCAACACCCGTGATAGTTGAGGGATTACTGTATTTGTAAACTAGGAGTGGAACCTGTTTATTAGTTAGACCTGGGCAAGCAGTTATGTGCCTTCTCCATAAGTGATATGTCTATACATATGTAGTACTGTATTGATATGCAGTGTCTCTCAAATAAAGATGTCTTGTTAGCTAATGTATGCTGTAAAATAAGAAACTAGAGGACTAAATACTTTGTGGGATTTAATTATATTGTTGTACATTCTGAATTAAAAGTAATCTCTCACTCAGGAGTCAGCTTTGCCTTTCATCAGTCCTGGATTGATGAAATGGGTATCAATATTTGCCTTATCAATATCTCATAGAAACTGATTTTAATACACTACAAACATGAATTTTTGTTATTTGCTAATTGTTTGTGTGGGTGTGTGCTGGATAAATAACAGTTATGTGCTAATGTGGATTCTGTCCACGGTCCTCATACACTTCAAGCCTCTTTCACTTTGCGTCACTGTTAAAATATTATTTCCTAAAAGGCTGTTTATTTCTTCTGTACAGGTGATTGACCATCGTTTAGTTTCTGCTTTTGATGCCCGGGAACTGGAACTTGTAATTGCTGGAACAGTAGAAATTGATATTAATGACTGGAGGAAAAACACTGAATATCGTTCAGGTAGGAGTTGACACTTGTTAATATTTGTTAATGTTTTGTTGTTGTCATTGTTATTTGATGTGTTCCATTCCACCAGTTATGTAGCTGAAATACAGTGTACAGTGATATCACCAAATTTGCTAAAAATAACGAACATCTTATCCACATTAGTATGATAAAATGAATGAGAAAAAATGTATCTGCATATATGGGCAGTGCTCTAGTATAACTACGGGAAGAAGGCTGAAATAAGATAGAGCATGTATGTAATATAGCTGCTGAGTGATGAGAGTGGTGGTGGGGGTATCAATCCACTACAGTGTAGGCCGTTGTTTGTTATAATATTTGTTGCTATGGCCACAATGATAGAAGGAAACAGAGTGGGGTTAAAGGTTATAAGCGGTTGAGAGGCAGTGGGGAATATCACCAAAGAGTGCGTAAGAGGTGAGACAATGTGAGAACAGTTTGAGCAGTCAACACTATCTGGTGACAAGCAGTAAGAACAGCTGATATAGTGTGTATCTCCAGTCAAAATAATGAAAACAATGTCATTCGGTTTGTCTGTCACTTGTTTAGTAATGTGTATGTGTGTGTAAAATGCAGGGATAGAGAGAGAAAACGAGGGATTTAGGGAAGAAATAAACACACACATGCAAGAACCTGAATGATGCAAACGAATGAAAATTTTGGAATTATGACAGTGGAAATTCACTGGTTTGAATGAGTGTGTGTGTGAATACATATGCATACATACATACATACATACATATATATATATATATATATATATATATTCACCTACACACACACACACACACATACTCTCTCTTTCATTCAAAGCTGAAGATTCTCTCTCTTACTACTTCACATTTCTCATGTGTTTTTATCATTCAGGTTCCTATATGTGAGCATGTGTGTATTTCTCTTTCCCTCCCATTATCCTTTTTGTTGTCTATCTCCATCTCTGCATTTTCTTACAAATTTCTACAGAACCCCATTCCACCCACCACTCTTCAAGTCTTCTTATTTTGGGGGCACTTTCCTACCAACAGTTTGTGTAAAAGTCTACCAGGCGGCATTCCCTTTGCAACTTGGGAAAGAAAGATTTGAATGATGTGAGATATTCAGGTCTGAAGATGTGCAGTATTTGATTAACACAGATCATAATGTACAAACTAAATCAAATGTCCAAAATTAGAAATAATTTTTAACCCTTAAAAAGGGTTGATGTTCAGGGAAAATCTATCAGGCAAAAATTAGGGCAAATTTTTGTGTTAGAAGATACTATTAAATGGGATGTATTTAAAAACAAGTATTACCATATTTCATAAAACGTTCTAGGGAATTACAAAGTGTAAAAGCAATAACTTATTTGATAATAATAATAATAGGTATATACAATTTTTTTCTTTACAAATAAACAGATATTTATTGATGCAATATAAAATATCTTGTCAAAGATTCAGATGGAAGTTGGAAGCATGAAAAATGGTGGTGGATTTATAGTGCTAGTAATCTTCAGAAAATATATGACATGAAGAATATTAAAAACATTATTCCTTTTTGACTCAAGTTTAAGATCCTCACTAAGTTTCCTGTAGTCCATTAGAGATAAGAATGGCAAAACCCTTATCAAAAAAGCTCCAAATAATTAAGTATTTTAGTGATGTGTTAAAGTACTCATCAAGTATTAACAGGTCCTTTTTAGATCTCTTACAGCAAATTCTTATAAAACACATTCTTCATAATCCACCTACTTTGAAAAATTCTTATAAAACACATTCTTCATAATCCACCTACTTTGAAGTAAGAGTTGCTTTCTACAAAGTTAAAAATGAAAAGGCTCCAACAGAAGTGCTTAGATAAGTGAGAAATGGAATACTGGAGCTTAGTTGATAAATAAGGAACAGGTGGTAAAGATGTATACAGGAATTCTTGAGGGCTTTCCTTCCTCCATGTTGTATGGAAAATATTGATCAAAAATAAATGGATACATTCATCTTCAAGTCTCAGTCAGGTTTTCATGCTGGTCAGGAACCAATGATCTGATATTTTCAGCTCCTGAACTAAAAGAAAAATGCATTGAGCTGCCTCACTGCGCCATTGACTTCACTAATACTTTTGATTCAGTGACTCATTATGCACTATTGCCAATACTCGGAAAAGCTCATTGTCCTAATAAATTTATGATTATTATCATGTCCATTCATGATGGGATCAAATGTGGCAAATGCTGTGACTCATTTTTCAGTTAGTGTTATTGTAAAAAAAAGTGATATAATTTCTCCTCCTCTGTTTGCTATATATTTCACAAAAGTTGTTTTGCAATCACTTTCAAAGACTGCCATGAGGGAATTTGTATACTTCACCATATGATAGGTAAGGTATTGAACTCCAAACTTGATTCTAATCACATACATAAGCAACATCTTGTATGCTGATGATTGTGATACCATCACACACAATGAGAAACATCTTCTCAATATAATTGCCTCCCTTGTCCATCTCTCTCTATCTACCTTTCTTTTTCAGCTAACGTTTTAAATGCATAATAAATATTCCTTTCCCACCTCATCGCACATCGTTAACACTTCTCTCTCCCTCTTTTTCTCTCATTCTTCACCTCTACCTGCAGCTGACCACATGACTATTTGGCCTAAGTGTATTAATATTGATCACTTTTCTCTACTTTTTCGTCCCTCTCTCTCTCACTCTCACTCCACCTAACTAATGTATAATAGGCAAATAAACAAGCAGATTATTATATAGATTATTGTAATAAACCATATTGTTAAATATAGTTCTCTATAGATGCATTTCATTTTCTAGGTTACCATGACCAACATCTTGTTATTCAGTGGTTTTGGGCAGCAATTGAAAAATTTGATAATGAAAGAAGGTTACGCCTTTTACAGGTAAGTATTTATCATTGTTGTTATTTAATTCCATTTTTCAGCAAAAATTTTTAAAAATCACTTATTCTCATGATACAGGTCCAAATAGATCTGTAATCATATGTCACTTGTTTACTCCAGGTTAGCCCTAATCCAGCAGACTTATTAATAAAGTCATGACTATCTTCCCGAGGGTATCTAAGACTATCAAATATATCCTTTTCTGTATGGTGATATGATATGATTTGACTGAGATTTGGTAACTAGTTCTTGCACTTTGGGTGCCTATGAAGTGACTTTCTCATCGGTAATACTCCAGAAAAACAGACTTCCATATATCTCTTCTGAAGTTATTTTTTTTTTACCTTTTTAGAATTACATCAGTCCATCGATTCATTGGAACCAATTTACAGTGTGATATTTGATGCTATGATATATAACAATGAGGTTCAGATGTTCAACACTTGGTCACATGGTCAGTAGCTGGAAACCTTGGAACAAATATATGTGTTATGCCTTTTGGATAGGCCTCATTCTGTTTGCCTGACAAACTGATTCTGCTCACCTTTCACAGTTGAGTAAACAATAACAGAAAGCAGTATCCAGCTACAAAGCAATTTTCTCCAAAATTCCAAACTTCTGCTGCCATGATAAGATGCACCCAGAACACTCTGCAAAGTGATTAGCATTTAGAAGGGCATCTAGTCATAGAAACCATACTAGAAATGGAATGTATGAGTCCCTCGACTTGTCTAGGATGTCATTAACTCCAAATAAGAAATGACTCAGATCAGACAGTGATGACCTCAACTGTTGCTGGTATGGATAGCAGACATATGATGGTGTAATGGTAGTGGGGTGGATTAGTTGCAGTGGCCTACCTTGTCTTTTTTTTTTTTTTTTTTTTTTTTTTTTTTTTTTGTTATTAGGATGTGAAGCAGTAGAACGATACCTCCTGCATTAACATAACTTTACACCATTACTGTTTTCTTCTTTTCTTTCAAGTTTGTAACTGGAACCTCCAGCATTCCATATGAAGGGTTTGCTGCCCTACGTGGAAGTAATGGACCACGGAAGTTTTGTATTGAAAAGTGGGGACGTATTACCAGCCTTCCAAGGTATGTGCTACATTATTGTACACTATCTTTATTACCACTTAGCTTTTCCTTATAATTGTTATTATCGATATCTATTCATTATTAAGAAATATCTATTAAATACAAGATATCTACTTAACATCAATCAAATATTAAATATCTACTCAAAGTTAGTTGCCTGATATTAGAGTAGTTGGTAATGCTTGATGCTTTTGTGAAAAGTTGGAGTGAACTACTCACCATATGGTCATATAAGTGCTAACCTTGCCACTGCATCCATTCTGTTGTGTTCCTGAACAAGGCATCCTAACATTATGTTCCATTTAGTATGGCTAATAAAACCATGCTCCATTCCTACTTCCTACAGATTGCAAGATGAACATTTATTCAGCTGTTGGAATAAGTATTCTGCAACTGAATATTCTCAGTATGTAAGCAACAAGAAAGATTTTAGTTTTATTGGTTACTGTTGAAGAAACAGTGATGAAGTAATACACCAGTTGTTGCTATGGAAGCCTAATTATAGCAAAAGGTGTAAAGAACATCACTTTATGTACATTGGACAACTGATACAAATCACTGGGATAAAATTGAAAAATATGTCTACTTCTATGGATAATTGATCATGCCTGCTGGAATTCACTTTTTGGGAACATCTAAGCTTCTTGACAATGACACTTATTGTGTTTTACAAATTAATGATTATTGATCAAAGATGAAAACTGAAAATAATATATTAGAACTGTAGAAATATGAGAGAAAATTAATAAGCAAGTTGTTTGAGGAAGTTTTGCTATCGAAAGTTTCTGTTGTTGTAAATTATTTGGTGGTTTCATTCACAGAGTTAATGTCTTCTATTTTGATCACTTTTTTTCAGAGCACACACTTGCTTTAACCGCTTAGACCTGCCTCCATACACTTGTCAAGAAATGTTGTTTGAGAAATTAGTGACTGCAGTGGAGGAAACAAGTACCTATGGCATGGAGTAAAGCAACTTATCTTGAGTCATTTGATGATGACGTTTGATAATGATGATGACGGTGAGGAGGAAGAGGAGGAGTCTGATTGCAGTAGCAATACCTAGTTATCTGTTTAAGGCAGCAGCAATACAGCAGCTCTATGTATCAACACCAGTTGTCCATATGTCTTGCTATAACAGTGAAACTATCTGCAATTGCCTGCTAGCCATGTCTCTGGCCAAATGCCACTGCTATTTTGCAGGAATTCTCTCACACAACACATGTACATCATACACTCACTCACCTGCACATAAAAACACACACACACACACACACTATACATTATATATATATATATATATATATATATATATATATAT
>NC_068984.1:97923214-97931237 GCF_001194135.2 Octopus bimaculoides | reverse complement strand
TATATATATATATATATATATATTCCCAATTGGTTTGAAGTACAAATCAAACTAAGGTTTCTTGTAATCCAACGTGCATCGCATGAATTTACTTTGATGCACTGTAGCATATTTCTGTGATATGAGATGGATGTTGGAGACAGATATTTTGCTAGTTGCCTACATTGATAAAAGAAGTATGTGAGAAAAAGCATTGCATAGCAAGCAGCCTTATCCTACACTGGCTTAACAGAAATACTTCTACTGTCTTTGACATTGCTGCTGTCTAGAAGCATTTCTTCCACACTAAGAATTTCTCTGGTGCCCCACCCCATCCCCTTGCATTGTCACATAAGTGGGAGGTCAGTAACCTGTGATGGTAAAACATGAAGAGAAAAAATTATCAAATTTGCTGTGTAATGATCGTAGCTTTGGGCTCAGTTAACAGAGAAGACAAATCTCTCTCCCTCTCTCTTTCTTTTTTTTCTTCCCTCCCCATATCTGTCTATCTTTCTGTCTACCAGTCAGTTGTCTTTTTAAGTGTGTTTCAGAAAAGAGAAATATCACTGGACTGTGAAGATACTTGATTTAACATACATCCTTTTATACCAAAACACACAGTCATATATATATATATATATATATATATGCACACATGTATATATTAGTGTGTTTATATATAAATATATGCATATGCGGTCATACATATAAATTATATGTACATACACACATATTTATATACATAAATAAACATGTGCTTATGTATGTGTTTATTTACATCACCAGTTCACTTATATGAAAGTCATGACATTTGTGCAGTGTACCTGTTGACTCTTCTCCAGTCAGTATTCCCTCAGCTTTGAAACTGTGGATTAAGAGATTCCTCACTCGGAAAGAAGTAAGGGTTAGTGTCAGGAAAGGTTTCCAGCTGTAAAACAAATGCCTCCTTAACATATTTGTCTAACCCGTGCTAGCATGGAAAGAACAGATATAAAGACAAACAGAAAACATGTATGTGATTAGTACTTGTGTGTGTGTGTGTGTGTGTGTGTGTGTGTGTGTGTGTATATATATATATATATATATATATATATATATACTATACACATGCTCACACATATTGCATATATAATTTTGTTTTGAGTATTTTTTCTTTTCTTGTATTCGTCATGATAGGCCTTCTTTTTCTCTGTCAGGATTAAAAAAATTAAAATATCAAATTAATTATTCAAATTGGAAAAAGTAAATGCAATGATGATAGGCTGGCCAGTAGGTATCTTATCTGATTACCAATTACAGTTATAGATTACATAATAATATATGTACCTGTTATGTTATAGACTCTTTATACTAACCAGTGAAAAATAATGTTAGGACTGATTCCTTTAACAAACAAGAGAAACAAAATCTTGCATCATTTTAGTCAGTTTTGTTCCAATTTTCCAAATTGATATGTTAAATATATTAAAATAAATTAGGCCTATTTATTTACAAAATTCCAGTTTTACTTCTCTGCTGACTCACTTCATCTTGGAAAAAAAAATTGTTAGCAAATCACCCACCCTCCTTCTTTTTTGTTTTTAAGGAATTGGAAGGTCACAACAGGAAAGAATATTCCATTACTCTTTATTTATTTTTTTTTTTCCTATTTTTATTGTCTTGCCATGTCAGCAATCAAAATTCTCTCATTAAGGGACAGTCAGTGTTTACAGTGCTTCCTAATCTAAACGTCAGGTACGATCTTCCGGCATTTCATTGCCTTGCCCCCACTCCCTATCTCCGGCTCTATCTTGAAAGGTTGGTCCCTCCACTCTCGAATACTCAACAAAATCAGTGTGAGAGGAGAGTAACAGAGGTTCCCTATTGTGTTGATATTTTATATATATATATATATATATATATAAATATGATATACATTAATCTATCACTGGAACATGGGTATAAATTGGTGAAACTGGTTGTATCAGTTGCTTATATATTCATTAGAGATACAAAGTTTTATTTATATTACTCCACACAAACAAACACATACACTATATCATAACAATTTGCTAGGTTTATTTTTTACTCAATTATCTCCCTGCTTATTTTCTGATATATAACTATAAATTTTATATATATATATCATGTATACGTGTGTCTGTGTGTATAATGGATATATATATATATATATATATATATATATATATATATATATATATATATATACACACACACACACACACACACACACACAAGTGTATGTGTGTGTGAGTTACAAATGTGTGTTTGTGTATGCACACATACACATGTACATATCTTTTATCAGTTAATTTTTCCTATTGATATTGGCTTTATTAGTGATTGCTCATTAACTTCAGGTGTGTTCGCATGAAGCCTATGCCTTCAAGTGAAACTACTTGTATATGAGCCTTTCAAAAAACAGTTTTATAAAGTATGTTGCTGATAACATGAAGTGAACACATCATAGCATTTGTTGCTGCTTTAGAGAAAAAAATGGTATTTCATTCCAATGTAGTGTGTGGCTGTGATTTGAATGGAACCTACAATGTTTATATTCCATTTTAAACCCCCCCTTACAACACTACTGCAATTATCTTCAGTTTGCTTTAAAAGATACTTAAATTATTGTTATGAATATGTTTATTGTTACTGCCGAAAGTCTGTTTCTTCAGTTACTGCCAGGGAGAAGCCATAGGAACATTTTGTGATGATGTTTCATTGATTTCAAAGTCATTTCTGATGTACTATTTCGAAGGTTGTTGTAATGGTCTGTGCAAAAACAAACACATCACCACAAGAGAAACCCCACCCCACCTCCCAAAAAAAAGAAAGAAAAAAAGTAAAACAATACACAAAGGCAATGGCTTTCAGAAACTCTTTGCTGTTTTTTTCCTAATTTGCAAGTTGTTCTTATCTTAATTAGTGGACAATCACAACAGATTAATTTATATCTCATTGGAATGTATAATCAGAAAATTTTAATTAATAGAGAGAAAGAAAGAGAGAGAGCTTGGCTTATATACTTTGTTTTATAAAACAAATCATACACAACAGCACTTGAATATACAAAACATTACTTTTCTTTTTTATACATGCCCATTCCCATTTTAAGGGATAAATTCAGATATATATATATATATATATATGCACACACGCACACACACATAAACATATCCATACATAATATGAGAATTATTTGCAGCAAATACAAAGTGTGCTTTCACATATCCAGATATGCTGTGATCTGTTAGAATTTTTTAGGGGGCAGGGTGTTATGTCAGATTCTAAAATATATATCACAAACACATTACACATAAACACACACTTCCCCCACTTCATTGTTTTATAACTTTCAGTAGTGGTTTATTATCCCTTTAGCATTCATGATACTAATAATGTTAAATACGCTGGTGTATTTATATAGAAATTATAATTAATTGGAGAAAAGTAGTTTGGTACCAAAGGTAACATGTTAACAAGGCTGGGTATGATATGGTTTAGTCTTTAATAGTGGCTTCAGTTTAGCCAGTTTGAATGCTAAAGGGTTAGGGTTAATTTTATAATCATACAAATGGCCCTTAAATGGATGAAAGCTTTTTTTTTTTCTCCATTGCTTTATCCTTAGCTTAGTGATGTTATGTCTTCTCCCCACTGAATTAAGCAGCATTCTTCATTTGAGGTATCATTTCAATTTATTCTATTCAAAACAAGAGAAAAATAAATATATAAATAAATGAATAAATGACAAAAAGAAAAAACTCTAAATGGAGATTCTCTCAGACAATAAAAAAAAAATAAATAATTTATTTTACAAAGTAGTTAAAAACAACAACAAAACAAAACACATTTTGTCTCACTTTTAATTTATTTGTACATTGAAACTTTTCCCACTCTGCTATATTTTATATTGCCTACAAATGGCATAACCATTAAAACTTACCCAAACTTTCAATGTTTTTTTTCTTTTCTGTTTATTAATAATTTTAATTGTTGTTCGTTATTTTTTAAATTCATTATTTAATCTTACAGTTTATTATCTTCTGTTTATTTTTATGTATATTCTTTTCAATTTCATAATTCTCAGATTGGTATTCTGTAAGAGTAAGGACACAAATATATCTGTATCAGGACACACACACCTTCTATTTGCTCAATCAAATGCAGTGACTGTTCTTTTCAATATAGCAAATTTATTTACAGCTTAATTATTGATATATGATCAGGAGATGGAAGCTTGTTATAATGAAGATGATGCTGAGTGTGGTGATGATGCTGATGACTTAAAAAAGAAATATTACGATTCTTATAATGAATAACACATAAAATAAAATATTTAAATCAGTTCATTGAAGACCCTGGATGACATTTGTCAGAAGTATGCTTAACTTGAAAATATATTCTTTGTAATAATAATAACAATAATAATTGTTTCTAATTTAAGCACAAGACAAGCAGTTTTCAAGATTGGGTTTTCATTGAAACCATTGACTCCAGTTTTAGTTTGGTACGTTATATTATCAATGCCAAAATGATGAAAAGTGAAATTAACCTCAACTTGATTTAAACTCAAAACAGAGAGAAACAAACAAAATTACACAATGCATATTTCCTGATACTTAAACAATTCTGCCTATCCACCAGTCTAATAATAATATTAGTCCTTTCTACTAGAGGCACAAAGCTTCAGATTTGTGGACAGGGGTGTAGTCAATTACATCAACCCCAGTGTTTCACTGGTACTTAATTTATCAACTCCAAAAGCATGAAACGCAGAATGTAGTGACGGATGGAATTCCACTAAGTATGCTAATGATTCTGCCAGCTTGCTGCCTTGATAATAGTAATGATGGTGAGGATTTAAAATTTTTGGCACAAAGCCAGTAAGATCGGGGAGGGGATAAGTCACTTACATCAAACCCAGTGTTCAACTGGTACTTATTTTATCAACCCCAGAAGAATGAAAGGTAGTCAGCTTCAGCAAAATTTGAACTCATAACGTGAAGCCAAAGGAAATGCAGCTAGGCATTTTGCCCAGCACTAATGATTCTGCTAGCTTGCTGTCTTAAATAACAATAATAATATTTAAGATCTATTTTGTGCATGTGTGTGTTTGTGTGTATCACACTGGCACTCCATCAGTTACGACAAGGGTTACTGTTGATCCAGTCAACAGAATAGCATGCACGAAACTGACAACACCATAGACATGCATTCCCTTAACATAATTCTCAGGAAGATTCAGCATAATACAGAATGTAGCAAGGCTGGCCCTTTGAAATATAGGTACTAATTTTTACCAGCTAAGTGAACTGAAGCAATATGAAATAAAGTGTCTTGCTCAAGGACATAATACATGCCAGGAATGAAACTCATGGCCTTACAATCATGAACTGAATACCTGAACCAATAAGCCACATGACTTCACTATATATATATATATATATATATATATATATATATATATATATATACATACATACATAGATGCACATTTGTATGTGTATATATATATATATATATATATATATACTCACACACATCTGTGTTATAAAGAAGTTTGCTTCTGTCTCAGTCCATTGTGTAGTACAGTGGAAAAATACCTTGCATTTTGGCCTTAGGCCAGTCAATGCCTTATGATTAAAATTTTGTAGATAGAAACTATACTGAAGCCTGTCATGTATTAATATATACAGATAAGTTGTTACATAAAAATTCTATATTTATACATGTAAATCTACATGATAGACCTCGTATTACTTTCTATCTACCAAATTATATATATATATAACACACACATGCAGAATCCATCTGTATACATACATGTTGTTATTTGTCAATCTCCATTGGCTGAAGGCATATAACCTCTTTTCAAACTGAGGTTATATGTCTGTGGCCATTGGAGTCTGATGAGACATCTATAATATATATGTAAGGAGGCACAATGGCCCAGTGGTTAGGGCAGCGGACTCGCGGTCTCAGGATCGCAGTCTCAATTCCCAGACTGGGCGTTGTGAGTGTTTATTGAGTGAAAACACCTAAAAGCTCCACGAGGCTCCGGCAGGGGATGGTGGCGAACCCTGCTGTACTCTTTCACCACAAATTTCTCTCACTCTTACTTCCCGTTTCTGTTGTGCCTGTAATTCAAAGGGTCAGCCTTGTCACACTGAATATCCCCGAGAACTACGTTAAGGGTAGATGTGTCTGTGGAGTGCTCAGCCACTTACACGTTAATTTCACGAGTAGGCTGTTCCGTTGATTGTATCAACTGGAACCCTCGACGTTGTAAGCGACGGAGTGCCAACAACAACAACATATATGTAAACATGCAAAGTCACTGGTGCTCAAGCATGAATGCAGCCACATGGCTAAAACGAAAGAATGTATCTATATGTATTGTAGGCATGGCTGTGTGGTAAGAATCTTGCTTCCTAACCACATAGCTCTGAGTTCAGTCCCACTGCATGGTACCTTGGGCAAGTGCTTTCTACTGTAGCCCCAGGCTGACCAAAGCCTTGTGAGTGGATTTGGTAGACAGAAACTGAAAGAAGCCCATCGTGTGTATGTATTTATGTTCCTGTAACCTAACAGTTCATCAAAAGCGAATAAGTGCTAGGTTTAGCAAAAGAGAATTAAATACTGGGGTCAATCCGTTCAACTAAAAATTCAAGGTGGTTCCCCAGCATGGCCTCAGTCTGAAACAAGTAAAAGATAAAAGTTATGTATATATGTACATATATATGTGTGTGTGTGTATATATATATATATATATATATGGTAAATGAGAGACAGAAGATATGAGAATTATTAATCACTACAATTGTTTTCACACATCTAGCATCAATCCTTCATGGCTGGGATACTTAACAACTGGTTCAGGAGCATCCGATGGAGCAGATATGTCTCTTTGGGTGATAAATAAATATAACTCATTAAAGTCACAGTTCTGCTATGTATCTTCACATTTCGTGTAAAGAAAAGCAACAAATTAAAGGGTATAACTTCATTAACAGAGAAAATCAATAATAAAATAACAGATGCAAAAAAAGAAACAAAGGCACAATACAGCAAAAAATGTATTAAAAATAGCCATCAATAGATATGGATGTATAAATGCCCTCATATAAGTTGTATGACACATGTACACTTGCTCATACAAACATCTGCAAAGATGCAATTGTATGCACATGTGTGGTTTTCCACACATGCATTCACATAGCAAGTTAAATAGCTACTTGGTGATTATATGAATTTATCCATACCTTAAGGTAAATTACATTAACAGTTGCTCAAATTTATTCCCACTGCATTGTGCAAAAGTACGCATGTATGTAGGCATATTAAGAGTCTTTCAGAAATTCTATTAATGATCTCATGATACACAGAATAGACTGGGATTCCTTGGAGCAGAGTTGACATCTGGAAACAATATTATATGGTTTTGCGTGCCATACTATGGACCAAGCTATGTTATACTTTACTTGATCTTCCTTAAGTCGCCACACAGAATTGGCCAAAGATGTTGAATGTCTCTTATTGATTTTCTTGTATATGTTTGTGTATGTATATATATATGTGTGTGAGGTTTAATCATGTAACTTCAATAGGTTTATGGCTGTTTCGCAACCTTCTTGTAGTATTTCACTATGCAAGAAATTTTGTGTACATCATCATCATCGTTTAACGTCCGCTTTCCATGTTAGCATGGGTTGGACGATTTGACTGAGGACTGGTGAAACCGGATGGCAACACCAGGCTCCAATCTAATTTGGCAGAGTTTCTACAGCTGGATGCCCTTCCTAACGCCAACCACTCAGAGAGTGTAGTGGGTGCTTTTACGTGTCACCCGCACGAAAACGGCCACGCTCGAAATGATGTCTTTTATGTGCCACCCGCACAAGCCAGTCCAGGGGCACTGGCAACGATCTCACTCGAAAATCCTACGGGAGCCAGTCAGGCGGTACTGGCAACGGCCACGCTCAAAATGGTGCATCTCATGTGCCACCCGCACAAGAGCCAGTCCAGGGGCACTGGCAACGATCTT
>NC_068984.1:97917293-97922859 GCF_001194135.2 Octopus bimaculoides | reverse complement strand
ATGTTCAGCTTTTCTCTCAAGATACTTACACTCTGACGGGTATTCACATTGACATTACACATCCAACGGAGCATACTGGCTTCATTCCTTGCGAGCTTACGTATGTCCTCAGCAGTTACAGCCCATGTTTCACTGCCATGTAGCATGGCTGTTCGTACGCATGCGTCATACAGTCTGCCTTTTACTCTGAGTGAGAGTCCCTTTGTCGCCAGCAGGGGTAAGAGCTCTCTAAACTTTGCCCAGGCTATTCTTATTCTAGCAGCTACACTTTCAGCACACCCACCCCCACTACTAACTTGGTCGCCAGTAATGTGTATACTCAGCATTATACAATACATTTGTATATTCTTGAATTAATGTAAATAAAGGATGCTAGATCAGCAGAACATCATGGTTATATCAACAGTTGAACTTTAAATTTACATACAAAATTCCCTCTTTATATACACTGTGTATGGAACTGGACTAAATTATATTTAGTCAGTAAAAGGTAAGATATATTGTGTTGCTATTATAGAAAGAATTTTTTTTTTACATATGAACACCCTCACATAATTCAAATGCTAGATAGAAATTGAGGAATTAACCATTAAGATAACAAGAAGAAAAAAAAGATTAAATAAAATAACAAAGTATGGCTGGCTGTGTGGTAAGAAACTTGCTTCCGAGCCACATGGTTCCGGGTTCAGTCTCACTATATGGCATTTTGGGCAAGTGTCTTCTACAATAGCCATGGGTTGCCCAAAGCCTTGAGAGTGGATTAGGTAGACAAACTGAAAGAAACCTGTTGTATATATAAGGACCAATAGAATACCAGACTTTAAAAAGAGTACTGGGGTCAATTCATTCAACCTTCAAGGCAGTGCCCCAGCATCGCCACAGTCTAATGATTGAAATAAATAAAAGATATATTTTTAAAAATGTAAACAAATAATATAAAAAACTGGTGAATTCAAGATTCTACAGAATTCATGGATGAATACATAAAGACAGGGAGGTCAAACTAATACCAAGAAATTGTGTTCAGTAACAATAAACATCCATACGAGATCAACAAGGTTGCAAAAATATCGCAGAAAGCATTTGAACTTTCAAGAATTTTACTCTAACATTAGCTACATCATATGCTTTTCTCTGGCAAACAAATCACATATGTAGAAACACATTCAGGAATATTTATACATACAGATAAATATAAATATGCACACTTGGGCCTATGTGCATACATGTTTATATATATACCAGAGTAAGCACATAAATGTGCAACAAGGTGGAAAAAAGAGTACTCAAATACCAGATGTAGAGTAATATGCTTTATTTAAAAGCAGCAGAACTATAACAAAATCTATTACTCAGTTTCACGTTCATCGGACAGTTTTGTTAGAAAATCTAACAAAATAATCTAACAAAGCTGTTCGATGAACATGAAACTCCGAGTAACAGTTTTTTGTTATATTTCTACTGCTTTTAAATAAAGTATATATGTAAATATATACATACACATGCACATGAATGTATATATGCACAGATTTTTAAAAAAATATAAGTAAACAATACATATATAGAATGATAAACAAATGCACATGCATATTAATGTGTATATATATGTCCAAATACATGTATGTACATAGAAACACCTGTATATGTATATATACACCCAAATATCAGCATATGCATGTCTACACAGATTTATGCATATAGGAGTACATACATAAGTGTATGTAGGGTATAGCCAGTTATTAAGGAATGTTATATTGTTTCAATCCAAATGAAAATAAAAATTACATGTTGACAATCGCGAGGTGTAATGCTGTTACTTTGTAAAATTTGATTTGATTTGGTGGAGCCATTTGAGAATGCTTAGGGAACAGACAGAAAGACAAAGAAATTTATATAGAAAGAAATTATCAGTGAAACAATATACAAATTTAGCTGAAGATGTAACTACTAGCTTTATTTTCAGGTGTAGATTTGGGATTTTCCAACAAGTTTGAATGAGGAGCAGGACACACCAATATAAACATGTCCTTTACAAAGTGCAGTGCTAAATCACTTATGCACTATATTTTTCTTAAAGCATTGATTATTAACTGGACACAGTAATATATTTCAAAAGTTACATATTGGTAGGTATAATAAGTTCAGATTGACTAGAATTAGGTGCATTGACCATTTACATTATTTATGTTATTGCAGTTTTTTGGGTGGCTAAGAGCAGTGCAATTACGAGGATTGTCATTAATTGTATGGTTTAATTTCCTATGGTTAAATCTTGTTATGTATTCAGCAATATTTGGTATTGTAGAGTGAACAGTGTAGTATGTCTATTGAGAATTTCTTGATACAGGTTGGATGCATAGAAGTGTTTCTTTGAAGCAACATTTAGAACAAAGAACGGGGTTGAACCACATTCCTAATCTTTTTATTTTTAAACTTATTTTAATTGGGTGTAGTAGGATCTAAAGCAATTTGGTTATTTATACACTGCTTTACTCTGATAATGACTATCGTTCTTATTCGTATTATCCAGTTACTGGGTTATATTATTAATATTTTTATTATTAAGGCTGCGAGTTGCCAGAATCATTAGCGTCCCGTTTCTTCTGCCTTTAAGTTCTGAGTTCAAATTCTGTTGAGGTCAACCTTGCCTTTCATCCTCTTGGAGTCAATCATTTGAGTACTGGGGTCAATATAATCGACTATCCCCTTCCCCGCAAATTTCAGGCCTTGTGCCTATAGTAGAAATTATTATTATTATGATTATTATTATGAGTAATTTTCTCATTGGTATTGACTTTATTTCTTGATTCAGTTATTTTTATTTTGTTTATGCCTATGGTGCAAGCTTATATAATTAACATTAGAGGGCTTATTTCTATCTACAGTTATTTTAGAGCATATCATGGGGATAACCATTATTAACATTACTAAAGTCATACAGTATATCATTGTAATTATCATCATTATTTTTGTGCCTAATAGTATTTATTTGTTGAAATTTAGCTCCTGTAGTGTCAACAATATTATCATTGCTATCTTTACTTCATCCAACAACTGGAATATGTGCATTTGTATTTCTAACTTTGTGGACATTCTCAACAGGCCATCTGCTTCAACTTTGCATCTACTTTAAGTGAAGGTAAGTCATGTAGGATCTGTTTGAAACTCCTTCCTAAGCTGTCTTTGCGCTTCGACTGTGTCTTCAGGATTCCAATAACACTTTAAGATGAATTAACTTTCATTCAAAGACTAGTTTGGTTCCCTCCATTATTTCTAATGGGTTAAATCTAAAAATGAAAATTGACAGTGTGTATGCATTTTTCTGGAACATCCTGTGTGTGACTCTCTCTCTCTCTCTCTCTCTCTCTCTGTGGTTGAGAAGTTTGCTTCCCAGCCACATGGTTTTGTATTTATTCCCACTGTATTCATTCCCACTTCAGCAGATATTTTCTAGTATAGACTTGGGCCAACCAAAGCCCTGTGAGAGTGGATTTGATTGACGGAAACTGAAAGAAGCCCATCGAGTGTGTGTAGTATGTAAATCTTTGTGTTTGCTTTTCTTGATGTCAAGTGATTATTGTATATGAAAGTCATTTATTTCCAATATTCTAGGGAAATATATCTGGTCATGTGGAAGTATTATCCTCCTTGGGAATGGGTAAAGGTTGGTGACAGGAAGGGTACCTGGCTATAGAAAATCTGCGTCAACAAATGTCCGACCCGTCCGAAATGAAAATGTGGACATTAAAAAAACAGATAATATGTATATATGCGTCTGTGTATGCACATATATATAACTATGTATGCATATATATATATATATATATATATATATATATATATATATATATATATATATATATATATTTGTACATCTATTTATATTTGTGCATGTATATGTACATGTTACTCTGCGTGTGCATATATATATATATACATATCGGTGTGTGCATATGTATGTACTAGGTTAAAGCCAACCCCATCGGGTGGCTTTTAAGCCAGCTCCTACGAAAGGTTCTTGATTAGGCCTTGGGCCCAAAAATGACTCTTCGTGCATTGAGTCCCAAAATATTTGTATATTCTCAGCATTGGAAGCTCTCGTGGTTGCTGTTTGATCTGGGTTTTCATCTGTATGGGACTTTCTTTTCCTCACAGCAGCCTTGGTTTTTTTGATTGCAATCTGGTCCTCTGTTGGCAGAGATTTATTTTTACAAGGCATACTGCTGCCATATGCAATAGGCAACAATAAACTACAGAAGAACTGAAAATTGATCGCTGCATTTAAGTATTACATTAATATTTAAGCCTACCTTTTAAAAGTTCAACAATAATTCTTCTGCCGCCACTTAATTTAAAGACAATTTGATGTATGTAGGTCCTTACCTTTCATACAAATAATTATTTCTATTTCATGGGTGACTTTCGCTAGATTGCGCAATTTATTTCAATTATTCCCAAGTTATAAAGACTGTTCTATTAATATGCTAATACCTACGTGGTGTCACACTTAGTTGAAAGGAAGAGGTAAAAAGAGAGAGATAAAATTTGTTAAGCAGAAGAAGTATAGTTGAAGTAAGAGGCAAATCGACAAAGAATAGGGAGTAAGAGAGAGGGAGGACATTGGTAGTGCTGAGAGGCAAGAGAAATATACTGCGTTAAATGCAAGAGAAAGGTTAGAGGCAAGGAGACATAGAGGAGGGGAAAGAGAAAAAGAGATTTAGAGAGATGGATTGAGTGAATAGAGAATGAAGCTATTCTCAGAGAGAAAATGCTGGAAAACTTTTTATTTTGGACGATATATGATAAACCTATTGGGACAGTTATTTTATGCTGTTTGAAAAGTATTTGTATAAAATTTCATTAAAAATACCTATTTTCCTAAAAGCTATGAGGCCGAAAATGTCAAGCCATATGAATTTTCTGAAACGCCTCTCCCTACCCCATCAGAAAATTTTTTTCCAACAAATCTTAACACACTCAATCAGCAGGATCTAAGCAATTATTTATGGAATTTATGAGGAGCAACAAAGTCGGTGGGTATACATCTATAGTTTTGCCCATAATTATTTGATAGTTATTAAATAGAGTCACTATTTACAGATGCTTACATTTTTTATATTTTCCATGAAGTTTTCATGGGTCCAGCTAGTAAAAATTGTTATCATACAAAAATTTCATCACAAAAAAATTATGTAAAAAATCACAGTAATGAAAACTTGGGAATCCAAAATTTTAGGATTGCGGGTCTGGATTGTTTTTAGTTTACTCATGGAGTTGGTCTGATTCCAAAATGGTATGATATGTTGAGCTACAGCGTCTAAGAATAAAGTTGAAAAAGTGTGACACACTGACATTCACATTTATTATATTAGATGTATGTATGTATATCTTATTTTGTACTTGTTGTGGTATGACGTCAGTGTCTGGGGAGGCTGACCGGAAGGGCGAGTCGACCGGAAGGGGAAACAGGGCAGAGGGAGCCTCGATCGGCGTTCGTGCCCCTTTCGAACGGGGCTGCGGTCAGGACAAGACGTGTTAAGCGACGGTCTAGGTTTGGGAAGGTTTG
>NC_068984.1:97913930-97916246 GCF_001194135.2 Octopus bimaculoides | reverse complement strand
ATAAAGTTGAAAAAGTGTGACACACTGACATTCACATTTATTATATTAGATGTATGTATGTATATCTTATTTTGTACTTGTTGTGGTATGACGTCAGTGTCTGGGGAGGCTGACCAGAAGGGTGAGTCGACCAGAAGGGGAAACAGGGCAGAGGGAGCCTCGATCGGCGTTCGTGCCCCTTTCGAACGGGGCTGCGGTCAGGACAAGACGTGTTAAGCGACGGTCTAGGTTTGGGAAGGTTTGGGAGAAGCAGCTGCTATACCTGGTGTACCTTGGGTCGGGGCAAGCTTCAAGGATCGGATACCGCAAGACGGACTCGCAGTCGAGGAAAGGAAAACCGAGGTAAGGCGATTACATCTACTTGTACGCACACACCACGCTTGTTTCAGTCAATAAGACTGCAGGTATGCTGGGCACCACCTTGAAGGATTTTAGTTGAACAAATTGACCCCAGTACATTTGAAAAAATTTTTTTAAGGCTGGTACTTATTCTATCAAAAATCTTTTGCTGAACCACTAAGTTACGGAGACATATGTACATGAACACTGGTTGTCAAGTTTTGTTAGAGGACACACACACGCACACACACTGGGCTTCTTTCAGTTTTTGTGTACGAAATCCACTCATAATGCTTTGGCTGGCTCAAAGCTATAGTAGAAGACACTTACACAAATGTCACGCAGTGGGACTGAACCTAGAACCATGTGATTGGAAAACAAACTTCTTACTGCACAGCCACACCATATGTATGTATATATGTGAATGTATAAAGAAAGTAAAGAATAAATAAATTCAGGCGAATGCCTCTTTAAGCACTCCCTGTCCGGTTAGTTTTATGCCATTCTGTGTAAATTGTTCATCTTTCGTAACAGATACAATTTGTGAATCCAGTATAGGAAACCAGTTATACTAGGTGTACTAGACACAAAGTATATTAGGAAAAACAAAGAAAGGAGAGGTGTTATGAACGATTTATTTAACTTACACGTTTTTCGAATAGCCTGCCACAATGCAAGTGCTGCACATTGCAGTATTCATATTTAATCAATCCTTCATTTAATCTATTAAATTGTCAGAAATACAGAGCAAGCAGCTGTCAAACTATTCTTTGCAAAGCCAAAATGCTTTTATTTATATTTATGTACACACGTGCGCGCGCGCGCGCGCACACACACACACACATACATGTACATATATACAGGGTGCAATGGGCAAATTGTCATCGTTTTATATTTTTAATTTTGCGCATGTGTATCGTTTGTTTTTGATTTTAACACGAAATAACTTTAAAAATATAAGCTTTTCTCAACAACACTAAGAGTAAAAGATGTTTTATATGACACATTCTACCAGTGTCCCAAGTTTGAAAGTGTTTCATTAAGAAAACAAGTGGTCTCCGCCAAATCAGAAAGATCCATAGGGTCAGTTGGGCACCGTCTGTGAGAAAATCAGCACCATGACGCAATTTGCTCTGCCAGAAATTTGGAAAAGACATGTTGTATTACTTGGTATTCATGCCAGAAGCTCTAGTATGAATATTTCAGAGTGTTTGGATGTCAATCTGAGGATAGTGCAGTCTGAGGGCATGTACCAAGAGTAATAAAAATCAGACATTCAGTCAACATCATGGTGTTTAGAGTGATCACTAGTGATTGCGAAATTATGCCTTCATTCGTCTTCTCCCACATGGCCTCAGACTCATCACAGAGGCCTACATCAAGTGCCTGGAAGAGGTAGTGCTGTCCTGGGTCAAGAGGGTGGCTGCTGGAAGATCCTATGTCTGGCAACAGGACTCTGCACTATGCCACATAAGCAGATGATGCCAGTTATGGCCGTGAGACAATTTCTGCGACCACATCAGCCCTAACATCTGGCCACCAAATTCCTCACACTGCAACCCTTTTGATTATTATGTGTGGGGAGCAGTTGAGCGAGAGACCAACAAAACTCCTTGTAACACCAAAGATGAACTGAACGCAAGGATTATGGCAGCATTCATCAACTTAAACAAGGAGACCGCTCGGAAGAGTTGCAGGAGATTCCAAAGTCGTCTGGAGGCCATGGTGGAAGCCAATGGCGATTTTATTGAGTAAATGTACTCTTCAGTATATCAGGATATTTTTATGCAACTTTGGTAAATATATCTGTTAAAATGAGATGTCAGTGTTATTTTCATTTCTGTATAATTTAGACAACAGTTTATTCACCGCACCCTGTATGTTTATGTACATTCAAGTACATGTATATATCATTTAATATACACAATTACAAAAGAGCTACTAATAGTTTCAGATAAAGCGAAAAGAAATGTATGT
>NC_068984.1:97904675-97913596 GCF_001194135.2 Octopus bimaculoides | reverse complement strand
GTATATATATATACCGGAGTGAGCACATAAATGTGCAACAAGGTGGAAAAAAGAGTACTCAAATACCAGAGGGAGAGTAATATGCTTTATTTAAATGCAGCAGAAATATAACAAAAAACTGGTACTCGGAGTTTCACGTTCCCGTTCATCGAACAGTTGCTGAATAGGAATGCGAAACTCCGAGTAACAGTTTTTTGTTATATTTCTGCTGCTTTTAAATAATGTATATATATATATATATTCTTCTATTATCTTTTAATTGTTTCAGTCATTTAACTGTCGCCATGGTGGAGCACCACCTTAAAGGGTTTCAGTCTAAGAAACCGACCCCAGGATTTATTCTTTGTGAGCCTGGTACTTATTCTATCGGCCTTTTTTGTCAAACCGCTAAGTTACGGTGACATAAACACATTAGTATCGTTTGTCAAGAGATGGCGTGGGAGGGGGACGAACACACACACATACAAACACACACCTATATACATGTATATGTATAAGACAGAATTCTTTCAGTTTCCGTCTACCAAATCCACTCACAAGGCTTTGGTCAGCCCGTGGCTATAGTAGAAGACACTTGCCCACGGTGCCTTACAGTGGGACTGAATCCGGAACCATGTGGTTGGAAAGCAAGCTTCTTACCACACAGCCACGACTGTGGTGCTCCACTATTACCGCAGCTTTAAAGCTGAAACTTTAAAGATTTAAAGATGTATGTGTATATATATAAATATTGCATATATGTATATATATATGTGTATATAAATATAAACATATGCATAAAAGCATAGTGTGTGGATACATGTGTATCTATATATGTATGTATATGTACATATATATAAGTACTATATCTGTGTGTATAATAAACGCACACCACACGCACATTAGTCGTCTAAAAGTCCATAAGTCAGGAAAAAGATGCACTTGTATATCTGTCAATAGAGTGGGTATATTATCCGAAGTGTACTGTATCATACATTCATCACAGCTGATCTTACCAATCTGTTTCGCTTGGGATACAGCAGAGTGTTAAGTAACAATCCGATTATATAACTTTACGCTCATCAGAGATAACCGATATGGAATGAAATATGGTGACTGCTCTCTATTCTATAGAGAGCAGTCATCTCTGATGAGCGTAGGGTTATATAATCGGATTGTTACCTAACACTCCGATGTACTCCTAGCGTGAAACCGACTGGTAAGATCAGCCGTGATGGATATATAATACAGTACACTTCGGATAATATATATATATATATATGTTGTTATTATTATTTAAAGGTCACAATACATGTATTAAAGCGTGACTAATAGCTTCATATGTTGAGAGAACTCAAACATATTCTTCAGGCGCAAACCATATATAACGAACTAAAAGATTGAATAAATAGAAGAAACGTGATGAAACTGACAAGGCAGCATACAGAAAACATAGACATTAAACAACGGAAAATGAAACTAAAGTGTCGAAAGGTAAAAAGTGTTATCCTCCTTAGGCCTTAAATGAAAAGGCTGGAAAGATATCAAGTCATTCAGGAATAGGCGGAATTTTCCCAATTCTTGAGAATATATTTATACATATGCATGCAATCACTGAAAATTTCTGACCTGGAGTTCGATAGAAAGTTAGGGATCTTAGATCTGAACAGGATCTGCGCTCTTTCAACAAAACAAAGTCTACATTTATTCGATCCGTTCACATAAGGTATGATTTTCTCAATTACTTTCCATTTAATCACATGCAGTGTTTCGCTAGCCAACTTAGTAGCTTTACTTTTGTCCCTATGTCGGAAGGAGGCTATGTGATTGGCATTGTGATTTTTTAATTCTCCTTCACATAATCCAATATAGGTCTTCTTATCAGTTGTATTATTATTTAGGGTTGCAGTAACTTCTGCCTCATACATGGTAGATTTAATCTTACATCGTTGGTCGAGTGGACACGATCCTGGGTCGCGACAGTCGCAGCTGGATTCAGGTTCTTGGTGTTGACCACGTGTAATGATACTCTTCATATTTGGGCAGCAGCTATATGATACTTTTACAGAACACCTATTGAATATTTTCCTATATCTGTGAGTAGTTGGAAAGTGTTTGTCTAGGAGTGACAGGAATCTTTTATCAATGTTAGTTTTTATATAAAAGGAAAAGGGAGGGGTGAACCAAATAATTTTCCTTGGCCTATCTTTTGATTTCTTATTATCCTGATTAATACTAGAGTGGTTATATACTACTTTATCTTTGATGCCACTAGATTTATTATTAATATTTTGATTAATAGAGGGATTATATATTAATTTATCTTTGTAGCCACTATTGGCTAGGGCTTTGTTATAATAGGAGGCAGCTTTGTCGAAAATTTCTTTGTAAGAAGAGAGGTTAGACACTCTGTTACTAATACTAGCTACCAGATTTTTAAATATTACAGGAGGGTGACAAGACTGTTTATGTATATATGTGAGTTTCTAATTAGGTTTATGAAAAGGTTTATACGAGGAAGAGTTTAAATCTAGGGAAACATTTAAATAATCAACAGATAAGTAGTTACTGTGATTTTAAGTCCTAATTGATTAAAGGTTGAAATTAGTTCCTTCCTAAATCTATCAAGGGTGTGATCATTACACCCATGGGAAATACCTAAGCCATCGTCATGGTATAGGCCAATGTCATGAGCCGGGTATCTATATCTCAATGTCTTTAATATAAATAAACCCACAAGATCACAGACGTCAGCATTATCATATGACTCCATAGATATATCAAATAGTTCATCACTATGCGACTTTTTTACCCATGCTAATCCTTTGGTGAACAAAAATGTTTTTCTTGCATGCCTGATAAAGTCTAGATCTATAGGGTCAATTTCAACATATGAATTAGCAAATTCAATAGCTTTGTCAAGTAGCGATCTAGATATAGAGGGATAAATGTCTATTATATCAAACCTGGTAAATTTAGCTTTATTCTTATTCTTGATATTCTTAAACCAATTTATTACAGTAAAACTGCTATTCCACTGCTGAAGCCCAATAATTCCCCTAATTTTAAAATTAATATTTCTAAATATTTTCTCAGCTACAAGCCCAATTTCAGATCTTGCTGAGTTTAACAATCTACAGGAAGGATTATTATGAAAATTAGGTTTATGGTCTTTTATAGTAATAAACGCCTCTCTCTTAGCTAAGCATTCTAATCTATCATCGATATTGCAACGTTTAACGAGGAATTTAGCTCCATCATTGATATTATAGTATCTTTCTACGTTAGCTTTCTTATATTTAGAGGAAATGGTGTCTTTTAGCAATTTATCGTATAAATCATTAGTAACTTCATATAGGTCTTATCGGGAAAAAAAAAAGAACTTCTGCTTAGAATTTCTAAAGTATTTAATCTCAGATTTCATTTTAGACTGAAAGGAGATATGATGCATACAAATAATGGATTTTATACATTTATTTAAGACCTACATATATTTCTGATAAATATTGGAGGGGTTTAGATGCATACTTCGATCATATTAATTAATCAATCCATAAAAAATAGAGAACATTCCTACACCTTCATCTTCTTCAGAACCACAATAAACTGACTTCCAAAAGAAAGGAATTTGGCCAAAATGGTATTATTCGAAAACTAGGCCATCTATTTGAAGCAACTGACATTGGAGTATGCCTTATCAACAGAAATAGGAATATGTTAAAGAGTGGGTTCACTCGGAATAAGCTTAGTGTGAATAAATCTACCGATAAATCTAGACTACATTCATAATGCAATTGGTATAATATGAATAATAAACAATCGAAATGCAATTGGTATAAATACAAATAATTGATAGAAGCATTTATCGTAAGGATATTAAACATAAATAGAAAACTAATGAGACAGGCGATAGAAAGTGATATACTCATCGCAATGAGATATGCCCGTGGACTAGACCTTGGCGAGAATACGAATAGGTGTAGTAAAGAAAATAAATTTTAGGAAATAGCGAGATGTATTTAGAGAAGTTATATGCTGTAATGCACCATACGGGATCCAGATCACCATCAATATTCTTTGCAAATTCTTTCTGGCTACGAAGAAACATTTTCCACCATGAAGCCAATACTGCAAATTGCTTAATAAACATTTGGTTAAGCTTTCATACTCAACAACAAGGAACTTGGCACAAACAATAGCCTCAAACAACACTCACAAATTAAGGGTGTTCATGCTAAATGATTAAGCCTATCTGAGTAACAGCAGCAGCAATAGCAGCAGCAGTAGTAGTAACAAAATTGACCATAATAGTATTGACATCAATATAAATAGTTGTACTAATAAAAACAATAATTATATGATGATTGGCTGAAAAGTTCATATGCTGACCAAGATGTTCTCATTGACTGTAATCAAATGAGGTTTATTTTTCAACGTAGTTCCCTTTACAATCCACACGCTTCTTCCATGGTGCTGCAGTGTTTGGATCCCATTGGTGAAAAAGCTTTCATCCAGTTGGTAAAAAGTCATCAACGGCAGATATGATGTCATCATCACTGCCATACTGGTTCTCAACCAATTTTTCTTTATCCATGTTGTTGAACAAATGATAGACGGGGCTAAATCAAGAGAAAAGGGAGGCTGATCATTCACTTCAAAGTCACAGCTACGCACAGTAGCCATTGAAATCAAGGACTTGTATGTTGGAACATTGTCCCGATGAAACAATACCCCATTTCGTCAACTTTCCTTGGCGTTTGGTCTTGATAGCCTTTCGTAACTGCTTCAGCAAGTTGGCATAGTACTTTCCATTGATGGTTTGACACTTTTGAAGACAGTCAATAATCACAAGGCCTTTCGCATCCCAAAAAACTGAAACCATCACCTTTCCTGCAGTTGAAATATCATTGGCCATCTTTGGAGCAAAGTGTAAAACCCAACACTTATCTTGGGTTAGGAAACGTTCAAAGAAACCTAGTGGATCTGTCTCAATGTCGGATTTTCCTGTGACATAATCAGTCAGGTGCGACTTTGATTAGGAGTAAGATGTGGCACTCACGGGCAGAAATCTTCGTCATGCTAAGTTCATTGTGTAGAATATTCTCAACTCTCTCACGAGATATGTTAGTAGCATTGGCTATTTGATTTGTAGTTCATACCCTGTCATCTATCAGCATGTGGTGAACACAATATTTTCCTCGGTGGTGGCAGTTGCAGAATGTCCAGACGTTGGGTCGTCTTTAACACTCTTCCTTCCCCTGCTAAATTCAGCTGCCCATTTATTGCATTGTTGTGTCACTCCCTAATGTAGCAATCACATCAGCATGAATGTTGTTGGGAACTAAACACTTTTTCTGCAGGTACTTGATAAGACCACGATGTCAAATTCTATCGATTTTCAAGAGAAGTCACTGTTGAAGTCTTCTTTGAACGGTCAGAAACAATGCGGCTATTAATAAGAAGAGTTGGAATTGACACATGCGAGATTTCACAGCTCTAGCATTACTCTTTCATGGTCATCCTAGGTGTTACGATAAAAGATGCGTGTCAATTCCAAGAAGAGACTGGATCGAAACTGACGTCCTCTGTCTGTTGTACTGGTAAAAGGTGTGCCAAAACATGTGTAGCGAAGCCTCTCTCTCAGTTATATATATGTGAATGCGGACGTAGCAGATAACAGCTAGCCTTCGGCCGCATCTTTGGACCCTGTTGTGTCCACCACTCTGATTGGTTGGTATTGGCGCACTTTTGTCTCTAGTTCTATTTCGCGCTAGGGTGTAAACCAACCAATCATAGCCTTCTGATAAGGTTACGTGGAACGGTTTTCTGAACCCTTGTCTGAGCTGATTTTTTCTCTTAAATAGGTAGCTAGTCTGCGCTAAAGTTTGTCTCGGCCTTAGACCTTCTGAGATCTAGCCGCTGACCACAGAGCACCAACCAGTTCCAACAACGACATGACTCCGTTCCACTGGAGAATCAACACCACCGTTCAACTAACTGTTTACTACAAGCTTCTTCGTCGCCTGCGTCTACACCGACGTCTCAACGTACACACCAAACCAGCAACGCTAACATAACTTTCTCCATGCTGTTTGTGTGAATTGCTTCACCACGAATAACAGCGAGACCCTCTATACCAAGTAACCGGTCGCAGCATCGTAGTCTCAACTTATCGGGCGACAGTATCTTTTCTTCAAGCTCTGCTATTCGGCCACGACTTCTTGTACAGCACCTTCAACCTACTGTGTACCTTAGCTACGAACTGGTATTTCACATCCTTGTGTCTGGACTTTTAACGTCCTTATTATAGATGTATCTCTTGCATTCACATACACATATTTGTATACACACTTTGTTTACACGACGGCCTGTCTTATATTGTTTTATTATGTCGCATTCACACTCACATAGACATGCTAGTTGACAACCAATAAAACCATATCTTCATAGATTGTTACCGGTTGTGTCTCTCTCTTTTCTTGTTGGCACTTAACTCATTCCATCTTTTTTTTTTATATGTTTGTGCCGACCGTGCGATGCGCTAAAGGAGCCGTTCCTTTGTCACCAGCTCCTGATCGCACGGTCGCTACACATGCAATCGAATGTTGAAGTAGAGCTTTAGCTATTGTTTCTGCTGTGATATCACGAAATGGATGGCTTCAGGCTATCAAGAAAAGCTATCCACACAGCACAAGAAATGTGCGCAATATTGAGACGGAGACAGTGGTCCGATGATGCCGATATGCACGTGTTGAAACCATGCGTCGGGTGTTGAGAATGTTTAAAGAGGTGATTTGATATGGTGATGAACTTTTGCATTTTGACCTATTCCGTGATATCTGGGCCTAGTCCCTGATACACCAGCCCACACTATTCCCTATCTATACCAGCCCACACAAATTGGGCAGCGATCAACTTCAGGAGGAAATTTGCTCCAGGATACGACAGAGTAAGCAAAGCAGGAAAAAAATCAAATGTCTGAGCTTCTTTGGAACATAGGAGCATTCGTGACCCATAAAACTATAGCACCAAATATAACCAGGAGAAGAGGGTAGAAGAAGTTTGAAAGAAACAGAAGAGGGAAAATGTCGAAGTTTGAGTTCTTTAATGTTTTCCTAGTTGGAGATTGATAGCGACAGTAGTGTGTAGTGCATCGATGTGGAAGCGAGAAATATCCGAGCTTTTAACGTGCCGAATATCCGTGGTATATTGGGAAATTAAATCAAGGAGCCGAATTTCCCTGCGTGAATGACGGTCAGGCTTGGAACCCAGAGCGTAATTTAGAGGTTTGTGATCGGTGTATATAGAAAACAGAGAACCCTCCAGCATGTGCTTGAAGTGTTTCACACTAAGATGCGCTGCTGTCAAATCTCGGCCAAAAGCACTATATGTCGTCTCGACCGGTTTGAGTCACTTGGAGAAAAAATGGAAAGTGACTGTCAGGTTCTGTTAACATTCCGTTGAAGAATGCCACCAACACCAGCATCTGATGCATCAACTAACAGGTACTAATGCCTTGTAGATTGAGACCACTCACACACTATTGATGAACAATTTCAGAAATTAATTTCACAAATTCTAACACACACACACACACACACACACACACACACACACACACACACACACACACACACACACACACACACATATTATATACGAGTATATACAGACATAAATATATATGTATGTATGTATGTACACACACACACACATCAGGCTTTGAATGAACCAACAAGGTGTGTTAGCTAAGACCTTGATTTCATTAAAGACTGCAAACTCTCTATAACCAAGAGAGATAAGCTGGGATTTTTTTTTTTTGCGATGTTGGAGAACATCTGTGAGGTGTTGCATAAGTTCCGCAGAATGAGAAATAAACTGACGATAAAAATTGATCAGACCAATAGACTCTCGAGAAAGTGAATTCTCTTTTCGTCAATACAGTGGCCCAGAAAATCTAAACCATTATTATTCTCACCGTTGTAAGAAAGACGATCGAAAAGTAACTGCAGATGTTTTTCGTACTCGTCTTTAGTTGTGCTGACAACAAGCAAATCATCAGAATACGCATAGACATGGGGTAAACTTCGGACTACAGTATCGAGGAAAAGTTGGAAAGTTGAAGAAGCGTTATGAAGACCAAATGGCATTTTGAGGAATTCGAAAAGGCCGATGGGAGAAATAATAGCCGTTTTCAGAATATCCTTCAGCTTGATTGTATGCCCGAACGAGATCAATCTTGGAAAATACTCTGGCACCATGTAGAGTGGAAGAAAAGTCCTGTAAATGAGGTACAGAGTATTTATCGGGCTTCGTTCAACAGGTGATAATCTCCACAGAGCTCCTAGTCACCAGAAGATATTTGGGGATCATATGAAAGGGCGAGGTCCTATTGCTGCTGGATGGACGAACTATGCTCAGCTCCAGTAGGTACTCGAACTCAGCCATCGCAGTCTTAGCGTGATCAGGAGCAAGTCGACACGGCTTGGGGATAAAAAAAAATCTGGTGATCCATTTGTAACAATATGATGAGTCACAGAGTGATTGAATGGTTTTTAAACACAAGGCGAATGATATCAGGACACGTTCACAAAAGAGTGTCGTACATGTTTGAACAAGAGAGGTTTAAAAAAACATGGCTGATGGAAGGTACTAATGCCTTGTAGATTGAGACCACTCACACACTATTGATGAACAATTTCAGAAATTAATTTCACAAATTCTAACACACACACACATACATATTATATACGAGTATATACAGACATAAATATATATGTATGTATGTATGTACATACACGCAAACACACACACACACACACACACACACACGCACACACACACATACAAGGAAAATTGGACAAGGTAAAAAATGCTAGAACGATTTTACCATGAAGAACGTTTTAGTACCGGTTTCAGTCTTTGCGACTTTTTCAACTTAG
>NC_068984.1:97903018-97904665 GCF_001194135.2 Octopus bimaculoides | reverse complement strand
CAAACTAGAGGTTTGTGATCGGCATTTGGATGAAGACCAAATGGCATTTTGAGGAATTCGAAAAGGCCGATGGGAGAAATAATAGCCGTTTTCAGAATATCCTCCAGCTCGATTGTATGCCTGAATGAGTTCAATATGAACGAATCAACCTGAAAAAACACTTAAATTGTGGAAAAATTAAATGAAATGTTTTTTTTTTTTATATTTCCATAGTTTTCAAATACATGGGACATTTTCCTTTTTTCTGTCTCTCTCTCTCTCTTTTACTTTTGTGAAGGCTCGGTAGGTAGGTAGTAGCAGCAGATCTGAAGGAATATTTAATATGAGGGATGTAGGTTCTTGGTTTTGATTGTTTAAGCAGCAGTAGCCGAAGAAGAAGAAGAAGAGGGAGTGGGAAAAGAAGAGAAAGAATAAGAAAAATACGGGAGTGGTATGATAGTAGTAAGTTGTTGGTGGAGTGCTCTTAAATGGTCAAATGACCTAAAAGTAACCTGTTGTGTTCTGAATATATTGTTTTTAACATTTGCGTGGGTATTATTCTAAGGCCCTTGTAGTAGTGGCGGCATTGAAAAGGGGTTTATATTTTGCGATAAAATATAACTCGTTGCTAATGCGCTGATTATAGGTTGCATCGTCCCTGAATTTATAGAGGGGAGCAATTCTGAAGTTGGGTTTTCGTTAGTGGCACAAATGTCAAAGTATTCACTGAATGCTATTTTTCAGTATTCTCGAATTTTAATCTGGAATCTATGTAGTGTCATCCTTTGGCGTATATTGTTTTGGGTTTGGCCTATGTATTGCTCTCGATACCTTGAGCAAGTTAATACATGTATTAGGTCTTCCGAAGCACATGTGAAGTTGTTTTTCACTGTAAAACGTTGACCCTGTTTGAAGGAGAACTCTGATCCCTCAATTAGGTTGACGCATATACCACAGTTAGGTCTTCCGCATTTTTTTAATGACGGCTTCAGTGTCGTTGCCGAGTGTACTTGGGCTTGTGTTAGGAGACTTTCATAGACTTGGGTTGTCTTTTGTTTTTATGATGGTGTGCGTGTGGAGGATTAAATTCATTCTGTGGTCCCTTTTTAGTAGAGGAATGTTCTGGAGGATGATATCGAAAGCTTCATTGTTAAGGGAGTTGTATGTGGAGATGTATGGTAGGGTTTTTGGGTGCAAATCCTTCTTTAGTTTGGGATGTCTGAATTCGCGGATGTTGAGTTGTAGGGGACGTTGAAAGCCTATATCAATTAGTGATGGTGGGTAGTTCCTGGTGATGAGTGTATCCTTTAATTTATGTAGTTGTGTGTCCCTGGTGCTTGTATTAGAAATTATTGTACAAATCCTTTTTGCCAGGTTGAAGGAGATATTCATTCTACTGTGTCTGGGATGGCATGAGTTGAATGGTAGATATTGCTTGGAGTCCGTGAGCTTATAGTAGACGTCTGTTTCTATTTTGTTGATTTTCTTAATGAGGATGTCGAGGAATGAAAGTAGTTGATGGTTATATTCCATCGTAATATTAAATACTCCTTCAGATCTACTGCTGCTACTTACCTACCTACCTACCTACCAAGCCTTCACAAAAGTAAAAGAGAGAGAGAGAGAGAGAGAGAGAGAGAGAGAGAGAGAGAGAGAGAGAGAGAGAGA
>NC_068984.1:97899996-97902419 GCF_001194135.2 Octopus bimaculoides | reverse complement strand
TATATATATATATATGTATGTATACATGCGTGTGTGTGTGTATATTCTTTTATTCTTTTACTTGTTTCAGTCATTTGACTGCAGCCATGCTGGAGCACTGCCTTTAGTTGAACAAATCAACCATAAGACTTATTCTATCGGTGTCTTTTGCTGAACTGCTAAGTTATAGGGATGTAAACATACCAACACTGGTTGTCAAGCAATGGTGGAGGGACAAACACACACACACACAGACACACACGCACACGCATGGGCTTCTTTCAGTTTCTGTCTACCAAATCCACTCACAAGGCTTTGGTCAGCTTGAGGATAGAGTATAAGACACTCGCCCAAGGTGCCATGTAGTGTGACTGAACCTGGAACGATGTGGTTGGGAAGCAAGTTTCTTACTGCACAGCCACCCCTGCGCCTGTCTTGGTTTGTGTTTGCCACCTTGGAATCCTCTGTGTAGTGGGTTGATCCACGACTCAGGAAGAGACTATTCTAGAGTACGTTCTGTCTTATCTTCGAAACGTCGAGATAGAATAGAGACAGCTGATGAAGGGATATTCCAAGTGGCTTTCCGTTTTCCTATGTGTTCGTTCCGTTGTCTGTAGTTTATTGTTCTAACGTCCTGTACCCTGATATGCATATATATACACATGTAGATGTAAGTATGTACATATATGTGTGTATACATGTATATATATTCTTTGTATTATATATATATATATATATATATATATATATTCTTTTATGCAAATACATACATGCATGTACATACACACACACACACATATACATACAGGGTGCAATGGGTAAATTGTCAACGTTTTATATTTTTAATTTCGTGCATGTGCATTGCTTGTTTTTGATTTTGTTGACTACACATTATAGTAGGGTCAGTTGGGCACCGTCTGTGAGAAAAATGCACCACGACACAATTCACTCTGCCAGAAATTTTGAAAGGACATGTTGTACTATTTGGTATTCACACCGAAAGTTCCAATATGAACATTTCAAAGTGTTTGGGTGTCAATCTGAGGACATCTCAATCTGAGGATAGTGCAGTCTGAGGACATGTACCAGGAGTGATAAAAAATCAAGCATCCAATCAACATGATGGTGTTTGGAGTGATCACTAGTGATAGCGACGTTATGCCTTCATTTGTCTTCTCTCACGACCTCAGACTCAACACGGAGGCCTATATCAAGTGCCTGGAGGAAATAGTACTGTCCTGGTTCAAGAGGGTGGCTGCTGGAAAACCCTATATCTGGCAACAGGACTCAGCACCTTGCCACACAAGCAAGAGAAGCCAATCATGGCTGTGAGACAATTTCTGCGACCACATCAGCCCTAACATTTGGCCACCTAACTTCTCACACTGCAACTCCCTCGATTATTAAGTGTGGGGTGCTGTTGAACAAGAGACCATGTATGTATGTATGTATGTATATGCATACAAAATGTTCAGACTAGATTTGACAATTTTTATGCCTTCTTTTTTTCAGGAATAGTTTGATGTATTGGTGAACAGTCAACGGCATTGAAGAGCTCAAAAATTAAGGTTGTAGCTGAGAAATAGTTAGCTGACATGGAGGACTGGAAGTAATCTGAATATTGGAAAAGAGTTAACTGTATCATGATGATTCACACCAGGTATCAAAATGCTGACATCGTGACTCAATGCTCAATGCTTGGTAAACATTGTAAAGGATGTTGAAAGATGTGACATGGACAGCTGCAACAGAGACTATGAAGTATATGTGTGTGTGCGAATGTGTGCATATATGCTATATACACACACATATATATATGAAAGCATTAAATGAAACGAATGATGATATATATATGATGATGATGGCCGTCCACTTGTAACCGAGGAAGACCATTGTGTGCTCTAGGACTAACTTATATTTTGCATTTGCAGCCCTGTTGGTGGCTAATAAGCCCTGCTCTTGACAAGCATACACAACTGCAAACATTGCAGACCAAGCTATCCCCATTCACTATAAGAGCCATGCACTTTTGAGCAGCTCGTTTAAGTTCTTCATGCTAGATATGTGCTCTCTCAAAAGTGTCGATCTCCTCCTTAACCTTGCTCCTCCACCTGTGGCGATGACAGGCATTGTTCTCCTAGTCAGTGTTCTGCATATCACAGGCCTTTAATGAGGACTTGACACAGTCCTTAAATCACAACCTTGATTTCTGCCGGAGTCTCCTTCCATTCACAAGTTCTCCATATAGCATATGCTTAGGAATCCTGCTATCCTTCATTCTAATAAGGTGTCCAGTCCAACGTAACCGGTGCTTGTGTGCTGCCCAGGTAGAAAAACTTGTCTGCTACCTTCAGAATTGTTCCTTCAACCAAGATAGCTGGTTTCACATATGGATTTCCTGGTGCAGGCTGGAACATTACAACAGTCTTGTCCAGGCTAACGTT
>NC_068984.1:97898273-97899006 GCF_001194135.2 Octopus bimaculoides | reverse complement strand
GTGATGTAATTACCACCAAATCGCAAGACCTCAGCACAAATTCCATCCTTTCCAGGTGCCCTACCAAGATTCAATTTACTTATTGATGTCATTACTTCATCTATTGAGGGCAAGGAGTCTAAGGAGCCAATAATAGGTCTTTGTTGCATAGTATCAATCACTGTTTCATCCACAACTGACTTATGGTTTAGGAGTTCAGAGAAGTGTTCGATCCAGCAACCTGTGATTTCTGTTGATTTAGTAAACAGAGTGGAAGACTCCTTGGAAAGCAAAGGAGCTGATGTGGAGCTCTTAGGTCCATAAGCTCACTTCATAAGATGGTAAAGCTTGCTGTCATTTGCATCAGCAGCAGCCTGAACATCACGAGCAAAATCCTCCCACCAAGTGTTCGTCATCTTCCTGAGAGATCGCTACAGTAGTGATTTTACACTGCTATAGTGAGTAAGTGCTAGACTTTGCTGCACAGGAGACAGTTCTCTGTGTAGCAATACATTGTGGGCGTAGCGCTTTACCACCAATAGTCGCAGAACTTCAGCATCATTTTCATCAAACCAGTCTCTGTGTCTGGCAGTAGCATATCCTAGTGTTTCAGCTGCACATTGAAGAACCTGGTCTCGAAAATCTTCCCATGCTGCAGTATTTTCAATGAGGTTTTTCACGCTGACTACTTGATAAATTCTTATAAAGATTTTATCCTATTTTTTAAATTACACACACACACACACACATATAT
>NC_068984.1:97880983-97897695 GCF_001194135.2 Octopus bimaculoides | reverse complement strand
TATATACACACACATACATACATACATACATACATACATACATACATACATACATAAGAGTGAGGTTGTGTGTGTGTGTGGGTGGAAACCCACGTAACTTCTGAAGCCCACAACTAATTTTCTCGAAACAGGGAGCATACATTATTTATGTTCCAGCGATAGTTTGAGACCCTTAAATTTTTTTAACATAACCCTTTCCTGGATTATGCGAACAAGGGAGGTAACTCTTTGCAGAGTAACTTTCAGAAATGGATTGTGTCTCTTACATCCCATGGTCAAAAACTTATCACAATCTCAATTGGCTGTCTGAAAGAGAGCAATACTGGTTCCAAAAAACTGCATTGTAAGTAAAATTAATGAGCAGCTGGGTTTATCTAATGTTCAGAATCATCAAATGCAATAGGTTGTAAGATGAGAAAGCTGCAGTTCTTAAGCTGAGTGTCACGATCGATAGGATGTATGATAGATATCAGGTCACCAAGAATGTAATGGAAGTTTTGGTTATTTTCAAAGTGCTTTGAATAAATGACAGAAGAAAATAATAGCTGAAATGCCCTTTATTTTACTGTTATAGTTTAAAAACATCTGCTTCAAGTTGTCATTCATACAATAACATTAGTGGGCACAGGCATGATTATAGGCACAGACGTGACTATAGGTACAGGTGTGGTTGTGTTGTCAGAAGATCGCTTCCCAAATACATGATTCTGGGTTCAATCCCACTGGGCAACACCTTGGGCAAGTGTCTTCTACTATAGCCTCAGGCCAGCCAAAGCCTTGTGATTGGATTTGGTAGATGGAAACTGAAAGATACCTATTGTATATGTGTATCTCTATATCTATGTATGTGCCTTTATGTTTGTCCCCTGTCACTGCTTGACAACTTGTGATAGTGTGTTTGTGTTCCTGTAACTTAGCACTTCAGTAAAAGTGACCGATAGATACCAAGCTTAAAAAATAATTACTGAAACAAGTAAAAAATATAAGAAAGAATTTCTGTTGACTGTTTCATAGGTAGTTGTGTTGATCTGTTGGTGACTGTCAGGAGATGGAATGAAGATGGAGAAAGAAAGAGTATGAGAATTTACCTCACTGGGTTGATGAGTAGAGACAGTGAAAGTAATATGGTCTCTTATTGGCATACCATGAGGAGAGAGAGAGAGATGTTTCTTTGGCAAAGGACCTGAACGAAAGAGAGGAAGGTGTTTCTTCAGCAAATCACCAGGTGAAAGAGAGAGGTACTCCTTCAACCAAGGTACCAAGTGAAAGAGGAAGAATTCTATTTAATGTTTTGTATTTATACACATGAAAAATTAGAAGTAGGTTGGAGAGAAAAAAAAACAAAACAAAACAAGGTTAATACATCTATCTGAGTTGAACTGAATTTAAACTGAAGATGCTCAGGAAAACAATAAGACTTGTTTTAGTATGACAGTTTTGACTATTATAAATTTCTTAGTGCAGATGTCAAGAACAAATGAAAGGAATTTACAGAAAAATGTAGACTAAGGTCTCAATACCTGGCAAAGAATACAAGAGATAATTTGCTTCACATGCAATGAGACTTCGGTAATGTAAAGAAATCTTCCTAACTTCTTAAACATTTGGATGTCTTTCATACAGCACACATTCTTACATGCATTTCACATACAAACACCAAAAAACACCCACCCACACACCACTGTATATGCATACACCATCACCTCCCCACCACACATGTTATTAATACTAGTTCACTAAAACCGAATTTGTTCTTGTTTTTTTTTAATACAATATTTTGTAAAGTCTTCTTGACATAAGCAGAAATCAATATATATTTAGATGATTTATTATTCAGCTACAATTGTTTGACAAGCTATACATACAAATGTAACATCTAAACACTAAATGTAGATGCAATAGGAGCACGTGCTTTGTCCTTCAATAACCATTTTTTCTATATAGAATATTTTCAATAAAAATCAGTATCCATGACATATGAAGGGCTGTCTTTCATACAGGTGAGATTGGTGTTGTTAATCTTCAGAAGGTCAGTGACTAGAAAACAACTAGGTAACAGGTGGGGTGAATTGCTTGTTTCTTGACTCACTTCTTTAAAATCCAACAGTATTTCAAGAATTTCTCAGTTAGTTTCTTCAATGGTTGTTAGCCTGAAGTCTTAAACAGGGTTACAACACTTGAGAAACATTTGATAATGGCTATCACTAGTTAGGGTGATGACTAATGATATTTAATGTTGAGGTAGCTCTGACTGAGCAGATTTGTGAATGAGAGGTCTCTATGTAGGAATATCAGTGTAGATGGTGATGCCATTAAGTCCTAAAGCCATTCCAGCCTAGTCTTTTTCTATATCATCAACTACGTAGTCCAATCTATCCTTTATTTCAGATAGTAGTATGAGATTTGACTGCTATTTCTACCAGGTCAAGTAATCATGTTGTGTCTCCCTTTCTGGAACTATGATGCATGTCTATCTTTTCCCATTTGTGTTTCTTTTTTTTTTTTGCTTTTTGGCTTTTGTCTCACACAACATATTAAAAAATATTAGTTATTAACTGGTAATGGAACTATAACTACACTATTGCTTAAATAAACAGTCTTAACTTCCATATGTTTATCTGAAAATTATTGACCTAGGTGAGGAACTTTATACTTGACAAATTTCAAAGCACACAAAGCACACTGCAGTAGAGGTATTGGGTATAGCCTCAGTAAGTTGAGTTCAGTTCAGTTTACATATGGACATTGTATTTATCTTTTAGTTGAAAAGTATATGTAATAATTACAGTTCATTTTGTGCTATGCTCTCATTCTCATGTAAAGGAGTCAAGGGAAATATTTGGCAGTCACTCGACCTGCTAAGAGATAGCAGCCAAATCATATCCTACTAAAAAAGACAGTGGGATTATGTAGTTTTTGATAAGCTGCACTAAAAATAAAATATGGGGTAAACACAGCTGAAATATTGTTAATCGTAGTCGTAGGACTGCTGTTTGGATTCTCAGACCAAGCGTTGTGAGTGTTTATTGAGCAAAAACACCTAAAGCTCCACAAGGCTCCAGCAGAGGTGGTGGTGAACCCTGCTGTACTCTTTCACCACAACTTTCTTTCACTCTTTCTTCCTGTTTCTGTTGTACCTGTATTTCAAAGGGCCAGCCTTGTCACACACTGTGTCATGCTGAATCTCCCCGAGAACTATGATAAGGGTACGTGTGTCTGTGGAGTGCTCAGCCGCTTGCACATATATTTCATGAGCAGGCTTTTCCATTGATTAGATCAAATGGAACCCTTGTTGTCGTAACCGACAGAGTGCCACAATAGTTAATCATGGATTCACTTTATGAGACCAGGGGAAGAGAAAGTAAATGTTTCATACACTCCATTTCTCCTTCACAAAAATATTGAACTGTGTACCTTGTCAAACTCAATTATAATCATTATTATTATTTTTATTGAAGACGGTGGGCTGGCAGAATCATTAGCACGCTGGGCAAAATGTTTAGCGGTATTTTGCCTGTCATTATATTCTGAGTTCAAATTCTGCTGAGGTCAACTTTACCTTTAATCCTTTCAGAGTTGATAAAATAAATACCAGTTGTATACTGGAGTCGATGTAATCAACTTAACCCCTCCTGCAAAATTGCTGGCCTTGTGCCAAAATTTGAAACAATTATTATTATTATTATTATTATTATTATATAAGGCAGCAAGCTGGTAGAATCATTAGCATGCTGGATAAAATGCTTTGCAGTTTTTCACCTGTTGCTATGTTCTGAGGTCACTTTGCCTTTCATCCTTTCAGGGTTGACAAATTAAGTACCAGTCAAACACTGGGGTCTATGTAATCGACCAGTCCCCTTCCCAAAATTCCAGGCCTTGTTTCTTTAGTAAAAAGGATGATTATCATTATTACTATCATTATTAAGGTAGTGAGATGGCAGAATCATTAGCATACTGAGCAAAATGCTCAGTGGCATTTTATCTGTCTTTACGCTCTGAGTTCAAGTTCTGGCAAAGTTAACTTTGTTTCAACCCTTTGGGTTTGATAAAATAAGTATCAGTTGAGGACTGAGGTTGATGTTATTGACTTATCCCCTCCCCTGAAATTGTTGGCCTTGTGCCAAAATTTGAGATCAAAGGCGGCAAGCTGTTGAGAATCATTAGCACACCAAGTAAAATCTGTCTTTACATTCTGAGTTCAAATTCTGCCAAGGTCAACGTTGCCTTTCATCCTTTCAGGGCCGATAAACTGAGTACCAGTGAAACACTGGAGCTGACATGATTGTCAAAAATTTCAGGCCTTGTGCCTTCTATAAAAAGGATTATTATTATTACTGTTATAATGAACAATTTTCCTAGATATCTGCTGTATTTACACTTTATCTACAAGGTGCCACCTTAGCATCTGAAATAGATAACTGATATAATGTTCTTAGAATATTGGATGATTATATCATGATTAGAATTGCTAGGACTGGATAAATTTTTAAAATGCATATCTACATATAAGTGTTCACTAAAGTTGCTAAAAAATTATGAAATTTAGCATGATAGTGCTCTTCATAAAATGTGTGCAATGTCCATTAGCATTATTTTCTGTATTTCTTTTATGAATGGTTTTTCTTTGTATCAAGTCTACAGAATTTTTCTCTTCCTTTCTTCTGAGTGCTTCTATGTTAACAAATGTTGTAGCCGTTTTCATTTTCCACATTTTGCTGATCTCTATACCTAGATCGTTGAGTTCTTTAACTGTAATATTATTGTCTGTGGGAACAGCCATATCAGTTAGGAAACAAGTTTTATCAATATGATTTTTTTACTGTTATATCAGAGTGATTTTCCAAGATAGTTCTATTGGTATAAGATGAGTGATGGGACCAATCTCAGCTACTAGTTTGGGAAGCTGTTCATACCAGTTTTTAATCATTTCTTTCACATTGTTCTTGCAGATTTTCCAATAAATATGTTGCCCTTTTTGATCATATTTGTTTTATACTATTTGGCAGCCATTAACCCTTTAGCATCCACATTATTCTGTCAAAATGAATGCTTATTTATTCACATCATTTTGAATTAATCATGCATGAGGTAACTGTTAATTTTGATGAGGTAACTGTTAATTTTGATGAGGTAACTGTTAATTTTTAGAACGATACTGTTGGCATGAGAAACCAGATCTGGCCAGTTTGAACATAAAACAGGTAGAATATTTCAGCTGGATATGGATGGTTTAAATGCTAGAGAGTTAAAGAACATCCCGAGACAAAGTAGTCACTTGTTTTTACCTGGTTGTTACATAGCCTATGCTTTGAATCTGTTCCATTCCTAAGAATCTTTGCCCAGTAACTGTGGGGTTATGAATATTGACCATGAGTTGCAATGATAAACCTTCAGTTTCTGCTTTTAACCTGGCATTTTGCAACCACTAATGGTAGAGAAATTTGTCAACATCAGCTTCAACAGTGCATGTTACGTTTTGGCTGTGTAAGAACTTACAATTTGGCAGGTATTGTTTTACTTATTCTAATCCCTTCTCTTTTGCCTTTCATTTGATTATTTTTGTAGCTTGAGTTGATGAAGTATCTTTTGTCTCAAGCTCCATATTTTCTGAATTGAACACATTTTATAGTTTTTTGGGGCTTCTTTTGTAACAGAGTACTTAGATTTTTTATTTTCATGGTTATAAATCAAGGCCATCATCCAGTCAGTTGTAGTATCAATACTTCAAAAACTGATGGCAGTTGTTTTAAAAGACATTTCAAGTAAAATTAGACTTAAGCTACCTTTGTGCAATGTGAGGATTTTTCTGGTTTTCACATAATCCTTTTGGTGTTCTAGAGAGTCCAGTTAATTATGATGGAGCAATATTGAACAACTGGTATAGCTAGACTATTTGCTGCATTAAATCAGTTTTGTGAGTTCAGATCCATTTTAAGGATATAACTTATTCTTCTGTAATACTTAGGCACAGGCGTAACTGTGTGGCAAGAAGCTTACTTCCCAACCACATGGTTCTGGGTTCAGTCCCACAGCATGGTACCTTAGGCAAGTGTCTTCTGCCATAGCCTCAGGCTGACCAAAGTCTTGTGAGTGGACTTGGTAGATGGAAACTGAAAGAAGCCCTTTGTATATATATATATATATATATATATATATATATATATATATATATATATATATTTATTTATATGCAGTTAAGTATATGTCCAGTCATAGAGTAACCAGTGGTTTTGCTTCCATAAAGAGCTTAGCCCATAGATAGTTAAGCCCTTTGTGGATGTAAAATCATTGGTCACTCTATGACCAGACATATACATAACTGTGTATAAATACATTACTGCTTTATGCTTTAGAGCGTGCTACTTTTTCGGATATATGATACATTGAGGATATGTGTGTGTGTGTGTTTGTTTCCCCATCACTGTTTGACAAGCGGTGTTGGTGTGTTTACATCCCCATAATTTAGTGGTTCAACAAAAGAGACTGATAAAATAAGTACTAGGCTTAAAAAATAAGTCCTGGAGTCAATTTGTTCAACTAAAATCCTTCAAGGTAGTGCTCCAGCATGACAGCAGTCAAATGATTGAAATAAATAAAAGGAATAAAAGAATAATACTCTTTTACAATCTTCTTTTTCAGATGGGGTGGGTTGGAGGAATTATTTACATTATAATTATATTTTGATTGTAATACAGTAACCAATGTGCAGGCATGGTCATGCACTGTCATAACTATCTTCCTCCTAAGCCTTGTGAATAGAATTTGGTTGATGGAAACTGTGTGAAAGCTCGTGGAGAGCCATTTTAGATTTTAAGAAGAAGCTGATGTATACAGGATAGATATTTCTTAACTACATGGTTCCGGGTTCAGTCCCACTGCGTGGTACCTTGGGCAAGTGTCTTCTACTATAGCCTCGGGCCAACCAAAGCCTTGTGAGTGGATTTGGTAGACGGAAACTGAAAGAAGCCCGTCGTATATATGTATATATATGTGTGTATATGTGCGTGTGTCTGTGTGTCTGTGTTTGTCCCCCTAGCATTGCTTGACAGCCGATGCTGGTGTGTTTATGTCCCCATCACTTAGCGGTTCAGCAAAAGAGACCGATAGAATAAGTACTAGGCTTACAAAGAATAAGTCCCGGGGTCGATTTGCTCGACTAAAAGCGGTGCTCCAGCATGGCCGCAGTCAAATGACTGAAACAAATAAAAGAGTAAAAGAGTATAAAAGATATTATGAAAGGAGAGGTTTTCTGTTTCATTTTTAAGTTTGAAGTCTATATTGATGTATAAAACATGTCTTCATTGTTGATCAAACTGCAAGAAACAGTCATCACATTTCTTTCAAACCATGCCCTATTATTGTAAAAAAGAAAGAGGGCACATTAGATAATTTCTACTCTTTCATTGGTTATTCAAAACACAACTAATACCATCACCATTGAAAAATCTATCAAATATTACAAACTGCATCATTCACTGATTTGGTTTCAAGTTCCTTCAGCTGTAGACTATCTATTTTCATGGTACATAATGCTTACTTGTTTCAGTCGTTTGACTGCGGCCATGCTGGAGCACTACCTTTAGTCGAGAAAATCAACCCCCAGGACTTATTCTTTGTAAGCCTAGTACTTATTCTATCGGTCTCTTTTTGCCAAAACGCTAAGTTACGGGGACGTAAACACACCAGCATCGGTCGTCAAGCGATGGTGGGAGGACAAACACAGACACACAAACACACATACATACATAAATATATATATATACACATATACGACGGGCTTCCTTCAGTTTCCGTCTACCAAAGCCACTCACAAGGCTTTGGTCGGCTCGAGGCTATAGTAGAAGACACTCGCCCAAGGTGCTACACAGTGCGACTGAACCCGGAACCATGTGGTTGGTAAGCAAGCTACTTACCACACAGCCACTCCTGCACCTATGTAAAAGAGACAATGGCCATAGACAGAATATCTTTGATCATAACCTCTCATTGGTGACACATAGAAAACTATTACCACCTAAAAATATTGTTACTAAAATCTCATCAAAACAAGACTATCCAATTTTCACTTTCTCGGGCATATCCATAAATCAACCTACTGTTTTCCAAACATTGTGACATTTTTATCCCATTGTCAATACTATGACTCAATTTTACTTTATAAAAAGTAAAAAAGTTTCACAAATTTTACAAATTTAGTGTAAGTGAAACTAAAAACAATTGAAAGAAGGGATGTTATTCCTGTTTTTTAATTATAAAATAAGTAAAATGGTTCCTACTGTGGGGAGCAATTAAGTCAATAATTGAAAATTATATATCAGAGTGGATGATGTGTTGACAGAGACAATGAATAGATATGATATATGGATGACAGGTAAATGAGTCCACAGATTTTTATGAGAGAATATTAAAAAAGAAAGAAACAAACAAACAAGACATTTTTACTTGTCATAATACTAATAAATAATCTTGAAAATTGTGTCACTTCCGCTTACATTTCAAGTAAATGAAGGTTTTCATTTCTCAATTCTTCAATAATATAAATAGGTTTTTACAAACATTCGCACTGAAATATGTTAACAGCAAAGTTAACATTACCAATATTCCACAGTTAATATATCAATCCACTTCAGAGCTTTCAAATTGTTAAAAGTGTGGTGAGGGATATTTTAAAGAATTTTTGGAGAAAAATATGTTACAACTAGTGGTTAAAATTTACTTACTTCTTACAACACAATTTATCCAAACAGTGGTAAGTTTCGTTATTTTCTTCACTTCAATCATTTTTCTTCTTATCTCACATTGTGTAGTTAAAAAAATAACAAATATCAGACAATTTGAATGTAACTGACATTATATTACACTCTCAAAATTAATAGTTGACAACTCTTAGATAAACAGATGTCACACACATACAAAATTGTGACTTATTTCACATTTCTGATGACTAGGAAATGCTTTAATATGAAATACTTAACTAAAACTTCATATTCTAAAAGCTTTTTCTGAAAATATTTCATAAAAATTATTTTTTATAATGATTAGTTTAATACCTCTTTATAAACAAAAGTTTACTGACAATTTCATGTATAGCTTGTTTTTACTACTACACCCTGGAACATCTTGCAGTTTTTGTAAGCAGCATGTTTCAAGGTTCAAACTTACAATTCCGAGAGATTGCTCTGCTCACATCAGATACCACTAAGATGGTACTGTCCCAGTATTGAAATTGTCAATTCACTATACAGTGCAGTTAATACCAGGTTGTAAAGCCCTCACTCTATGATTTTTAAGAAAGATATTCACTTTGTGATGGGTGGATAGATTTAATGTGAAACAATCATTACATGCAGCAGAATCAGAAGAAATGGTAGTATGTCAAACAAATGCACTGCAGTATTTAGTTACAGTTCTGAGTTCAAATCGAGCTGAGGTCAACTCAGCTTTTCATCCTTCTAGTTTCAGTAAAATAAAGAGCCAGTTAAATACTGAGATTGATTTGTCATTACCCTGACCATAGCAATGTTAGAAATCGATTTTACAGTTTATCCACGCTTACAATTACACATGGGAACTATTTGCAACAAAGAATATATAGCACTGAACATAGTTATTTGATATTGCTAAATAGAACATTGACAGAAAACTATAGTCTTTTGAATTTTGATCTAAAATGTTTATAGGAGCATTGGAGTAAATAGACAGGGTTTATGTGAATATATCAGAGTAGTCCCCCTTCTATACCGTCATACATAACATACATACGAGCAGGTGCACACACACACGCACACACACACACGCACACACACACATGCACACACACATCAAAAATGATTTCTCTGGAATACAGAACTTTTCACTACAGCTTCTCTGTGTGAAGATGCTAACAACAAAATATTGTGATCTAGGCAGCCAGAGATTGTTCTGCTCACATCAGATACTATGTTGGCACTGACCCAGTATTACAATTGTCAGTTATACAGTGCATTGAATACTACATTGTAAAGCCCTCACCCTATGATTTTTAAGAAACATATTCACTTCATAGTGGATGAATCGATTAAATGTGAAGCAAACAACAGTCACTGCAAGCAGCAGAATAAGATCTAGGATTTGGATCCAGTGGTAGATCTAGGAGCTTTCTGTTATTTTCTCTTGGCTACAGTAGAATTTGAACTTAGCATTATTTGCTAATGAAATAAATTGGAAGAACTGGTAGTATGTCAAACAAATGCACTGCAGTATTTATCACAGTTCTGAGTTCAAATCCAACTGAAGTCAACTCCACTTTTCATCCTTCTATTTTCAGTAAAAATAAGGAGCCATTTAAATACTGAGATTGATTTAATTGTCAATACCCTGGCCTAACATTTGTGATCTTAGCAATTACAGAAATCGATTTTACCATGCTCGTAATTGCACCTACTCATGGCAACTAATTGCAACAAAACTGAATAAACACAGTAAGAATGTTAGCAATAGACATATTGCAGTCTTAATAACTTGAGTAACATCTCTTTCGTTATTTATCCAAAACCTAACTAATACCGTCACCATTGAAAAATGTATCAAATGTTACAAATTGCATCATCCACTGATTTGGTTTCAAATTCTTTCAACTACAGACTATCCCTGTTCAGAAGTTACCACAAGATATACAGGATTTTGTTCAGCAGAGTTACTTCCTGAAGGGTAAGTCATCAATTGTAATTGTAATCCTTAATGCCACTACCATACACATGTAAACACAAAGGTCTATGATATTTTATACAGACAAGTGACATATTTTGCATAGTACAGACTCGACACACACAAACACTAGATGGCATTCTCTGAAAAGATTATTTAATTTATTGACAAACCTCCACTCAACAATACATTACAAACATTTGGCCATTTGATCTGCTGTATCTAATTGTCTTTTACAATGCTATCACCACATTTTCTGTTTATCAAAACTAACAAGTTGTGTACCAAACTATCTCTCTCCTTCTTGTCATCTCTACACTGTCTCAAAACCCTGATCTAAACATTTAGTCCTCTTCTTCTTCAACAGAACAGCAACCCTTGGAATTCCCTCTTTGTCCATCTTAATGTTATTTAACTCTAGATTAATTCTAATCCAGCTGACTTGTGAACAAAAATGCTCCAGCCATAACCATTATCTTTATTTTATATATTTTACTTGTTTCAGTCATTTGACTGTGACCATGCTGGGGCACCATCTTGAAGAATTTTTAGTTGAAACAATCGACCCCGCTGCTTATTTTTCTTTTTTAAGCCTGGTACTTCTTTGAATGGGTCTCTTTTGTCAAACTACTTAGTTACAGGGACATACAGTTGTCAAGGAGTGGTGGGGGGAGAAACACAGACACAAAGACACACACACACACACACCCATGATGGGCCTCTTTCAGTTTCCATCTATCAAATCCATCAACAAGACTTTGGTCAACCTGAAGCTATATTAGAAAACACTTACCCAAGGTGTCACACAGTGGGACTGAACCTGAAGCCACATGGTTGAAAAGCAAGCTTCTTACCACATAGCCATGCCATTGCTACTTTTATTTAGATACAGTATATCCAAGGCTACATTTTTTAATATGTTCTTCCATTTTTAAGATAATTGGTGGGACAAAAAGAAAAGCCAACAATTGCTAGAATTAACAAAGCATTAGATATTAATAACTCTGTATGTACAGTATGTCCAGGCAAAATTCGACAGGAAAAGAAAACATAATATCCCATCCAAAAATAAAAAAAAGTATTTTTTAAAATCAATAAATAACAACTAGATTATGACGGGGAGATAAATGTTTACTCAAAGGAGCTATTATCACCTTCCACCATTATCTCAAGATAGCTCCAGAACATGGTGCATTCCTCACAGTGGAAGACCTTTGAACATCTCCTTGGTCTTGGTCACCAGCTTGGCATTGGTGTTGCAGCAGAGTGGTTGGTGTCTTTCTCAACCTTGCCCCGTACACAGAAATCCATGGGATTACAATCAGAGAATTAGGAGGCCAGAAATTGGGGCTGGTGAAGTTGTAGAAATTCTCCAATAATCACTTCTGACTCTTTCTGGAGGTATGACAAGGAGCTGAATCTTACTGCCACACACATATGGCCTTCCAGCAGCAACCCTCTCCAGCCAGGGTTTGACCAGTCTCCATCAGTTTCCCATAGCTACCTGAATTGAGACTAGGACCCTATTCAAATATGTAAAGATAAATTCTAGTATATGGATGTTGTCAGAATGCCTGCCATGTCCCTTCCTGCTGGCCATGGCTTCGTGGTTTCCATTGCAGCTGTCCACACCACAGCCTTTACAGACTTCATAGCATTGAGCAGCAGTCATGGTGTTAGCATTTTGATACCTGGTGTGAATCATCATGACACATGTAACACTTTTCCAATATTCAGGTCACTTCCAGTCCACCATGTCAGCTAACTATTTCTCAGCTACATCTTCAATTTTTATGCTCTCCAATGCCATTGACTGTTCACCAATACATCAAACTGTTCCTGGAAAAAGGTGACACAAAATACTGTCAAATTTAGCCTGAACACCCTATATGTCTGTGTAATCTCTACTGCTACTACTACTACTACTACTACTATTACTACTACTACTACCACCACCAAACCACCACTACTACCACGACTAGCACTGCCACTTCCACTGCCATTGCCACTACCACTACTGCTGCTGCCATCTTGTCTATGATTGCCACCACCACCACTGTTTTTCCATTAAATTATGAGAACCAATAACACTACTAGTTTTTCTGGCCAACCTTGTTCCATTTCTCATGTCTTTGATGCTGTTTTAGTCTCCCAGACTTTGCACCAATAGAATCACCAGAACGATGCCACATTATTAATTCTCACTTCACATTATTATATCTCATCCCAGTTTCATTCCTGCAACCATTTGATAAATTGGTCAGAGTTTTACAAATTCTAAATTAACAACCCTTTTCCCAGCCAATATATATTTTTGCCATCAAACACTCAGAAAAAGCTAACCCAGTTCCAAACAGTATCCTCTTATGTATGTCCCTCAATATCACACTATTAAAGTACCAAGTATGATCCTCCTATGTAAGTTCCTTAATTTAGAATTATTAAAGTCTATAATCTCCCTACCTTCAAGTGATTCTCATCCAACTGCACAGTGTATAGCCCCTGGAGAAGACCACCACCAAGGAAATGTTGAGTCAAAGTTATACCTTCTGAATGGTCGACTGACTTGCTAGAAATAACACCAAAATATTTTTCAGATCACTGTGTAACACTTTCAAAAGGAACACAGTTGATAATGTGTTTCTAATAATATGTCTGAAAGAAAGACAGGATGGTTATGGTTTGAAAGTCTTTGAGCACAGGTCTGTTTAATCAAGGCAGCAATTAACAATAGCAATAACTGAGAAGTGTTTATCTACCATGATATTCCTACAAGATGATGATAAGAGGGTTAATGATACTTTTGTGCATTAAAAGCCCATTAGCACTTTTACTTCCTAAAATGTTACAAAGATTTCTGATGTCTAGAATGAATAAGGTGAAAGAGTTCTTAAAATTTCAGGCTGGTTGATGCCTGGGAAAGGTGGAGAAAGGAGGCTGTATCTCTTGATGAGAAGTGGTTGTATCTCTATATCCACTAGTAGAGTATAGATTTTAAGAGATTGGTAGCAACAGAATCTGTATCAATATTGTTTAATGTTTCCACCTACCACTCTAATGCAACTAGTTCTTCCATCAATACACCATCAAATAAATTCCCCATATTCACTGAATACTTTGTTTTAAATCCAACCCTTTATACACAATAAAATTCTTGCATTCTCAATCCTACATTTCACAGGAAGACAAATGCTGGAAGAGTTCCAGCGAAGCCACAATCAGAAAATAGTAAATATAGAAAGAAATTAGCCTACATGATGTTTATGTTAACACTCAAACAATAGCTCTCTGAACTTGCCATCAACCAAATTTTACTCAGCTTCAATCTCTCTGTATGCTTCCACTTACAGAGAAAAAACTAAGACTAGCAAATGCATCATTAGGGTTACATAATATAATGTGTCATTAAGACTACATTATCTAACTTGTTATTAAGACTACTTTATATGTGTCATTAGGACTATATTATATAATGCCTCGTGAACACTACATAATATAATATGCTATCATGATTCCATTATCTAATGGGACACTAGGACAGAGCTAGAATCTGCTTTGACTGCAGCAAAGGCAGATGTCCAGATGGAATAATCCTTTTTCTGTTCAGATAGGGAAGTCCTTCATTTGGGACACCAAATATTGTGGCACATTCTCAAATACCAACTTAGTTATTTTAGTTGGAAACATTGGTGCTGCTACTCTTCACACAGATGAGTGAAGATAACTCTGTAAAAGTTGAAGAGCGATATCTTTTCATGAAAATCAATGATGAAACTTTTGGTGTCTTCAGTCTCCAGATTGCCTCTCTCCTCAGTCAAATTGAGCTGTGGCCATTGTACTTGAGGAAACTACACTTCTGACGTACAGTGGGTGATTGCAGTGGATATTGCTGGCTGTTCTTTGTGGTAATACTTTTGCGCTTCTGTCTTCAGAGGATACATGAGACTAGTTATTCTACTGAAAATGTAGAATTTATAGTTTTCAATTAGTGCTCTGAATTTATATAGTAATTATATATATGTCCATATGTGCATGTACTCACACATACATACACACACACACACACACACACACATTAATATATATATATATATATATATATATATATATATATATATTCATATCATACATATCATAAATACACACACACTCACACACTCCCAAACACATATACTTGCTTGCACGCGCGCGCATGCACACATATACACACACACATACACACACACACACACACACACACACATACACACACACTCTGTCTGTCTGTCTGTCTGTCTGTCTGTCTGTTTCTCTCTCTCTCTCTCACACACACTCTCACAGAGGGACATACACAGATACATTGGGTTTAAAAACGATGAAGCATCAAACAAAGCCTAAAACCTCTTAAACCCGTTTTTCAACCACCACAAATTTTCTCTCTTTCTCTTTATCTCTTATTCTTCTCCAGAAGGATTCTACTCCTTTATTATTGTCCACCCACGACATGAAGACGGAGGAGATTTAAGGCCGTAAGTCTTTATTATAAACTCTGGATTTCAAACTTTTTTTATTTAAATTTAAAGCATTTGAAGTGAAGACATGTTTTTGATATGTTGGAAAGTTTGTTGATAGTGGAAGAGATGAGCTGAAGTAGAAAGGGACAAACCTCTAAAGTAAACCCACTTTATTGTTCAGCGCAGTGTGATCACTTCGAAGTATAATGATATAGGATGGCTAGTTGTTGTTCAGCAGCCTTAAGTTCACTCTGACCAAATGGTCCTCTGGTACAATGGAGTTGGATGAACATTTAGGAGTGACCCTGATATATCATTCTCTATCTATCTATCTGTCTGTCTGCCTCTCTGTCTGTCTATGATGTGGCTATGTGGTAAGAAGCTTGCTTCCCAACCACATAGTCCCAGGTTCAGTTCCACTGCATGGCATCTTGGGCAAGTGGCTTCTATTATAGCCTCAGGTCAACCAAAACCATGTGAGTAGATTTAGTAGACGGAAACTGAAAGAGGCCCATCGTATATATATATATATATATATATATATATATATATATATATATATATATATATATATATATATATATATATATCATCATCATCATCATCGTTTAACATCCGCTTTCCATACTAGCATGGGTTGGTCGATTTGACTGAGGACTGGTGAACCAGATGGCTACACCAGGCTCCAATCTGATTTGGCAGAGTTTCTACAGCTGGATGCCCTTCCTAACGCCAACTACGCCGACACTGTACTGGGTGCTTTTACATGCCACCGGCACGAAGGCCAGTCAGGCGTTACTGGCAACGGCCACGCTCAAAATGGTGTATTTTATGTGGCACCTGCACAGGAGCCAGTCCAGCGACACTGGCAACGATCTCACTCGAATGTCTTTATACATGCCACTGGCACAAGTGCCAGGAAGGCGACGCTGGGCACAAGTGCCATCACGATTTCGCTTTTGCTTGTCCCAACAGGTCTTCGCAAGCCGAGTTTCATGTCCAATGAAGGAGACGACATTGGCATGGGTGCCAGTCGTTGAATTTAGTTCGATTTCGATTTCACTTGCCTCAACAGGTCTTCACAAGCGGAGTTTAGTGTCCAATGAAGGAAGGTATGCATAAGTGGGTTGGCTACACCCCTGGCAGAGGACTTGGATTTAGGTCTCACTTGGCTTTCCTGGTCTTTTCACACACAGCATATTTCCAAAGGTCTCGGTCAGAAGTCATCGCCTCGGTGAGGCCCAGTGTTCGAAGGTCGTGCCTCACCACCTCATCCCAGGTCTTCCTGGGCCTACCTCTTCCACAGGTTCCCTCAACTGCTAGGGTGTGGCACTTTTTCACACAGCTATCCTCATCCATTCTTGCCACATGACCATACCAGCGCAATCGTCTCTCTTGCACACCACAACTGATGCTTCTTAGGTTCAATTTTTCTCTCAAAGTACTTACACTCTGTCTAGTATGCACACTGACATTACACATCCATCGGAGCATACTGGCTTCATTCCTTGCGAGCCTACACATGTCCTCAGC
>NC_068984.1:97876548-97880056 GCF_001194135.2 Octopus bimaculoides | reverse complement strand
AAATATATGCATATATCCATACATATATGTACATACCTACATCTATATGTATACATACATGCATATATGGGTACAAGACATCACAAAAAAAACGTTAAACACAATGAGAAACGAAAACAGAAAACAAACTTTTTTTCGAACAATGAAAAAAACAGAGAAACGTTGCCTTCGAAACGCAGAGTAGATGGACAGGGACAACTGATGAAGGGAAATATTCTTTATGTTGCATATCTCGTTTCTCTGTTTTTTTCGTTCGAAAAAAAGTTCGTTTTCTGTTTTCATTTCTCATTGTGTTTAACATTTTTTGGTGATGTCCTGTACCCATATATGCATGTATGTATACATATAGATGTAGGTATGTACATATATGTATGGATATATGCATATATTTATATATTATTTATATTATTATGTGATCGAACTCTTATTCTGAGTTACTACCTTCTTAGATGAATCACCGATGATGTGATTTATTGAGCCAATGTCCCCATTTCCTTTATTTATTTCTTCCTATTTTTGGTTTGGTTTTTATGGCTGGTTGTACTTCTTACTCCCAAATACTTTTCAGTGTGTGTGTGTGTGTGTGTTCATGTGTGCATACATGTGTGCATGCGTGCATGTGTGCATGCGTGCGTATGTGCGTGTACGTGTGTGTGTGTGTGGGGGGGTGTGTGTGGGTGTGTGTATGTGTGTGAGATCACAGTTATTTAAAGAAAGAAGACAGGTGTTACTTCATAACATGAAGTAACACCTGCCTTCTTTCCAATAAATTACATTGAGATAATTTGCAATGTAAGATAGAATAAACATACAATTTAACTTTACTGTGAAAATGTATAAACTATTAATTTCTTTGTGAACAGGAGATGTTTAATTAGTTTTGGGCGAATGTTTAACAAGACAAAAGAAATTAAATAAATCAACCACTTTTTCTGCTCGTGGATAGACAAAACCTGTTGTGTGGTCACTTTATTAGCATTCTACACTGAGAATAAATGTAATGTTTATTAAACAAATATCCCATAAATTTCAAATTATATATTAATCATCATCGTCATCATCATCATCATCATCATCATCATCATCCTCATCATCATCATCATCATCATCATCATCGTTGTTATAACATCCATTTTTCCATGCTTGTATGGGTTGGATGAAGTTTGTTGAGGCAGGTTTTCTATGGCTGGATACACTTCCAGTTACTACCCTCAACTGTTTCCAAGTAAGGTAGTATTTCCTCATGACCAGGCATGTTTTCATTGAATATTGAGAAATAATGGACACCCTTTGCATGTCAGTGACACTTGTTTACAACTACCATGTGATGTCAAGGCAAAGAAGGAGACAGTAACACACACACACACATACATGCACACATACCTATATATAAAGATGTATATACACATACGATGTGTTCCTTTCAGTTCCCATCTTCCAAATCACAAGACTTTGGTTAACCCAGGGCTATAGTAGAAGACACTTTCCCAAGGTGGGACTGAATCCAGAACCATATTGTTGGAAAGCAAACTTCTTACCACACAACTACACCTGCATATATGAAGTTTACAAAAAGTAATATAGCTATTTCCAAGAGTATTTACTTCTCTAATATTTACTGTAGCTGTCACTGATAAAGCACAACTGCATTATTCTAATGCATTCCTATATTTAAAGTAAAACTTCATAGATTAGAATTAGTTTGCTCAGTTGTTGCTTCATTACAAGACACATTTTCTGTCATGTTCCTTATAAATTACATTGCGATATTTGTTTTTAAAATTAGAGAGATTGTTTCAAGTCATTCCCTGTAAGTTTCATTTTCTTTATACTTATTATTTCTTCCCTGCTTTTCCATGAATCTTTCGTCAATAATATTCCTACCTCATTGAAAATAGAAAACTAGAAAACCACAATATGTTTTGAGTTGGTCAACATCTGATCATTTAATGCAGTAAAGATATATATTACAACAGTGTTACTATACTCATGACTACACTTTTACTGGTTTCTCTTTAAGGCTCTTTGATTCCAGGTTTTGTTTCCATACCTGGAACTTCTTTAATTTTGCTTCAGGTTCTGCAATATGAACAGATGAATAAGAGTGAACTAAGAACTGAGCCCTGTATTTATGGCCAGCTCTCCCACCTTAATGACAGCACCATTGTACATGGCTTGTACAGTTTTAACAAGCCTCTCCTCTACTTCTAGCTTCCCGAGAGACCAGCAGATAACAGAGCAGGGAACTCTGTCAAAGGCTTTCTCCAGGTTGACAAAATTTAAGTACAATGGTTTACTTTTGGCCATATACTTTTCTTGCAACTGTCTCACCAAGAAGATGGCATCTGTGATACTCCTCCCAGGAACAAAACCAAACTGCATCTCATCTAGTTTAATTCTATTCCTAATCAATTGAGCTGTAACTCTCTCTGTAACTTCCATGACCTGGTCCAGCAGTTTGATACCTCTGTAGTTGTTTCTATCTAAGGCATCACCTTTACCCTTGTAGCAGCCTACTATAATACTACTACACTAGTCATTGAGGATGACATCTTCCTGATTAAACTGATTAACTATGCAAGTGACTAAGCTGTATACCACATTGTCAGATATTTTAACCATCTTGGCAGTGATACCAAATGGTTCAGGAGCTTTCCTGTCTTCATGCCCCTAACTATTATACTACTATGAACTCCGATGGTTGGTACCTCAATTGGTTTGATATTAAAAAAGACTCTCCTTCTCCCATTCATTTTCCACATTCAACAACTTTTCATAGTGACACTTCCATGCATTTTTCTCATTATTCATTTGCACACATTTCTCCCTCACCACGTCTCTATTCTCTCTGATACACTACTTTGCAGCCCTAAACACCTCACACCTCCGATCCTCACACTGTAAAACGTTGGCAACCCTCTCATCTTCTGCTGTTACTTTTGCTTTATAAATTTGTTGCCTAGCCACCCTTCTGGCTATCTCATATAATTCCCTGCTTCTACTATTTTTCCCATCTTTCTAGGCCCATCTTTTTGCCTTTATAGTACTATTCACCTCTTTGTTCCACCACCACATTATCCTTGGTATATATATATTTATTTATATCTATATCTATCTATCTATACATACATACATACATACATATATATATATTTCGTTTTTGGATTTGGTTTGCAAGATTCTTTATGTGAGTTCGTGTGTTGAAGCATATTCTGTTGTGTCTGGGGAGAGTCATTTTCTTTTTATGTCTTTTGAAAAGCTTGCAAGACACAATGAAAAGATTTGGAAAATAAAAATAAGGAATAAGTGGAAATTTTACTGGTGAATGTGTTAAATTATAAGGCACAAAAAGAAAATGACTCTACCCAGACACAACAGTGTATATATATATATATCCACCTTCCCCTTCCCCCTTCATCGTCAACACCCCCTCATAAGCTCATCCCACCACACCCCAACACACTCCTACTCTACCTTCCTACTCCACCCCATCCAATTCTTTACACCC
>NC_068984.1:97872481-97874971 GCF_001194135.2 Octopus bimaculoides | reverse complement strand
ATATATATATATATATATAATATCAGGGAGTATAAATCCAAAACTTACAGGGAAAAATTCAATTTAGCAATTCTAGATAAAATTTCACAGTATGTAATATATATATAATTTAGAGAAAACCCTCTATCAATTAATTCAATAAAGAAAAAATGATATTCCCATAATCCAGAAAAATAAATATACTATAAAAACCTTATTCTAAAAACCAACAAAGTATATAAAATAATAAATAGTAAATGGTATTAAATAGACTACACGCATTTCGTAGCTATATTTTCAAATAGATAACAATAATAGAATCAATCCGATCTAGAATCAAATCGATCTAAAATTAATTCCATTAAAATATATAGTCACTCTTCAGGTCTAAAATAATAATAATAATAATAATAATATTAATAATAATAATGATAATAAAAATAATAACAAAATCAATGTAAGTATCTTAACTTATAATAAATATCAAATAAATATATTAAAAAATATTGGATTGATTTTATTATTGTTATCTATGAAAATATAGCCACGAAATGCATGTAGTCTATTTAATACCATTTACTATATATTGTTTTATGTACTTTATTGATTTTTATAAAAGGTTTTTATAGTATATTTATTTTTCTGGATGGTATGAATATCGTTTTTTTATTGAATCAATTTAATAGAGGTTTTTCTCTAAATTATATATATATATATATATATATATATATACATACAGACATATATATACACATATATTTCTGAATATATATGTATATATATCTGTTACTCATATATATATATATATATATATATATATATATATATATATGTGTGTGTATGTATATATGTATATATACATATATACATAGGCGTAGGAGTGGCTGTGTGGTAAGTAGCTTGCTTACCAGCCTCATGGTCCCAGGTTCAGTCCCACTGCGTGGCATCTTGGGCAAGTGTCTTCTACTATAGCTTCAGGCCGACCAAAGCCTTGTGAGTGGATTTGGTAGACAGAAACTGAAACAAGTAAAAGAGTATATATATATATACACACACATATATACATACATATACATATACACACACATATATGTACATACATATGTATATATATAGTGATTAAGCTCATGGAAATACAGAGGGACATACAAGAATAAAAGTAGAAATAAAATATAAAATATTGTAGTTGCAGTTCCATTATTCAAGTAAAATAGTGCATAGAAGTGGTAAAAAAGTTTCCTCTACATGGTATGTAAATTCCAATAGTAGTTCCTATTTAGTTATTTTGAAGTGTGGAGCTGTGGATTCTGTGTTGCTCATTTGAAGGGGTTTTGTGGTGTGAATATATATATATATATATATATATATACTTATATATAAAGGGCATTAACTGTGTATTAATGCCTCATGCTTTGAGGGACTAAATAAGTCAAAAACTACCAAAAAGAATAAGCAACATATTTACTGAAAGCGAGGGAATGCAGCTTTCAAAATTTATCTTTTAAAAACATTTAACTACCGTTGAGTTAAATGTTTTTAAAAGATAAATTTTGAAAGCTGCATTCCCTCGCTTTCAGTAAATATGTTGCTTATTCTTTTTGGTAGTTTTTGACTTATTTAGTCCCTCGAAGTGTGAGGCATTAATACACAGTTAATGCCCTTTATATATAAGTATTTATATTTATGATGAAATGATGAATTTTTTTCATTGTGAAAATTTTTCGTTATTTTTTCATTTTGAGGTTTTTTCACGCTGACTACATGATAAATTCTTATAAAGAATTTATCCTATATTATATTATATATATATATATGCTAGAACAAACTATACTGCAGTAACCATGAATGAGAGAAACTCTCATTTTGTCTTTTGGTGCATAACACACTATGGTTTATATCACTAGCAGGGGTATAAATACATGCCCACCTCCAGCACTGAGACCTCCAGATTTTGACCTTCCTTAGTCTTATCAATGATGGATACTTGACTGCAAGAGATAGCAGTGATTCATCTCCCTACCTGTAACATATAGAATAACAGTGCTAGGATTCAGATTCCTTGGTACTCTGAGTTTCAAGTATGATGCTAATCTTCAGCCATTGGAGTTTGAATGAGAGACCGGTTGAAGAAAGTCATTGTTTATTAGGGATGTTAGCCAGTGATCGGCCAAGAAAGATCACGCAGTGTCACAGTTTGATGTTGGTATTTCAGCAACAACAATTACTTGGAAAATACCGCTTGGTGAACAGGAAATTGGTTTTGTAATTGTGGGGGAGAAGTAGGAAGGAGTGGTGGATGTGCAAATACAAAAGTAAATATGTGTGTATGTATGTGCCTATATATCTGCCTGTGTGCATGTGCATATCTGTACTTATGCTAGTGTGTGTGTGTGTGCATAGGTGTACATTCATACATCCATGCTCTCTCACACACACACACACGCATGCACATACACACACACAGGTACACATACACATACACACATATACACATGCATGTGTTTATTTACA
>NC_068984.1:97869422-97872471 GCF_001194135.2 Octopus bimaculoides | reverse complement strand
ATATACACATGCATGTGTTTATTTACATGTGTATATGCACATGAGTACATGCACATGCAAGCACACACACACAGAGGCATGTGTGCTCATATGCATACCAGCATGCATATATCCCCATGCATGCATACAATGAGCAGATGTATACACACATGCATGCACATGTGTGCATGCACATACACCCTCATGTGGTTATGTGCAAGAGATGTGAGTATGCAGGTAGAAAGGTATAAAGAAGTGTTGGAGATTGGTGACTTGTGGTGTTGTTCATGGGAATTAGCTGGTGACGGTGACCTTGGTGCAGGTAGTGCAGGGAGGCAGCTGGTACTAATGAGATATATCTGGGTTGTTGGCAGCCAGTAACTTGAAATTTACCAAAAGGGCATATTTCTGGTGACAGCAATAGGAAAGACCATATTTCTTGTTGATGGATACTATGGGTTGGTAGATGATATGCAGTTTCTCACAGAGGCAGAGCTGGTAATTATGGGCGCCAGGTGAATATGGTGGTGCTCTGTCGACAATAGTCCAGTTTCTGCTGGGTGTTTGTCTCAGCAGTCATGGGGTCTCCAGAGAAAGCATGACAGCGAAGTGGAGTTCTCTCTATCTTTGGATCTGAATGAGTGCATGTGCTGGGAGAACCTTCCCTTGAAGTCATTGGATGTCATACCTGTACAGTGCCTAGTGATGCCATTGGATAGTGTAAGGGTGGCTCTGTATACTACAGCCCTTGAGAGGCAGGATCTTCCTAGAGGACAGGTCACCACCTGTTCTCTAGAAAGTTTCGGAAGTTGCAGGTTGGGGTTGGGAGTTGTGTGGGTGCAGTTTTATGTCTACTGATGCATCCAATGTTAGATTCAATGTTGTCTAAGCAGGAGTAGCTTACCTTGACATTATGTGGATTGAAGAGTTTGTAATACTTATGGCCTCTGGTGAAATGTTTTTTTAATTAACGACAGGAAACCTCTGGCTACATTGGTAGAAACTTCTAGGTTAAATGGGGGTTAAACCAGATAGTTTTCCATTTCCTAATTCTCTTGGGGTAAGGAGAGGGGGTCTGGGAATCGTCCACATACGTGGGCTTCTCAGAAAATCTGCTCCTAGCCAAAGCACTGTTGTAGTAGGAGGGGCAGTTCTATTAAAGATCTCCCTATAAGCTGAGAGTTTAGATACCCATTTGCTAATGCCTGAAACCAGGTTCCAATTACAGTGGGTGGTGGTGGTTAGAGCTCTTGTGGATGTATACTGTTTCTTCATTAGGCTTCTTGTAAGGGTAGTATTTGCCCATGCTCAGGTCTAAGGTTACATCTAAGAAATCGACTGTAGTCAGGTTGGTGGTAACTATTATGAACAGGCCGAACTCTTTGAATACTTTTATCAAGTCCTTTCTGAGCCTATCCATGGCATAGCCATTCATATGGCTTGAGATAGCCAAGCTGTCGTCCCTATAAAGGGCCAACCTATGTGGAAGCCTAATGAAGAAATGTGTATGAATGTGTTTGTGCTTATGCTAGTGTGTGTGTGCATGTGTGCACGTGTGTGTGTGCTTGCATGCATGTGAGTGTGCATGTATATCTGTGAGTGTGGATGTGTGAGTGTAGATGCGCACACGCACACACACACACACACACTAGCATAAGTACAAACACACACAAACATGTGTACACACACTTGCATGGATGCAGACGTGCACATGCAGATATATAGGCACATACATACACACATATACATACGTATATTCTTGCACATCTACTACCCCTTCCTACTTCTCCACCCCACTTCCAACCACGTGTCAATTTCCTGTTCACCATGCGGCATTTTTCAAGTAATTGTCGCTGAAATTCCAACATCAAACGATGACACTGCTTAACCTGTCTTGACCAATTGCATGCTAACGTCTCTAAGAGACATCGACTCTCTTCAACTGGCCTCTCATTCAAGCTTCAATGGCTGAAAATTAGAATCATGCTTGAAACTCAGAGAACTATGGAGTCTGAATCCTGGTACTGTTATTCTGTATATTACTGGAGGGGAGATGAATCACTGCTATCTCTAGCAGTCAAGTATCCATCATTGACAAGACCGAGGAAGGTCAAAATCATATTCAAATTGAGGAAGTGGAACAGGTAAAATGCAGACTACATATGTTTCTTAGCTAGCTGATCCTCTGATGTAATAATTACTCAATAGGGAGTACTCAACTTTGCTAATCATCAGGCTGAGAATACCTTAATTAAATGAAGTTACAATGTTGCTTGGAATATCCAAGTTAACTCATCACAGATGCGAGTTGAAATGAATAACAAAGCCAGAAGAAGATAATAAAAAAAACAAACAAATTTTTGAAGAAATAAATGGTCAAGAAGTAAGAATATGTAAAGATAAAGACTAGCTGACTCTGAAGTATTGATTTCTTAGTGGATAGTTGGCAGTGATGCTGCTGACCAATGATCTACCTCACAGTATATATACACACCCATGCACCCACGCACATGCACACACTTCACACCCATTGTATCAACATATGTATATATACACACACACACTCATGCAAACATGTTTAAATGCCACAACTGAGCATGCATGTACAGCTTGGAGACATTCCTTTGTATGTAAGTATATACACAAATATACCTGTGTGTCCAAAGGTGCATGCACACATCCATAGGCATAAGACTCAACCCCTATACACATGTGCAACTATATATATAACCATGCATATATCCAGATATACAAAAGGTAGGTGTGGTGCAAGTATATATGTGTACCTATGAGGAGAACAAATAGAAAACAAGAAATAAGGAGAAAAAAAGAGAGAAAGGGGGAAAAGGGTTAAAAAGGGGAAAGAGAAAAAATAAAAATAAAAATAAGTAGGTATACAAAGGAAAACGTGGAAAGAAGGAGAGAACATAAGGAGACCACAAATGAAATAAAGGAAATATGTATAACATTATGCTAAAAGGTAATGGTTATAAATATACAGAGGGATATAAACAAGTTTATGTATGTAGATCTTTACAAACATAAACCCCACTATTTACTGACTTATATA
>NC_068984.1:97865274-97869025 GCF_001194135.2 Octopus bimaculoides | reverse complement strand
TATATATATATATATATATATATATGTATGTATGTATGTATGTATGTATGTATGTATGTATGTATGTATGTGTGTGTGTATGTATGTATGTATGTATGTATGTATATATGCATATATACAAGTATGTATGCACACACAACATGCACGTGTACTTACATGCATACACACATCATCACATGCTAAATTTGAAAGATAGTTACAAATAGTTATATATAACTATTTTCACAAAACAAAAAGAAATACAAATGTATGCATAAGAAATGTATAAATAAATGAAACAGTTAGACACAATTTAATTGTGGGGTGAAGGAGGGAATATAGATTTAAGTGTGTATACTATTTTAACAAAAAACAAAGGACCGATATAATAAAACCATACAGACAGACAGACAGACAGACAGACAGACACACATTCTCATTTTTATATATATAGATATATATACACACACACACATAGACTTCTTTAAATGTTGCAGTTATGTACACATATATATTCAGTTATGTACATATATATATATATATATATATGCAGTTATATATATATATATATATATATATATATATATATATATATATATATATATATATATATATATATATACATACATACACACACACAAGCCAAAAAGAATAAAGAAACTCAAAGTTAATACTTGTTGTTTTCATAAGCAATAATATCGTTAAAAATTTGATGATGTAAATTGTATTTAGTAAGTGAATATGTAATTTAACGTGTGTTTTCTTAAAAACAATTACAGATAAAAACATGATAGACATATAGATATATCTTATATAGAGTTATTAATATTTCTAAGTCTCTCTAAAGGAGACTATGGCAGCTGTACTGGAAATTAATAGTTATCGCCAAGCCAACATGGCAGTCCCAAAATTAGGGAGGTCAGCAGTGTCCCCCTGCTGGGGGACACTGCCAAACCAGCAGGGGGACACTGCTGATCTCCCCTGTTCGAAGGTTATAAAGGACACAGGTTTCGTGTGTCACATAGCTAGCTAGAGACGATGGCTTCTTGGAGCTAATTCACGGCAGCTTTCGTCCTAATTTTGGGACTGCCATGTTGGCTTGGCGATAACTATATATCTTATATATTATACACATATTTTTATATGCAAAAATATATACACACATATGCATTCATTTTATAGTATTATACACATGCAATTACAAAGATAGACAAAAGAATATATAATTATATATACGATTATTTTATCTTTTTCAGTTTCCATGCAAACATTCTAAAAAAATTTACCAAAAGGGAACTAATTCTTCATCTCACTGTCGATGAAGAATCTTTAGTCATAAAATTGACACCAAATGTTTCAGTACTCCATCCTAACACTGTGGTTAGCTTTGCAGATGGTTCTAAAGAAGAACTTGTGGATATGAAAGACCTGAAATCTTGTTATCTTATTGGGAATATCATCTCACATGGAGGCTTGGCTACTTTCTCACATTGTGGAGAAATATTAGTAAGTGTGATTGTTCATGTTGTGTATCTGGTTTCAATACTACTTCTTGTTATGGTATTATGATATTTTTATACGATACTACTTCTGGTAATTGCTTGGATTTGAATGGCCTACCTCACAAGCTTTACAATTATGTGCCAGACTTGCTGGCTATGGTCTTTACCAACATCTAGTGCAACTGGCAGCAAACTAAGAGCATTCCTGATTGGGAGCTTGAAAGTGATGGAGCTACTGTTGAAAGATGTAAACTAGAAAAGCATAACTGATAACTTCAGACCCATAACTTTACTGAATGCAAAGTTAAACAGCCAATGTCCTCACAGAGATTGTCACTTGTCATTTGTACTGTCAAATGTACTGTACAAACTTTGCCTATTGATTAGAGGTCAGGGAGGCACTGAGTTCTATGGTTTAGAGAAGCAAAATCTATGTAGTAATGTTTGAATAGCAAAATGGAGAACATTGATTGCCAAGTGGTCATAGCTGGGTCATGTGGTTGTATTGCGTTGATGAGTCTTTTCTGAAGAGTGAGCTGCCATTTTTTAGCTGCTGTCTAAGATGTTGAGATTGACCAAAAATGATGCCACTTAACTTGCTAGAAATAGTAGCCAAATTTCTCTCAAATCATATCCTACCATTATAAAACAAGGGCACATTCGATAATAAAGTCCAAGATATACTAGTCCAGAAAAAGGACTAGATATTCATAGCTGGAAGACCTTTAATAATAGGTTTTCTGTATTAGGGCCATTTGGGTGTAAACAACCACAACAATAATCAAAACAGTAAAACACTGGAAAACACTAACAAAAATCCTTAATTTGTTACTAACATCAATGTCTAAAGATAACATTGTCAACATAGCACATTTTTTTCCATTAGGAAGGAGCTATGATGATAAATGGAACTGAAATGTTGGTGAAAAGTTTGCCCCAACATCTTATTCATCGCCATCGAAGATCAGCTTTTGACCAACCAATTCTAATTGCAAAGAGACAAATGAATTACTCAACTGGTTATATTAAAACAGGTAAATATTTGCTAGCCTTTTGTTCACAATCACCTAAAATAGTATATGGAGATGTCTGTGTATGCATGTGAATGGGTGTGTGTGTGTGTAGGGGGAGTGAATGCATGTGGGGGTGAATGTGCGTGGAGGTGAATAGGTGTGTGTATGGTGGATGTGGGTGTGTGGGAGTGAATGTGTGTGGGGATGTGGGGGTGAAAGTGTGTATGTGTAATACAGTGAATTGGCTGAGTCATTAGATTACTCAATTTGACAAAGAAGTTAGTTCCGTTATGGCTTGACAATTCAGCTAATTAGTACAAGTTTCCAGCCCATTGTATCACCTATAAATAAAGTGGCTAGACAGCTCACTTTGATAATCAAGTATTCGAAGGCCATCACAGATGTAACTTGTTGCTCAATCAGTAGACTTATTATCTGAACATCAAAGGGGAATTCTTTTATTGAATCTGAAAACCTTAATAAAATCGTCTGATAAAATAATTAATTACATCCATTTTCATATGTATATATACTCACACTTGCACACATGTATTGCAATAATTATTTTTGATAAACACAAATCCAACTGCTAGTTTACTTACACTCTAACACATAATTATATATAACTGTGCATTATTTTTGGATGCATTAGACCAACACATATGGAATATCTAGTATAATACGAACACTGATGCTTCTATTGTAAATATATACACATACACACACACATGCACGCACACACACACACACACACACACATATGTCTATATCAATCATCATTATCATCATCATCATTTAATGTTCTTTGTCCATGCTGGCATGGGTTGGATGGTGTGACCAAAGCTGGTAAGCTATGAGGCTGCATCAGACTCCAGTCTGATTCAGCATGGTTTTATACAGCTGGATGCCCTTCTTAACACCAACCACTCTGAGAGTGTAATGGGTGCTTTTATGTGCCACCGGCATGGGTGCCATGTGGGATATATATATATATATATATATAACGTGAGAGGGTTAGGGGTTGGGGGTACAACCCACTAAGGGATAGTATCTATCCAGTATACTGCTGGGAGGGTACCCAATTATTGCTACACTAGTGCTATACTAGGTGCAATCAATGGGAGCGGGTAAAAGTGGAGGTTTTACCCAAAATTTGTGTAACAATTAGAAAATGGAGGGTAATATGCTGAACCCAACTACTTGCAGACGGTGTATCCCGTTGAATTCATTAATTTAATTCATAGCAAAAGTGACAAA
>NC_068984.1:97863254-97864602 GCF_001194135.2 Octopus bimaculoides | reverse complement strand
GTTTTAGGGAAAAGAACCAAGGTTCATGAACTCATCGATGAAAATCCACTGTCACATATAGAAAAATTAATAAGTAAAAGCACAATAAATAAGTATAATAAAATACAAAGTAAATATCATAAACCTCTGTACCTGGCTTTCGTTGACATGGAGAAAGACTTTGACATGGAGAAAGACTTTGACAGGGTCACCCGATACCTTATCTGGTGGTCAATGAGGAAACTAGAGATAGATGAGTGGTTAGTGAGAGCTGTGCGAACCATGTACAGGGATGCCGTCAGTAAGGTGAAGGTTTGCAATGAGTACAGTGAAGATTTCCAGGTAGAGGTAGGGTTCCACCAAGGTTCAGTCCTCAGCCCCCTCTTATTTATCATAGTCTTCCAGGCTATAATAGAGGAATTCAAGACAGGATGCCCCTGATGACCTTGCTCTAATTGCTAAGTCACTATCAGAACTAGAGGAGAAGTTTCAGGTGTAGAAGCAAGGATTAGAATCGAAGGGCCTTAGAGTCAACCTAGCTAAAACCAAAGTCCTAATAAGTAGGAAGGTAGACAAACAACAAACCCCTTCAGGTAGATGGCCCTGCTCAATCTGTAGAAAAGGCGTAGGTAGAAACTCTATAAGATGTACCCAGTGTAAGCTATGGACACATAAGAGGTGCAGCAATATCAAAGGAAGGCTAACTAGAAAGATAGTTTTTGTATGTGTCAGAAGCCTGTTTCTTTCAGGCTTTAGATGGGCTTTTAGGAGAGTGGGTTATATATCTTTAGATATACACCTAACTTTCCTACATTAAATTGGAAGAGAACTGAACGCAGAAACTCCAAACTGATCAACAACAACAAATATTTATTGTTCGGTGGAAAATAAAACAGCTTCTAATTGTCCGGTTTTAGAGTAGCCTGAAATGTAGATGTACGGTTCTTCGAGCTGGTGTCGTTATAGAGACAACTTGGTTCAACCACACTCAAATGGGAGAGCTTGCTTAGACGTCTTGCTTGGTCGCTGTCTGGCTTGGTAAGAGACAGTCTAATAGCAGGGAACGCTTCGATCTTTAAACCCACGCATGCGTGGTTAAGGATTCAGCAATGGCGTCGGCCTTTTGGCGCCAATGTGACGTCACTACAATGGCTCCCCCTTGAGTGTGAAACACGACATTAAAAAAATTTTGGAGGGACGTCTGAGGCGAGATGGCCACCGAAACCACGCTGAAAATGTGGCACAAATATATATCAAACACTCGGTTTTATCTTCACTGTAGAGTGGAACATCCGCTCACGGAATATAGCAAGAGCCAACCGACTAAGATACCTAGTACCAGGCAACAGGTCGAAACTGGCATTGCTGC
>NC_068984.1:97855338-97858987 GCF_001194135.2 Octopus bimaculoides | reverse complement strand
GGAAACTCGTGTTGCTCATACCAATGATGATGCTGATCAGTCCAGATTGTCGTGGCTGCAGTCGTTCCTTAGTCGGGGTCACCACTTTAGGAGAGTGGGTTATATATCTTTAGATATACACCTAACTTTCCTACATTAAATTGGAAGAGAACTGAACGCAGAAACTCCAAACTGATCAACAACAACAAATATTTATTGTTCGGTGGAAAATAAAACAGCTTCTAATTGTCCGGTTTTAGAGTAGCCTGAAATGTAGATGTACGGTTCTTCGAGCTGGTGTCGTTATAGAGACAACTTGGTTCAACCACACTCAAATGGAAGAGCTTGCTTAGACGTCTTGCTTGGTCGCTGTCTGGCTTGGTAAAAGACAGTCTAATAGCGGGAATGCTTCGATCTTTAAACCCACGCATGCGTGGTTAAGGATTCAGCAATGGCGTTGGCCTTTTGGCGCCAATGTGACGTCACTACAGGCTTCTGCTGTCTCAGTTAAAAAACTTTCAACTTCAATATATATATATATATATATATACATGTGTAAGTCATCTAAGAGACCATAAATCAGGGAAAAGATACACTCATACATCTGTCAGTAGAGTGAGTATACCCATTTCAGGTATATATATATATATATATATATATAACAAATATGATAGGCACATGTGTGGCTGGGTGGTAAGAAGTTTGCTTCTCAACCACATGGTTCCGGATTCAGTCCAGGCATTTAAAAAATAAGACCTGGGGTTGATACATTCGACTGAAAATCCAATATGGTTGCAGTCTAATGACTGAAACAAGTAAAAGATTGAAGATAGGGAGATAATAGTGTAGTCTATATTGCATTATATTATGAGAGCAATCCTAGCTTAATGACAATTTCTGAATGATTTGGGTGTGAGAGATGTCATTAAATTGAAACCTTGGTGTGTATCTAATAGCTAGTGTATTGAAAATGATTTTGTTTCACCATACTTTAAATTCTTCGTCATGCCATAACCTAATGCTAAATATATTATCTAATTAGATTTAAAAGATAGTTAAAAATCATCATCATCATCATCATTTAACTTCCATTTTCCATGTTGGCATAGATTGAACAGTTTGACAGGAACAGAAAAATCAGAAGATATCACCAAGCTCTGCTATCTGTTTTGGCACAGATTCTATGGCTAGATGCCCTTCCTAATGCCAACCACTTTACAGAGTGTACTGGGTACTTTTTCCCTGGCATCAATGGCAGTGAGGTCACCAAGAAACTTGCAGGACAAGACACCACTCTACTGGGGGGAATGGTATTGAGTGATAGGTGTCTTGCATTAGAAGAAAGATATGGCTTTCTCAGTTGAGAAAGAGAGAGGGGTGTGTGGAAAATGGTGAAAATGTAACAAAGGGGAGCAGGGGCCATATACCCAAGTTGGTGTGTATAGAGGTGTGGACCAGGGATTGGAGAGGGTGGGTAGATGGGTGAGTTCACAAGATTTTGAAGGAGAGTGGGTGCTAGAGCTAGAAGAGGAAGGGATTTAACAGGGATATATGGTGTGCAGGTAGGTGCATACATGAGCAAGAATGAGGGGATTGGGGGAAGAGACATCAGTGGTGAGCATGGGTGGGTTGTGGGTGGGAGAGGGGTTCATGGACATGGATTTTACTTTGCTGGGCAGGTTTTCTCAAGCACAGTGTATCACCAGTTGTCTCAGTTCTTTGTCATCTCTGTGTGGCTCAACATCTGAAGATCATTTCTTGCCACTTCATCTCATGTCTTCCTGATTTTTCCCTCTTCCACAGGTTCCCTCCACGTATAGAAATTGGCACTTCATTATGCAGCTGTCCTCATCCATATGCATCACATGACTATATCAATGCAATCTTCTCTCTTGCACATTGCACCTGATGCCTCTTATACCCAATTTCTCTCTCAAAACATTTACATTTTGATGTACATGCACACTAACATTTGACATCCAACAAAACATGCTGGCTTCAAGTAAAATAAAAAACTAAAACTAAAATAATTTGATTTAATCTGTCCTAGATCCTATCTCACCAGAAAACAAGGAGATTTACAAGAAAATATTCAAAAGATCAGAAGGATTAACAAATTTGACAGTAGAAATTGCTGTTTACGTAGATTCTATTTTAACAAAGTCTCTGGAAGAGGAACATCATTTGACGTCTTTGCAACAGAAGATAGATTTTGTGATCATCAAATATAATGCTGTAAGTATTTCTATTAGACTGATGGATATTTTTAATAATTAAAAACACTAAGCTGGTGGATTGATAAAATTAGTAGAGTGCCGAGTAAATGCTTTGTGGTATTGATTATGCCCCTGTAATTTCTGTGTTCAAATTCTGCCAGAGCTGACCTTACCTTTTATTCTTCTTGGGTTGATAAAATAAATACTGGTTAAGTACTGGAGTTGATTTAGTGATCACAGGCACTCCTCAAAATATGTCTTTGTTGGGTCTTATATAAGGATGCTGAGTTGCAACTCAAAAATATTCTTTTCTACTCTTGGAGAGGAGGCCAGTTGATTAGATTCCCCCACCCCCACCCCCAGTATGCAACTGGTACTTAATTTTTCGACCCCAAAAGGATGAAAGGCAAAGTTGACCTCAGCGAAATTTGAACTCAGAACATAAAAACATGAAAAACCTCTAAGCATTTTGCCTGGCGTGTTAATGTTTCTGCCAGCTTGCTGCCTTGCAACTCAAAAATATTTTCTTTTTGATTGTTTTTTGTAATTAATTTATAGTTAATGTCTACTGTTTGATTTTTAAATCTATTTCTTCATTTTACTTAAAATCATATCATTATCCACTATGCAACTGTATGTATTTTTGTAATGTTCAACACAATGTCTGGAAATCCCATTGTCCATGTCAAGGTTTTCTGTTTTATGTTCACTTTTTATTACTTCTATCTATTTGGTTCATAATATTAACCTTATTCATATGTTCTTTAATTTCCCTTTTTAAGGATATGGTATATTTTATCCTTATACCCAGCTTCAGTTTGGGCATTATTGTAGTACTTCTCATTATTCTTGAATAGCTCCTCATTAGTAGATAGTTGAGATATACTGTATATAAACCTAGTTGTCTGTCTGAGTGGAATTGCTGGAGTCCATAGTAAATGTTATTTATCTGTCCATTTATCTTATATTGTATCATATTATCTTCATTATCAGCAGTCAGTGTGTGAATGCATCTTGATCATCTAATTAAGAACCTGAGTATTATTAAATGTATAAAATAATCTGTTCACTTATTATCTAAAAATGTCATAAGTTTAAGTGACACTGTCCTGTACCCTGAGGTTTTATGGTCCCTCGTCTAGAATATACTTTAAGAAGGACTATCTACTACTAGAATTTTCAATTTGTTTCGCCCACCCACATGGGTAAAACCTTGAGCAAACTTACATGGAAATGTCTAACTCGAATTAGATTTAACTGATACAACTGATTTAAATTTAAATCAACTAAATGTACATTACTGCTATCCAGCAGAAACAGGTCCCAGATTAGAATTTAATGAGAATAATGCTTTAATGAAGAAATTTTAAGATGTATAATTCTCCATTCTTCTTTATGATGTCTTGTGTGTGTGAGCATATACATATATTTATATAAATATATATGTATATATA
>NC_068984.1:97852131-97852953 GCF_001194135.2 Octopus bimaculoides | reverse complement strand
CTATACTCTTGGAGTGGTTGGCATTAAGAAGGGCATCCAGACATAGAAACCATGCCAAATCAAACTGGAACCTGGTGCAGCTCTCTGACTTACCAGTTCCAGTCAAACTATCTTACCCATGCCAGCATAGAAAATGGACGTTAAATGATGATGATGTTGATGATGATATGTATATTCACTCACACACACTTATGTGTGCATGTGTGCTTGCATGCACATGTGCATATGCTCATGTGTGTGCATGTGGATAGATACATGTGCGCATGTATGTGTATGCATGTATGTAAGTATATGTGTGTGTGTATGTGTGTGTATGCATGCATGTGTGTGTGTGTATGTGTGAATGTACACCTATGCATGCACACATGTACTCGCATTAACAGAGGCACATGCACACACATGTATAAGCATGTGTGAATGTACTCCTATGCACACACGTTTACATTTGCATAAATGCAGCTACACATACACACAGATATATAAGCACATTCACACGCACATATATACATATATACTTGCACATCTACCGCCCTTTCCTCCCCTCCCCACCAACCATGCAACCAATTTCCTGTTCACCATGCAGTATTTTCCAAGTAATTATTATCGATGAAATACCAACATCAAACTGTGATACTGCATGACTTTCCTTGAAGAATTGTAGGCTAACACCCAGCAGTAAACAGTGATTTTCTTCCATCAACATCTCATTTTAATTTCAATGGCTGAAGACAAGCATCATGTTTGAAACTTAAAGTAGCAAAGAATTTGAATCAAACTGTTTAATCCCTATATATTTATATATATATATATATATATATATAT
>NC_068984.1:97850628-97852083 GCF_001194135.2 Octopus bimaculoides | reverse complement strand
ATATATATACATACACACACACACACACACACACACACACACACAGGGTGCAATGAGTAAATTGTCACCATTTTATATTTTTTATTTTGCACATGTGCATTGTTTGGTTTTGATTTTGTTTACTACACAGTGTAGTAGGGTCAGTTGGGCACTGTCTGTGAGAAAAGCAGCACCAATTTACTCTGCCAGAAATTTGGAAATGTCACACTGTACTACTTAACATTCACACCAGAAACTCCAATATGAACATTTCAGAGTGTTTGGGTGTCAATCAGAGGAGAGTGCAATCTGAGAACATGTACCGAGAGTGATAAAAATCAAACAACCAGTCAACATTATGGTGTTTAGAGTGATCACTAGTAATGGCGACATTATGCCCCCATTCATCGTTCCACACAGCCTTACACTCAACACAGAGGCCTACATTAAGTGCCTGGAGAAGGTAGTGCTGCTCTGGATCTAGAGGGTGGCTGCTGGAAGACCCTATATCTGGCAACAGGACTCTGCACCATGCCACACAAGCAGGAGAACCCAGTTATGGCTGTCAGACAATTTCTGCAACCACATCACCTCTAACGTCTGACCACCTAACTCCTCAGTCTGCAAACCCCTTGATTATTATGTGTGGGATGCAGTTGAGTGAGAGACCAACAAAATTCCTTGCAACACCAAAGATGAACTGAAGGCAAGGATTATGGCAGCATTCACCAACTTAAACAAGGAGACCGTCCAGAAGTGGTCTGGAGGCCATAGTTGAAACCAATGTCGATTTTATTGAGTAAATTTACTCGTTAATATTTCAAGATAGTTTTATGTAGTTTTGGTGAATATATTTGTTAAAATGAGATGTCAGTGTTATTTTCATTTTTGTGTAATTTAGATGACAGCTTATTTACTGTATTCTGTATATATGTAAGTATATGTATCTATGTATGCAATCATATATGTACATATGTATCTTTCTCTTTCTCTCTCTCTCTCTCTCTCTCTCTCTCTCTCTATATATATATATATATATATATATATATATGTATATATATATATATATCAATGAAAAAATCCAGTGAAATCCATAAAAGTAGTGTCAATAGATCCAGTGGTCATCCAGGTGGAGTGCTGGTATGTAGATGAGGAGAGGTGCAGAAAGTTTGGGCAGTGGTTGAGATATGCAAGTCCAAAGAGTAGGAAGTCAAGGCAAAATAAAACTGGGGTGACTATGTGAGCATATAACATATAGTTGAAATTTATAAAAGAACAAAAGACAACGACAGGTGTATGAAAGACGTTTCCATTTTCCCAAGCACCAAACTAATACACCTCCTTGTTCATACACCTGTCTTTGTCTTTTGTTTTTCTATAAACCACAACTATATATATATGTGTGTGTGTATATAAATGGAGAGAGAGAGAGAGAGAGAAAGAGAGAGAGAGAGAGAGAGAGAGAGAGAGAGAGAG
>NC_068984.1:97850057-97850618 GCF_001194135.2 Octopus bimaculoides | reverse complement strand
GAGAGAGAGAGAGAGAGAGAGAGAGAGAGAGAGAGAGAGAGAGAGAGAGATAATAAACATTGCCTGAAACAGCTTTCTGTTATAAAATGTTAAAAGTATGTAGTGGATTGGTAGAATTAATAGAGTATCAGTTCAAATAGCTTGCAGTATTTAGTTATGACACTTTTTATGTTTGGATTTTAAATTCAGCCAACATTGATTTTTCTTTTCATCTTTCCAGAGTTAGTATAGAACAAGTTAGGTACTGAAATTGATACAATCATTTCTTCTTTCACCACAAAATTTGTGGCACCATACATGAGACAGAAATCCAGCGAAACAAATAAACTGATAATGACTAGTCTGGTTCAAAGGGCAGTACCCATACCTTTGGTAGTTCTCACACAATCCTGGTATGAGTGACATAGTAAAATGTTAATGAAAGCCTGCAACCTGATGGTTGAAGGAAAAATCATGAGGAGGAAGGGAATTCCAGAAGGGGGGGGGGAGTAGGGAATAAAGAGAAGAAGCATTTTTGATATGTAAAAATAACTCCCACAAATTCTGTCCAAAAAAGCAAGA
>NC_068984.1:97844216-97848987 GCF_001194135.2 Octopus bimaculoides | reverse complement strand
TACAAAAAAACAAAAGATGAAGACAGGTGTGTAAACAACAAACAGATGTATTAGTTTAAGGCTCGGAAAGTGAGAAAGTCTTTTGTGTTTTGAGCCTATGCTCTTTGACAGAAAGGAACACAGAAATAAACAGGGACAGAAAATAGCAAAAGGTTTCGTGGTTAGCCCCACCACCACTGCTTGACAATCAATGTTGGTGTGTTTATGTCCCTGTAATTTAGCAGTTCGCTAAAAGTTACCAATAAAAAAATAAGTACTGGATTTGATTCATTCAACTAAAAGTTCCCCAAGGTGGTGCTTCAGCATGGTCACAGCCTAATGACAAACAAGTAAAAGATAAATGATGCAGTTAAACTGCATCATTCTATGAATAGATAGATATAATAAATACTTAGTAATAATGGTGTTATAACCAAATGCTGGTAATGTGCCACTAATAATTGACTTTGTTCTTTTTTCTTTTCTGATACTCTACAAAGGTTCAGTATGAATTCTGGAAAGAGAAACTTAGTGATCTCCATATCATCATTCAAGTAAAGAAGATTGTCTTCTTTGTTAAAGACCCGGTGAGTAATATAGAGCATATCCACAAAAAGTTGATAATGTTGTTGTTGCTGGTATTATTGAGATGCAAGTCAACTATATCCTGTTCTATTCTTCTATATTATTTTCTATTCCAATCTATTCTTTCTGTTGTATTCTGTTCTCTATTCTGTTTTATTATGTTTTATTCTAAAAAGATATCTTTGAAAGAAAATGTTATGACCAAAAACAAATTGTTGACAGATTGGCAGAATTGTTTGAACATTTGCTCAAAAGCCTGATGTAGTTCCATCTTTTTACATTTTAATTTCAAATCCAGCAAAGATCACCTTCATCTTTCATCCCTCTGGGGGTCAGTAAATTAAGGTACCAGTGAAATAATGAGTCTCACTTAATCATCTAACTCTCTCTTACTAAAATTTAAGACCCTGTACCTACATTTTATATATATATATGTGTGTGTGTGTGTGTGTGTTTGTGTGTGTATCCACACAAATATGGAGTTGCATGACAAAAATTTGCTTCCCAATCTAGATTCTAGGTTCAGTCTCACTGCATGGCACTTTGGGCAATCATCATCATCATCATCATCATCGTTTAACGTCCACTTTCCACGCTAGCATGGGTTAGACGATTTGACTGAGGACTGGCGAACCAGATGGCTGCACCAGGCTCCGATCTGATCTGGCAGATGGATGCCCTTCCTAACGCCAACCACTCAAGAGTGTACTGGGTGCTTTTACATGCCACCGGCACGAGGGCCACTCAGGCGGTACTGGCAACGGCCATGCTCAAATGGTGTTCTTTACGTGCCACCTGCACAGGAGCCAGTTGAGCGGCACTAGCAACGACCTCGCTCGAATGTTTTTTCACGTGCCACCGGCACAAGTGCCAGTATGGCTAAGCTGGTAATAATCATGCTCAAATGGTGCTTTTTACATACCACTGGCATGGAAGCCAGACAGCTGCTCTGGCAATGATTATGCTTGGATGGTGCTCTTAGCGTTCCACTGGCACAGATGCCAGTCATCGAATTTGATTTGATTTCAATTTCACTTGCCTCAACAGGTCTTCGCAAGCAGGGTTTTGTGTCCAAAGAAAGAAAGGTATACATAAGTGGGATGGCTACACCCCTGGTAAAGGCCACGGGTTATGATCTCACTTGTCTTGCTGGGTCTTCTCACGCACAGCATATTTCCAAAGGTCTCGGGTCATTAGTCATTGCCTCAGTGAGGCCTAATGTTTGAAGGTCGTGCTTCACCATCTCATCCCAGATCCTCCTGGGTCTACCTCTTCCATAGGTTCCCTCAACCGCTAGAGTGTGGCATATTTTCACACAGCTATCCTCATTCATTCTCACCAAATGACCATACCAGTGCAATTGTCTCTCTTGCACACCACATCTGATGCTTCTTAGGTTCAACTTTTCTCTCAAGGTACTTACACTCTGTTGAGTATGCACACTGACATTACTCATCCATCGGAACATACTGGCTTCATTCCTCGCGAGCTTACACATGTCCTCAGCAGTCACGGCCCATGTTTCACTGCCATAAAGCATGGCTGTTCGTATACATGCATCATACAGTCTGCCTTTTACTCTGAGCGAGAGGCCCTTTGTCACCAGCAGAGGTAAGAGCTCTCTGAAGTTTTCCCAGGCTATTCTTATTCTAGTAGCTACACTTTCAGCGCACCCTTCCCCGCTACTGACTTGGTCACTTAGGTAACAGAAGCTATTAACTACTTCAAGTTTTTCTTCCTGGAATGTGACAGAAGTTGTACTCTGCACATGTTCAGTGTTTATTGCTCCTGTGTATCTGCCACATACAAAACTATCTTCTTAGTTAGCTTTCCTTTGATATTGCTGCACCTCTCATGTGTCCATAGCTTACACTGGGTACATATTATAGAGTTTTTACCTACGCCTTTTCTACAGATCGAGCAGAGCCATCTACCGGAAGGGATTTGTGGTTTGTCTGCCTTTCTACTTATTAGGACTTTGGTTTTAGCTAGGTTGACTCTAAGGCCCTTTGATTCTAATCCTTGTTTCCACACCTGAAACTTCTGCTCTAGTTCTGATAGTGACTTAACAATTACAGCAAGGTATCAGCATAGAGGAGCTCCCAGAGGCATCCTGTCTTGAATTCCTGTGTTATTGCCTGGAGGACTATGATAAATAGGAGGGGGCTGAGGACTGAACCTTGGTGGACCCCTATCTCTACCCGGAATTCTTCACTGTACTCGTTGCCAACCCTCACCTTACTGACAGCGTCTCTGTACATGGCTTGCACAGCTCTCACTAATCATTCATCTATCCCTAGTTTCCTCATTGACCACTAGATAAGGGATCGGGGGACCCTGTCAAAGGCTTTCTCCATGTCAATGAAAGCCAGGTACAGATGTTTATCTTTGGCTAGATATTTCTCCTGCAACTGTTTTACCTGAAATATAGCATCAGTGGTGCTTTTCCCTGGCATAAACCCAAACTGCATCTCCTCTAGACTGACTCTCTCCCTAATTAGTTGGGCTATGACTTTCTCCATGACCTTCATTACTTGATCCAATAACTTGATACCTCTGTAATTATTTGTATCTAAAGCGTCACCTTTACCTTTGTAGCAGTTGACTATGGCGCTGCTACACCAGTCATTGGGTATGACTCCTTCATGCATCACCTGGCTAACTATATGGGTGACTAGGCTATAGCCAACACTGCCAGATATTTTGAGCATCTCTGCAGTGATTCCTGATGGGCCGGGGGCTTTCCCTGTCTTCATACTCTTAATTGCTTTATCTACCTTGGTACTGTCAACTCGGATAGCTGGTCCCTCAGTTGGGTCGACATTCGGCAGACTCTCTTTCTCCCATTCACTTTTTTTATTGAGCAACCTTTCATAGTGGCGTCTCCAGACCTCTCTCTTTGCAGCCTCATTAAGTGCAAGTGAACCATCATCCATGCGGATACATTTCTCTCCTACAGCATCACGATTCTCTCTCACATACTGTCTTGCAACACGAAATACCTCAAGTCTTTGGTCCTCACGGCGCAGAACATTGGCAAATTTTTTCTTATCTGCTTCCCTTCTGGCAGTCTGATACAATTCTCTGCTACCACTGTTCTTCCAGTCCTTCCAAGCCTCTAATAGCCCTGTCAACCATATTGTTCCACCACCACGTTATTTCGGATCGATAGAGGACTTTGCACCATCCACAGATCTGGTCAGTGGCTCTTAGCAGGTTGCCCATAGAAATATCCAGTTGTCTTCCACATCATGTGAAGCTATATCCCCTTCTATTTCGTCGAAGGCTTCGAGTAATATGTTTCTAAATCTCTGTCCATTCGCAGGATCCGCAGGATCGCAGAATTCGAAGACCCTTTTCCTCCATGCTAGTCATCTTCTGGGCATCCACTTAGCCCTGATCCTGAAGTCACTAACTACCAGTCTATGTTGTGGGGTACATTCTTCACCTGGGAAGGTTTTGGCATTTATAAGCAGCCATCTTTCCCTTTTTCTGGTGAGGATGTAGTCAATTTGGCTAGTGTGTCTGCCAGAATGGTAGGTGACTGGCAACTTTCCTGAAGTTAGTATTGCAACCCAGAAGATCATTTGCATCTCAGAACTCCAGCAGCCTGGTTCCCTCCTCATTGCAGGAACCAAAACCATAGCCTCCATGTACGCCATGGAAGCCCCCTGTATGTTGTCCAACATGTCCATTGATGTCACCAGCCACAAAGAGAAGGTCCCTGTCATTCGTCAACGAGGTAGTCTGCAAGAGGGTGTCATAAAATCGGTCTTTCTGTCCAGGGCTGGTCAAAGCCTTGTGAGTAAATTTAGTAGATGGAAACTGAAAGGAAATCTGTCATATGTGTGTGTGTGTGTGTGTGTGTGTGTGTGTGTGCATGTGCAAGCATGTGTGTGTCTTCGTGTCTGTGTTTGCCATCACTGCTTGACAACTGGTATTGGTGTGTTTATGTCCCCATAAGTTAAAAGTTTGGCAAAAGAGACTAAGAGAAAAAAAAAAAGACAGGCTTTAAGTACAAAAAGTATTGGGGTCGATTCTTTTGACTAAAATCTTTCAAGATGGTATCCCACCATGGCCACAGTCTAATGACTGAAAAAAGTAAAAGATTAAAGATAAAGATATATATACAAATATACATATGTATGTATGTCTCTCTCTCTCTCTCTCTCTCTCTCTCTCTCTCTCTATATATATATATATATAT
>NC_068984.1:97841564-97843027 GCF_001194135.2 Octopus bimaculoides | reverse complement strand
ATATAGGAGTGGCTGTGTGGTAAGTAGCTTGCTTACCAGCCACATGGTTCTGGGTTCAGTCCCACTGCGTGGCACCTTGGGCAAGTGTCTTCTACTATAGCCTCGGGCCGACCAAAGCCTTGTGAGTGAATTTGGTAGACGGAAACTGAAAGAAGCCTGTCGTATATATGTATATATATATATATATATATATTCATATATGTATATGTATATATGCTTGTGTGATTGTAAGTCTGCATGTTTGCTTGGTGTTGCTGTTCTGCTTGTGGAATTTTTCTTCTACTTGTCGTTGTTGGTTGGTCCACTTCCTCTTGTGCTTTATGTTTCTTCTGTTATTGCTCCGTTTGAGGTGGTGAACTCATCCTCTCTCTCTTTCTTGTTTTGGTCTCCATAAACTTTATGCTCTGTTCCACTTCCTGGGTCCTCCTCTCCACTTCCATTACGCCTTCTTGTGTTTCTATTTCTGTGGTTTCTATCATTTTTTGTGGACACCTTCTTCTAATGTGCCCCTTCTATCTGCACTCGTGACACGTCGGAGGCCTCCCCTCTAACATGACATCTAGTTTGTCCTCATCGGGCAGCTCCAATGTTTCTGGTATAGCTTCGTACTCTTTTTGATTCACCATAAAAATTATCTCAACTCCGTAGCCCCAACAATTTACTTGTTGGTTCCGGTTCATCATTATTACTTTCACCTCCTCATTGTCTCCTTTCTCTCTTGCGGTGAAAATTGCCGCTATTATCCATTGTGGATCTATTCTAGGTGGGATCCTGCCCACTATAATTCAGGTAACTCGTTTACCCAGGTAAGTGGGCAGGAGTGTCCATTTTTCTCCATGTACCACCTTAGGGGAGTGTCTTTTTGCCTCCTCTTCTGAGACAAAGGTAACTGCCACTGAAGCGTATTTTTTCCTCTGGCATAAAACGTTATGCTTTCATTTAATTTTTCCAGACATTCGTCCACCTCCTCCTGCATTGTATTCTCGAGCTTCTTACCTTTTTTTTGAAATAGTTCTATAAATTATCGCTTTGCTTTTTATCTTCACCTTGCCTTCCTCTGGAGGGGTCAACTTTGTGTTCGACCCCTCCCTCTTTACCATATGTTGATATTTCCGGAGCAGGTCCAAATCACAATGCAGTTCATTCTGTTGCAGCATACCCAGGACGACAGAACCCTGACTTCCTGTTGCTGCCGCATAGCTCTTCATTTTGCTCATCTGTGACAGTCCACCAAATAAAGATGGTGCCACACATAAAAAATGCTGCAAAGCAGCACAACATACTCCTCAGCACAAAACAATCTTCAGTACAAAACAATCCTAACAAAACAAACTTGTGCTGGTAAAATTACTACCTGGTGGTAAAATTACTACCTGGTGGTAAAATTACTACCTGGTGGTAAAATTACTACCTGTTGGTAAAATTACTACCTGCTGGTAAAATTACTACCTGGTGGTAAAATT
>NC_068984.1:97839995-97841554 GCF_001194135.2 Octopus bimaculoides | reverse complement strand
TTACTACCTGGTGGTAAAATTACTACCTGGTGGTAAAATTACTACCTGTTGGTAAAATTACTACCTGCTGGTAAAATTACTACCTGCTTTTATAGCAAGTTGATGCAGGTAATTTATCCCGTCCCCTCTCACTTTTAGTTCATGCAATTGAAAAAAACACACATTATTTATGGGATTTCGCTTATAAACAAATATATATATACATATAGTTCAGAACAGTGTGCCGAAAATGTGGTGATAAGAACCGTTGCACCAGTCCTCCTTTCCAAACGCAACTAAAAGTGTATGTACCAGGGACATGTATGTATGGGAGTGTTTATATATTCATATGTGTATGTATGTATGTATGTGTGGGTGGGTATATATATGTGTCTATCCTCCTCATATATAGTAACAATAACATTTGACTCTTTGGTGTGCATGTATAGACATTTATGTATGTAAATCTAAGCACATATATAGGTAGTCATGTATTTATGTTTATGTATTTATATATATCTGTATATGTTAAAGTATGCATACATATGCATATATATGTGAGTTTTTATGGCTTTTTATATGTTTTTTTATATGCTTTTATATTTTTATATTTATATTTGAATTTTGTAAACTTCATGAACTGAACTTTGTAAATCTCTGAAGAGGCCTAGTTAATCATGCATGTACCTCCATTGCTTCCTTTTCATCTACCAATTACTCCAGCTTACTGGAGTTATATAGATAGAATGGGGCATGCCACCTCTAGGCTGAAACAGCTGTAAGACTTTGTCCCTTCTCCGGTCACCAGATGTCTTTTTGAATTTTGAATTTTTAATTGTTGATATGACATAGTGTGTCATATGTGTTCGTATATTGTCTTTATTGTCCTTTTGGTTGAAAAATAAATAGGTTAATTAACATAGTACAGTGCCTGCAAGTTGATGAGTACCACATATTCCCCTCCATTTTCTTATTGCTGTGTGTGAGTTAGAGGTTGAGAAACCAACTAAGAGATAGTACCTACCCAATATACTGCTGGTAGTGTACCCAATTATTCATACCTAAGTGCTAGTTATTGCATATTTGTCACAATTGAGTGTCTGTATAATCTTAATATATTCTTAGAGTATTTGTAGTGATATATTTATATATTTTAATGAATTTTTAATGTACTTATATATCTGTATACTTTCATTGTATGACTTTGTGCACATAATTTTTATAACGGAATATATTTTACGATATGCTTATTGGTAACCAGTCTTTTGTTTCTCATCATTATTTTTCCTATTTTCCAATGGCTCAAATGTCTTGAGCGCTTCGGTATATATGGAGAAAATATATCTCTAAAAAAAAATTATAGCATAGAAGTGGCTGTGTGGTAAGAAGCTTGCTTAGCAACCGTATGGTTCTGGTTTCAGTCTCACTGCATGGCACTTTGTGTCTTATACTATAGCCTCAGGCCAACCAAAGCCTTGTGAGTGGATTTGGTAGATGGAAACTGAAAAAGCCCATCATATATATATATGTTCATATACATACATATATATATATATATATATATATATATATATATATAT
>NC_068984.1:97838523-97839479 GCF_001194135.2 Octopus bimaculoides | reverse complement strand
TATATATATATATATATATATATATATATATATATATATATGTATGTATATTTATGTATTTGTGCTTGTGCTTGCCCACCACCACCACCACCATCACTTGACAACTGATGTTGGTATGTTTATGTCTCTGTAACTAAGCGGTTCATCAAAAGAGTCCGATAGAGTAAGTACTAGGCTTACAAAGAATATGTTCTGGGGTTGATTTGTTCTTCCCAAAAAATTCAAGATACTATTCCATTATTAATTCACACCGAATCAGGATAGGGTTTTCAAACACGAAAAACCTTTCATAAATCTTCTCTTTACATAACAATAAGTTGTTAAATACAAATCCACTTAATGAAAATAGTAACATTGATATTATTAACAGTAACCATAAGTTGAATAATAATAGCAACAATAGTGGTATTTCTGATATAAATTCCAATGGCATTCATTTCCTTAGTAGTAATTCTAAGACTAGAAACTTTATTTATCAACGTAAAATCACTTCCGGTTCTGACATCTTTTTTATATAGGTAGTTCTTCATCACAGTTGTCCAAAAGAATATCTAATCATTACTCTGCATTTAGACATATCAATAAACGTAACAATACTGGGCTTAGTAAATTAATTTGGTCTCTAAAGGAGCATAATAAACAATTTGATTCAGAATGGAATATTCTATCTAAATCATTTCCATATGAAAAAGATAAATCTTTGTGTTCGCTCTGTAATGAACTGTATTTCATTCTAATCAAGTTTAAAGAACGCGTTTATCATTTCAAACATTGACAAAAACATACCTTTAGTTTCTATCAGTGATTTCTACCACTCTATAAAATTCGATCTTTAACTGTCTTCTTACATTTCACTTCCACCAAATATATCTATTTCTACGCCTTTAATCTTTATTCCCATCCATCTATCGCACTATATTTCTACATTTTTAATTTTCTGCTAATTTCTTTCTTTC
>NC_068984.1:97829307-97833436 GCF_001194135.2 Octopus bimaculoides | reverse complement strand
TTTTTTTTTTTTTTTTTTCTTCTCCTTCTGCCTTTTGTATTTTTTTCTCCTCATGCCTTTCGAATTTTTTTTGACCTTTTATACTCCATAAGTCATTACTTTACATTTCTCTCCCCCTTTTTTCTCCTTTTTCAATCATGCCCGATTACAATCTTTTCCTCCTCTATCTTCACCACCGCCTGAAGAAACACCTTTCCACACTTCCTTTCCGCTGCTTTCAACCTATTAATCTTTCCCTACTAATTTTCAAAAAAACAAGGTTCTCTAGCCACATTTCATTTCTCAGTCGCTGCCTCCACCACCGCCTCATCACCAAAAGTTTCTGCCTCAATTTCCATCTCACTCACCACTCTGCTTCAGCCATCATACTCGTACTCCGTACTACTTCCTACTGCCTTATGCGTCCCACCATTCGTTCCAATCTCTCCAAAATACACACCATCGACCGCCTTCTCCCTCTTGCTTATTCCATCTTCTTCACCCCTCTGTCACCTTCCTATGCACACTCTACATCATATAATCCATTTAAATCATCACTTCCATGAATTTCTCGCTCTCACTAAACAACGTAAACTCCACTCACTCCTCCATTCAATCACACCCGATGCCACTACCCCAACTCCTCCCCTCCCTCTTTTCCTCAACCCAACTTCTCCGTGACTCTAAACCCCACAATACTTACCCCTCCTTTCTCTCCTCCCAGCCTTCCACTACTACCACCCTTCCGCATCTGACTCATCTACCACCCCCATTTCAGTCTGTTGTTACCATTCCTCCTGATCTTTCTTTCTCTGAGGCGGAGAGACTTCTTCTCAGTAGAGGTCTCTGCTTCATCTCCCTCACTCCATTCAGTAACGAATTTCAGACCCGTGCTGATATTCATGACTTTGTGTGCCGTGACAGGCTATATGCACTATTCCACAATACTCCACCTGCACCCAACGAAAAGGACTGCTTCACCGACCTGGGCTGCCGACAATCCCACTAGACGCCAGCTTCTGGCCAATTCCAAGCAGTCGATCATTTTGCAGGCATCTGTCAACGTGTTGTGACTGGTTTAACTTTCGCAAGCATCTCCAACATCTGAACATCTCCCCAGCCGAACTCTCGGCTATTCGATGTCAGACATTATCATAAAACCGACCGACAAGGGTGGAGCCGTGGTGGTGTGACGCGCAGATCTCTACAAGGCTGAAGCTCTCCGCCAACTTCAAGATACCTCTTTCTACTGCCCTCTGTCCTCCAACCCCACGCCTAGCTACCAACAGACGGTACCCTCCACTATCCATGACATTATTTCCTTCTCCCGTCTCCCTACCACCGCCTCCAACCTCATTGTCCGCACTCCCCGCACCCCCACCATTTACTTCCTTCCCCAAATCCCCAAACCCAACAACAACCTTAGCCGCCCTATCGTCTCCGCCTGTAACTGCCCCACGGAACTCATCTCTAAATACCTCGAGCTTGTCCTTGCCTCCTAGTGGCTTCCTTCCCACCACACATCCACGACACTAACCATGTTCATCATCTTTTCAACTCTTTCTCCTTCCCTCCTAGCCCCTCTAAACGTCTCTTCGCTCTTAATATCAAGATCTATGTACGGTGTTCCCACACCACGAAGGACTTCTTGCCTTCAAACATTTCCTAGACCTTCAACCCAACCCCCAACCTGACACGTGCACACTTCTTCGTCTGGCCGAACTTGTTTTCTCCCTCAACTGCTTCTCGTTCACGGGGGAGCTTTACCAACAGATCTCTCGGGAATGGCCATGGGAACGAGAATGGGCCCCAACTATGCGAACCTGTTCTTTGGCTACGTTGAGGCCCAAATATTTTCAAGATTCACTGGCTCCACTCCCGAACTATACAATCGTTATATTGATGACTGTATCGGTGCGACCTCGCTCTCCCGCGAACAACTAGACTCCTTCTTCTCTTTTATTCAATCCTTCCATCCTGCCCTCGAATTCTCCTGCACAATTTCTTACACTTTCATCGCTTTTCTCGACATTTCAGCCAACATACACAACTCCACTCCCACTACCTCCATCCACTACAAACTCATCGTCTCACACTCATAACTCAACTTCTCCTCCTCCCACCCTACCCACACCAAGCTCTCAATCCCCTACTCCTCCTCCATCTGCGCAGGCTCTTCAGTGACAGCAAATGACTTTGAGACTCAGTCTCAACTCATGGCTCACCACTTCATCCTTTGTGGATATCCCCTCATCACTATTCACACCGCCCTTGCCAGAGCACGTTCCGTGGACCGTGCCTCTGCTCTCTTTCCTCGCACCTGCCTCGCCGTTACTGTCTCCCATTTCCGTTCATCTACCACCCCTCCACCCTGCCTCTCCAACGCACCATTCTCCGAGCCTTCCGGCGACTCCAGTCCGACTCCTCCACTTTGCACATCTTGCCCAACCTACCCCTCCCCTCGTTCAAATGAGCCCACAACCTACGTGACCTCCTGGTCCACAGTTTCTTCCCTAACCCTACCGCCCAACCTGGTTCGTTCCCCTGTTCCTGCCCACACTGCCGCACTTGGCCCTACCTCTCCATCACCACAATCCTACAGGCATCCATCATCGTCCCTATCATATCACTGACTCCTTTACATACACTTCTAGCAACGTCATTTACTGCATCTCATGCTCTTTCTGTCCTCTGTACTTCGGTCAAACGAGAAGCCACTTGGCTGACCTGTTCGCGGAGCACCTCCAAGACATTAGACTCGGCAGCGACTCCCGACCTCGCGCCATTTCTGCTCTACTGGTCATTCATTACAACACCTGTTTGTGTTTGGATTGTCTTTACACAGGGGCCATCTGGTCTCCCGCCTTTGCCGTGAACAGGAATTAATCTTCTCTCTTCGCTCCTTTGCGTCACATGGGCTCAACTCCCCTCCCCTCTTCATCTAAATCCACTCCTTTCTTGCCCTGACACATACTTCCTCTCTTTACTCGTACCCACCTCCTCCCTTCATTGTTACCCCGTCCATCCACACCTCACCCATACACATCCCACCCCTACTCCACACATCCTACAACCACATACCCTACCGTACCCCACATCCTCATTCCAACCCACACCCCACCCTCAAGTCCCCACACCCTAAAATTGCATCCCCACATCTCACCACACCACACACCACACACCACCACACCACCACACCACACACCACTACACCACATCACACCACCCCCCACACACTAACACTGACCACTTCCCTGCATCCACACTGTCATCCATACACCCACACATTACAGACGTACACACTTACGCACACATACACACGTCAAAGTCACTAGCCCCTATCCACACGCACACACTTATACACTCTCACATATACACGCATGTGCACCATCATTTTGGGATCACCAATACTTTATTATCTCCCCTTCTTCCTAGTTCTCCTGGCTAATTAGCTCTGTCCAGCCAGCCACCATGATTGACTGCTAGCTCCAAAAGATTTTTTATTCTCTTGCTGTTTATTTCCTCATGTTCCTTTCTGTTGAAGAGCGTAGGCTCGAAACGTAAAAGACTTTCTCACCTTCCCAAGCGTTAAACTAATACGCCTGTTTGTTGTTTATACACCTGTCTTCATCTTCTGTTTTTCTGTAAATTTCAACTATCTATCTATCTATCTATCTATCTATCTATCTATCTATCTATCTATCTATCTATCTATCTATCTATATAATTAACATAATAGAGTAAAAATTTGATATTAATTAATATCAATTTAATACCCGGAAACTAGCACATTAGAAGAATCAGAAGGTAGAGGAAAAAAAAATTTCGAGATCCTAAAAGGATTATAGTACTTGTGTATATAAAAGTGACCAGTAAGTGGTCTGTTAATATGCTAGAAAAAGATCACTTAAAAAATTCTCAAAGAAAGATTCAGCGGAGCAAAAACAGGCGGGCGAGACCAGTGAAAATTATAAATACCTCGGTTAACCGTAGACTAGTTTCAAAATCAATACCTTATATATATATACACATATATATATATATATATGTATATGTATATGTATATGTATATATATATACATATGTATATGTATATATATATACATATATATATATATACACATATATATACATATATATATATATATAT
>NC_068984.1:97828065-97828750 GCF_001194135.2 Octopus bimaculoides | reverse complement strand
ATGGGAGAATGTACGAAAAAACAACAACAGACGAGGACAGGTGGTGTAAACAACAAAAGGATGTATTAGTATGACGCTCGGGAATACGGATATATATATATATATATATATATATATATATATATATATATACACATATACATAATACATACATATATATACATTATTCTTTAACAAGCATAGTATGGTCAGTGACATCAATGTTTTAACCAGCTAAACCATTATTGGGCTGTTCGCTAATCACTTAGCTGAAACTTTGAAGTCAATGTCAATACTATTCTTGTTAAAGAATAATAAATTTGTGCTCTACCAAATGTATTGAATAAGCCTTCAGTTTATAACATAAAGGTAAACATTGACATATGTGGGTAAGGCATGCATGAACTATTGGAATTTCATTCCAGATGACCACTTTCAATGCAATGTCTGTCAAAATACTTGCAAGTCATTTGAAGGATTGAAGCAGCACTTGAACATTCATAATAAACAAGTGGAAAATGCAACCAATGCTGAAATGAAACATTGCCGCAGTATATGTGGTCAGGTCAAAAGTCATGTAAGATCTCCTGCTATGAAAGAGCAATTACAAGTACAAGAAGTGATCAATCTTTGCAAAGAGCAGACAACCACCATGTATATATATATATATATATATATATATATATATATATATATATATATATAT
>NC_068984.1:97826561-97827761 GCF_001194135.2 Octopus bimaculoides | reverse complement strand
CATACATACATATTTAAACTAATTATATTTCATTTTGCAGGATAATCTAACTGAAATCTTACTAATTATAACTCTTCCAAACATTGAAGTGTCTAAGGAGAATTTGAGGTACATAATGCTTTATGAGTTAAAAAAAAAAGGGAATTCTGCAGCTGAGGCGACTTGAAATATTCACTCAGCTTATGGAGAAGAATGCCTGAATGAAAGAACTTGCAGAAGATGGTTTGTAAAATTCAGAAGTGGAGATTTCAATCTTGAAGATGTTGCCCGAACAGGACATCTAATTGAGTTTGATGATAAGCTCCTTTTGGCAGAACTTGAAAAGGATCGTGCAGTTTCAGTTGAAGAATTAGTAAGCAAGCTTCATTTAAATGATACAACTGTTCACCACTATCTTCATCAGCTTAGAAAGGTCCCAAAACTTGGAAAATGGGTGCCTCATAATTTGTCTGAAGCCAACTGCAAATCCTGAGTGGATATCTGCTCTTCATTCTCATAAACTCATTTCATCCTTTTCGGACAGACTGGTGACTGGTAATATAAAATGGGTTTTTATCAAAATGTTAAGCATCATAGATATTGGCTTGGTGAAGGGGAAAAAACTCAACCACAACCAAAAGGGGAACTATATGCAAAGAAGGTTCTTCTCTCTCTTTGGTGGAATTGCAAAGGAGTCATCCACTTTGAGTTGCTACCAACTAATGCAACAATCAGTGCTCGAATCAACTGTCAGCAATTAGGGCATTTGAACACTACTTTGAAGGAAAAAAAGGTCAGTAGTGTTTCATCAAGATATTGCAAGACTCCACACTGCAAAGATCACATCACAGAAAATTGAGGAACTTGGCTGGGAGAAAATTGCTCATCTGTCTTAATCCCCAGACCTTGCTATTACCATTTGTTCCATAGTTTACAAAATCATTTAGATTGATTGACTCTCGAAATAATGGAGGAAGTAAAAACTGGCAAACACCAAATGTGTTTTTTACTAATGGGATTAAAAAGCTTATGAGTAGAAGGAAAAATGTCATAGATAATCTTGGAAACAATATTGACAATTAAGTTTCATGAAAATATAAGATTTGATCACTTGTTTCCCTTATTTAAAATCCGGACATTACTTATGAGGTGACCTGACATATACATCTATGTATATATATATATATATATATATATATATATATATATATATATATATAT
>NC_068984.1:97819806-97823793 GCF_001194135.2 Octopus bimaculoides | reverse complement strand
ATATATAAGTATATATACATACATACATACATACATGCACACACACTCACACACACACATATATATATATCAATGAAAAACATAAAAACAGAGAAGTAGCACACTCTAAGAAGTACAGCAGTCTATATTTATTACTGGTGAAGGCCTGTTTATAGGGTTATCCTGGGTCTCTCTCAATAAAGAGTATCCTGAGACTTATTGTCCTATGCCCTCTTTAAAGAGGCCATAGGCCAACAAGTCTTAGGTTCTGATGATATGCAATTAAGATACACTTTATGGCAAGAGACCTAGGGTAACCCTATAAACAGGCCTTCACCATTAATAAATGTGTGTGTGTGTGTGTGTGTGTGTGTGTGTGTGTGTATCCATGTATACGTATATATACAATATATATACGACTCATGGCAAAACTCTTTGCAATGGGTGTGAAAAACGATTTCTGTAACTGGCTGAAGTCCTTCATTCTCAGTCGGAAACAGGAAGTTACAGTTCTAGGACATTATTCTTCATTCTACGAGATGAGTTCTGGTGTACCACAGGGATACGTTCTTGGAGGACTCCTACTGTTTGTTGCATATATTAATAACATAGATGCCAACTTGAGGAACGTGACAGTGTTGAAATATGCAAATGACACCTAGCTGTACCTTGAGATAAAAAGAACAGATCCTACGCACTATAGACATTTCCTACAATCAGACCTGGACACAATGCAGCAATGGATTTCTGACTGGTAACTCAAGCTAGTTGTAGGCAAGTGCGTCACCATGCACTTTGGGAGGAAAACCCAGCCTTTAGATACTCCCTCAGCAATACCAATCTCAAGAAGTCATCTAGTGAACGTGATCTGTGTATTATTGTAAACAACAATCCGCGTTGGACAAACCACATCTCTAAGATTGTCAAGAAGGCTGAGAGTGTCCTAGTCCCACTCAGTAAAGAAGGCCAAGGGTGTCCTAGTCTCACTCAGCCGCCCTCCAGCTATCTATTTAAAACTCTATATGACAATGGTACATCCACACTTAGAATTTGCATTACCAGTCTGCTATCCCTATTTTGCTCAGCATATAAATCTCCTGGAAACTTTAGAAACGTGCAACAAAACGAATACCCGCCATCAGGCATCTACCATACTATGAACATCTTGCTTCTCTGGGCATGGACACATAGAAGCTCAGACGTTTGGCAACTGACTTGGTAGACACCTACAAGATTATCCATCATCTTTCCAATAACAACCTCGGGCACCTTTTTGTATTCCATATGACAAACACCTGTGGACATGCTTACAAAATAAAAGACAGCACAGCACCCATGGCTTTTGGAAACTTTTTTTTCACGCTCGAAATTGTTGAAGCATAGAATAAACTACCCGTATCAGTTGTTAGCTGTTTAGACACTACGTCCTTCAAAACTTCCATGCTTCCTGGAATCCAACAACAGTACACCTGATGGCTTTTATGCTTTCTTAGTTGTAGTGCACCTGAGCACTGTATGAAACAGTTTCTTTCATATATATATATATATATATATATATACATATATATATATATATATATATATATATATATATATATATATATCATACATACATATATGTGTGTGTGTGTGTGTGTGTGTGTGTGTGTGTGCGAGAGAGAGAGAGAGAGAGAGAGAGAGAGAGAGAGGGAGAGAGAGAAAGAGAGAGTTTGGAGGGATATATCATCTGGGTGGATACTGTGGTGGCTCTCAGTTATGTTCCAGATTACAGTTAAGCACGTCGATCGGTATTTAACGTCTATAACTATTATTAGTTGTTAGTCACTCTGTAAATTTCGTGTCCACTTCTCTGAATGATAACATTGACTGGAGTAAATATTAGCAATAATTATAATGATATAGAACATGGAGACTTGTTCATCCTCAAAATTTATTTTCTCTTATTTTACAATTTTATATAGAATATCATTATGGTCCTTATGACCCACACGTTTCCACTGCACAGATTATGGGCAGTTTCAGATGCAGCCTGGCACAATTTTTGTTGCAGCTTCTTCATTTGGCTAGTTTTGAAGCGAACTGAGTGGAGTTAGTTTTTTTTTAGCTAGGGTTCGGAGGGAGGTGGTGAGGTTGTTTAGAAATTGAAATTCAATCCGTTAGTAGGCTTGTGCAGTTGACCTCGAATTCACACCAGTTACTGTTCAAAGTCAGGGTTTGATCTAATTAGGTCAAAGTTGATGTTTTGCAGGGTTCCTTGTTTATTGTGGTGGTTGGGTGTGGTGTAGCTTTGATTTCAAGTGTAGTGCTTGTAGTATAAAGTCTTTAGCTGTTTATATATTCATTTTCTTGACTGTGTTGTTTATGTTTTGCGGTATACATTGAATAAAGTATATGCTAGGTTTGCTAAGGAGGACCATGAATTTTGGGGGTTTAGGATATGTTCTTCTATCCTCTTGATTGTGGGTGGAGCATTGATTATTTAGAACCTTCTTTAAATTTTTTTAAAGTTTTGCTGTGTTAGTGTGTACGCATCTTAAAGCCTGTTCAAGATTGATATTAAGTAATGTGTTTCTCGATTTTAAATATTTGATATAATTCTTCTATGCACAAGTCACATCAACTTCTTCCTGCCTGCTTTGGTTTAGCTGTTCTGATTATTTCCCACTCTATTGTATAGTTATGGTTACTGTCTTTAATTGACCAGATTAGTTTGCTTAGGCTAGTATCCTTCATCTTTTCCCTATTTTTAAAAAAACTTAAATGATTGGCCAACCTTCTCTTGAAATTAAGAGAACTTGCCCCCATATAGAAGTACGTCCTTCCCTCAGAAGTGATTTTGCATCTATAGACCAAGTTTTTCGTCAAACATCTTGAGTTTATATTGTGTTATGGCCTCCACTAGAAGTCTCTGCTGTCCTCGTTTATATTGGTCTAGTATTATTTCTAAGTTTTCAATATATAGGTGTTTGTGTGCTGGAATTTTTAGCAGGTCGCACTCCCTGTCTTGTGAAGATATTGGTCTGTATTAGGGTTGTTACCCTTTGACTTCTGGCTTTTAGATTACTTCCCACCCTTATTCAACTGCGTGTTATTTTGGTTTTAGTACCCTGGTCCCTTCTGTAGCTAACTGTTTCTAGTTAGATCAAACCCTGACTTTGGACAGCATCTGGTGTGAATTTGAGGTCAACTGCACAAGTCTACAAACAGATTGAATTTCAGTTTCAAAACAACCCCAACACCTCCCTCCGAACCCTAACTAAAAAAAACAAGAACTAATTCCACTCAGTTCGCTTCGAAACTAGCCAAATGGTTAGACCCTGAAGAAGCTGCACCAAAAATCATGCCAGGTTGCACCTGCAACTACCCATAATCTGTGCAGTGGAAACATATGTAAACCATAAAGATCATAAATAATATGCTATATAAAATTGTAAAATGAGAGGAAACAAATTTTGAGGAAGAACAAGTCACCATGTTCAATATCATTATAAATATTTCTAATACACACACAAAGCACACACACACATACATACGCACACACACACACTCACACACACACGCACGCACGCACACATGTAGCATGATTAGGAGACTAACATGAAGTGTTTATTTACAGAAGATAAGTGAATATATAGTTACATGCACACGTGCGCTCACACATACACACATGCATGTACACACGCACACGCACATACGTATGATGATTTATCAATCATTTACTGCTTAATCTACATCCTATATTAAATACATTCATTTCAATATGATACAGGAAAGAATCACATGCACCTGGAGGACGAGCATACCAGCCTGGAGTTTGCCGTGCATCATTGCGCTGTGCTGTCAATAATCAGATAACATGGGGACTTTGGTATTTGGAAGCACATGAGTTAGGTCATAAGTAAGTTCTGACAACTTATATCCATGGCTCAATTATATGTCTGCTATATGCCTACACACACATATAGACACACACACTATATATATATATATATATATATATATATATAT
>NC_068984.1:97817889-97819252 GCF_001194135.2 Octopus bimaculoides | reverse complement strand
ATTATATGTCTGCTATATGCCTACACACACATATAGACACACACACTATATATAATATACATATAAGCATACACACACTCACACACACATATACAGGGTGCGGTGAATAAACTATTGTCTAAATTACGCAAAATTGAAAATAAAACTGACATCTCATTTTAATAGATATATGTACCAAAATTACATAAAAATAAAATCGCCGTTAGCTTCGACCACGGCCTCTAGATGACTTCAGAATCTCCGGCAACTCTTCCGGACAATCTCCTTGTTTAAGTTGGTGAATGCTGCCATAATCCTTGCCTTCAGTTCATCTTTGGTGTTACAAGGAGTTTTATTGGTCCATTGCTCAACCGCGCCCCACAAATAATAATCAAGGGGATTGCAGTCAGGGGAGTTAGGTGGTCAGATGTTAGGAGCAATGTGATCGCTGAAATTATCTGACAGCCATGACTGGTTTCTCCTGCTTGTGTGGCATGGTGCAGAGCCCTGTTGCCAGACATAGGGTCTTTCAGCAGCCACCTTCTTGATCCAGGGCAGCACTACCTTCTCCAGAAACTTGATGTAGGCCTCCGTGTTGAGTTTGAGGCCGTGTGGAAAGAGGAATGGAGGCATAACATCGCCATCACTAGAGATCACTCCAAACACCATAATGTTGACTGAATGTTTGACTGTTATCAGTCTCAGTAATGTCCTTAGATTGCACTGTCTTTGGATTGACACCCAAACGCTATGAAATAGTCGTATTGGAATTTCTGACTGAGTCAATTACGTCATGGTGCTGTTTTTCTCACAGACGGTGCCCAGCTGACCCTACTATACTGTGCAGTTGACAAAATCAAAAACAAACAATGCGCATGCGCGAAATTACAAATATAAAATAGCGACAATTTACCCATCGCACCCTGTATACATATATGTATTCTTTTATTTGTTTCAGTAATTTGATTGCAGCCATACTGGAGCACTGCCTTTAGTTCAAGAAATCAATCCCAAGACTTATTCTTTGTAAGCCTAGTATTTATTCTATCGTTCTCTTTTGCCGAGCCGCTATATTATGGGGACGTAAATACACCAGCATTGGTTGTCAAGCGATGATGGGGGGGACAAACACAGACACACAAGCACACACACACACACACACACAAACATATACGACGGGCTTCTTTCAGTTTCCGTCTACCAAATCCACTTACAAAGCTTTCCAAGGTGCCACGCAGTGGGAGTGAACCCAGGACCATGCGGTCGGGAAGCAATTTTCTTATCACACAGCCATTCGTGCGGCGCATGTATATATATATATGTATATATATATATACATACATACATACATATATATATATATATACATATATATATATATATA
>NC_068984.1:97816548-97817811 GCF_001194135.2 Octopus bimaculoides | reverse complement strand
GTTTGGAGGTGATGTACAGGAATTATATATTAGAAAAAATAATAAGGTACTCAGATATCTGGATGGTTGTACATTTACAGATTTTTATTAACATGTCACATGTATTATAAATATTAGCACTTGCACCTATTCTTGTAGGTTTTTCAAATATTTGAAAAACCTACAAGAATAGGTGCATATGTATACACACACACACACACACACACACACACACACACACACACACACACACACACATATATATACACGCATACAATTCAAATAAACAAATACAATTAATGGACAACGAGAGGACGTGCACAAGGCATGTATTAGTGTGATACTCGATGAAAACAGTTTGACATTTTGAGTATAGCTCTTTGTTGGAAAGGAAATAGCGTTGGAAAAGAAATCGCCAACAGCACGTGTGTGTAGTTATATTGCTGAAGTATATATATATGTATGTGTGTGTGTATATGTATATATATTGATCAACAACATTTGACTACCATCGATTATTATTTTTTAATAGAAAACTTTATCCCATCTAACAGCCGTTTCTGCTTCCAATGTCCTGCAGTGCTGACAAAAAAAAAAATAAATAAAAAATACAGAGAATAATATTCGTCATATTTTATAACATATCTGATCTGGAACATGGAGCTTCATCAGAGTGAAGAAAATATATAAAGTAAAAGAAAAGAAAGAAGAGGAGCTTCGGGAGGAGGAATGAAGGCTTAATATATTTGAATCATACCATTTTGCAGCGTAACGCTTCATGCCGTGGAGATTTTACTTAACGGCCTGAAGCGTTACACTGCAAAATGGTATGATTCAAATATATTAAGCCTTCATTCCTCCTCTCGAGGCTCTTCTTTTCTTTTCTTTTATTTTATATATTCTTCACTCTGATGAAGCTCCATGTTTCAGATCAGTGTATTATAAAATATGACGAATATTATTCTCTGAATTTTTTTTTGGCAACACTGCAGGACACTGGAAGCAGAAACGGCTGTTAGATGGGATAAAGTTTTGTGTTAAAGAAAAATAATTGATGGTACTCAATTGTTGTTGATCAAGATTTCTCCATTCTCTGCTTAATTTAAATTTGATTCTCGATAAATTCTTGTTTATTTTGCTGCTTGTATCCTATGAGCATAATACGCTTGCATATTTTTTGCCCAGGGTTAACATAGGTAATTTATACCGGTAGTAAAACGGATATTCTTATCCCTTAGATGGTTATTCCAACCGGTAATTCTACTAACCTATATATATATATAT
>NC_068984.1:97795003-97816414 GCF_001194135.2 Octopus bimaculoides | reverse complement strand
ATATATACATATATATGTATATATTAGACAGTATTAGACAGATTCCACTGAGTGGACACATGGACATATATGTAAAAAATAAGTCCCCCATATTCCAGGATTTCCCACTCTACTTATGATCAGTGAAAACTACAAATGAAACACGGATAAATAAAGAGAATACTTTCAGACAAAAGTACAAACCCAGACTTAGATAACTATTCACATACAAAATTCATTCTGTCACTTAATATGAGGAACCTGCACAATTAACAACCTAAACTTTAGCCACTGGACTACATACAAATGACTCCTGTCTACTCTCTCACCAGACAGATTAAATTTGGAGTGCCCTGATTTTAACTAAACATCTTAATTCAACCTTATCGGCCTTCATTTTAGGCGCAAAATATACACCCACGTGGTGGTGATAAACGCAATTACCAAACTTTCATTCATAAATCCATTTATTATTTCATTCTGATGCATTTCAATTTGTACATTTGTACGCAGAAATTTTCAACAACTGCACACCAGAAGCAATGGAAAAACGAGTAATTGTATCTCCTAAAAATTCTGACTGTCTTGCAATAAACGAAAATGTTCTTAATATTATACCAGAGGTACTTTAAACGTACTTAAGCACAGATTCAGTGTCCTGCAATAATGAAGAGGAGATTCAGAATTATCCATTTGAATTCATAAACACACTTACTCCATCCGGTATGCCCCCTCATCGCCTCAACTTAAAAACAGGTGCTATTGTAATGCTGCTAAGAAATCTTTCGATCAGTTAAGGATCATGTAATGGAACTCGCATGAAAGTGCAAAGATTTCATGAACATTGTGTAGAAGTATCCTTGGTAACAGGCTCCAATAGAGGTCGTACAGTTCTAATTCCCAGAATTAAACTTAGCCCAAGTGATGCAAATATTCCATTCACACTAAACAAACTTCAGTTTCCACTCCGACTTGCATATCCAATGACAATTAATAAGGCTCAAGGGCAAACATTTGAAGAAGTCGGAATACATTTGCCTCAACCGGTATTTTTCATGGCCAATTATATGTCACATTTTCAAGAGCACGAGCTATGAACAATGTTACAGTAAGAGTTATGACACTCAATTGGGATAACAGACAAAGTTAAAAATGTGATGACACATACGGACAAAATATTGTCTACCATGAAGTATTGCGAGGAAGACCACCGCACCAGCTAGCATCACCACCATACCAGCCGCTCCATTATTACACATCCACATTACATCTTTAAGATCGGGGAACCAGTTAGGGGCCCGTTGGATCTCTTTCGGCATACCAGCAAACCACAAAATCGCACCAGTCAGCATCACCACTACCTCAAAGCCCGTCATATGTATGTATGTATGTATGTATGTATGTATGTATGTATGTGTGGAGGCGCAATGGCCCAGTGGTTAGGGCAGCGGACTCGCGGTCATAGGATCGCGGTTTCGATCCCCAGACCGGGCATTGTGAGTGTTTATTGAACGAAAACACCTAAAGCTCCACGAGGCTCCGGCAGGGGATGGTGGTGAACTCTGCTGTACTCTTTCACCACAACTTTCTTTCACCCTTTCTTCCTGATTCTGTTGTACCTGTAATTCAAAGGGCCGACCTTGTCACACTGTGTCACGCTGAATATCCCCGAGAATTACGTTAAGGGTACATGTGTCTGTGGAATGCTCAGCCACTTGCACGTTAATTTCACGAGCAGGCTGTTCCGTTGATCGGATCAACTGGAAACTTCGACGTCGTAAGCGACGGAGTGCCAACAGCATGTATGTATGTATGTATGTATGTATGTATGTATGTATGTGTGTGTGTGTGTGTGTGCGCGTGCGTTTGTGTCTGTGTTTTTCCTACCACCACCATTGCTTGACAACTGATGTTGGTGCGTTTGCGTCCCTCTAATTTAGCTGTTCAGCAGAAGAGACTGATAGAATAAGCACCTGGTTTACAGGGAATAAATCCAGGGATCAATTTCTTTGACTAAATGGTGGTGCTCCAGCATGGACACCGTCAAATAACTGAAACAGGTAAAAGAATAAAAGAATACCAGAAAAACGTTCTATCTCACTAAACCAAGAAGGTTCTTTGAATATGTACGATGTATTTTTAGGTTAAATAATAATTCCGATTACGTTTGTGTAACAGATATTTTGGTTGGATTATATAGTCATTGGTGTTACATTACTTTCTATATTCTGTAACTGTCACGATATACTTTTCTAGGCCTTAAATTTTTGTGGGGAGGGGCCAGTTGATTAAGTACCAGTACGCAACTGGTACTTAATTTATCGACCCCGAAAGGACGAAAGGTAAAGTCGACCTCGGCAGAATTTGAACTCGGAACGTAAAGACAGACGGTCATAATATGCAAACATTAATATCGCTTGCTGCCACTAATCTAATTGTTGTTAGCATCAATTATTTAGATTTGCCGCTGATAATAATAATGATGATAGCATCTTTACGTGTTTTCATTTTGAATGTTTACTCATTTATATATATATACAAACATAAATATATGATCTTCAAACGGCAGCAAACAACGGACCCTGAAGAAGCTGCATTGACAATTAACACCGAGATGCACACATAACAGTGTGCAGTGGATGCAGCCGACACGTGTGTAGATCCTAGGGAAGAATGCTGCAAATAACTATATAACAAAATATGGATGTGTACCGTATTTTGCTGCATATAAGACGCACCGGCATATATGACGCGCCCTAAAATTAACAGGGAATATGCAGGAAAATGCAAATATTTGTAAGAGGAATTAAGTGATAAAATGATGAAGACTGACCATTTCAGTGCTTAACAACTATTTCTTTATTTCTACGAACGATCTAAATTACCCTCTGTCTTTCATGACAAACAACTGGCTCCATTCTACACTCGAATCAGCTTCTACTTGAAGTTAATTTATTATCTTCTGGTTTATATATCCCTTTTTGAAACAATTAGGAAAAAAAAAAAGTTAATTGATATCTTATCTTTGATAAGTACTGATTACATAACATCTCACCAATGTACTATGAGTGAAAAAATGTGTTGAAACAATTGTAGTGATTTTAAATAAAGAATGTTGTCCATTCCATTTTCTATCATTTATCTATTTGTATAAAATCTATGGATATTATGGAATTCCTGATGTATATATAGTAGCAGGAGCATCTCCACTATATGATGACATCATAGCCAATAACTGTGAATGAGCTTTGTATAGTATTCTACAAGGTTTTTACCCAAATCTTATTCAACTATATATATAAATACATATCAAGCACTGGGCTTCGTGTTGGGTCTCACAGAGACACAATGCCAGTGTCGTGCAACTAGCACCTGTGTTGGTGGCATGTAAAAAGCACTTATTGAGCATTGGGCCTCATGGAGGCAATGACTGATGACTTTCGGCAATATGCTGTGCTTGAGTAGAAGAGCCACCAAGCCAAGTGAAGCCCTAGTCATGGAAAATACTGGTGTCACATAACTGGTACCTTTGCTGGTGGCATGTAAAAACACCCATTACACTCTTGGAGTAGTTGGTGTTAGGAAGAGCATCCAGCCATAGAAATCATGCCAAATTAGACTAGAGTCTGGTGCAGCCCCTCAGCCTACCAGCCCTGGTCAAACCATCCAACCTATGCCAGCATGGACAACAGATGTTAAATGATGATGATGATGATGATGATGATGATGATGATGATGATGATGATGATGGCGGCTGTGTGGTAAGTAGCTTGCTTACCAACCACATGGTTCTGGGTTCAGTCCAACTGCGTGGCACCTTGGACAAGTGTCTTCTACTATAGCCTCGGGCTGATCAAAGCCTTGTGAGTGGATTTGGTAGACGGAAACTGAAAGAAGCCCGTCGTATATATGTATATATATATGTATGTGTGTGTATATGTTTGTGTGTCTGTGTTTGTCCCCCCCACCATCGCTTGACAACTGATGCTAGTGTGTTTACGTCCCCGTAACTTAGTGGTTCAGCAAAAAGAGACTGATAGAATAAGTATTAGGCTTACAAAGAATAAGTTCTAGGGTTGATTTTGCTCGACTAAAGGCAGTGCTCCAGCATGGCCGCAGTCAAATAACTGAAACAAGTAAAAGAGTAAAAGAGTATATATGTGTATACATGTGTGTGTGTTTGCATTTCCTTATCTTGATATTACTTGTTAGTTCTAAAGAAATGTTGTTATACATGCCATGTTGTTTGTTTGCACACTTTTGTGAAAACATGTCAGGCCATTGTGATATTTATGTCTGAAGGACTAGGGGAAATATTACTTTACCTGGAAACAAATGAAGTATGGCAACATGAAAAGCAGCTGGCTGTAAAAATTTGTCTCAATAAATTTTGTCTGGCTTAATTATGTATATATTTAAGTATGATTTTACACAAATGCATGACCTTATTGATATTACTTATCTTGTTTTGAATTTTGTGATAAATGTCTGCTATTTCATTAAAACAAAAATCTAATTTTCCCTTTACCACCACTCAAATCTCTATCACTCAGCTTAGGTATGTCTCACAGTGATAAAACAGAAGAATGTAAAACACCACCAGCAAGTAATGGGATCATGGGAACTTTGCGAAGTGGATGGAGTATTTGCTCCAGAAACTCTCTGCTGCAACTGATAGAGTAAGTTTACACAACCATCTTCTACATTACATGCTGCTGCCATAACAGAATTATAATAGTGTTGTTATTATGAACTTCCTTTTCACAAGCATTGCTGTCCTCATCATCATCATCACTGCCATCATCATCATCATTATATCAATCATCATCATCATCATCATCACCGTCAGTACTGCTGTAATTATCATAAACATAATTTTCATCATTATCAAAATTATGTTTATGATAATTACAGCAGTACTGATGGTGATGATGATGAGGGAGAGAGTTAGTTTAAATGAGATGCAGTTTGGGTTCATGCCAGGGAAAAGCACCACTGATGCTATATTTCTGGTAAGACAGCTTCAGGAGAAATACCTAGCCAAAGATAAACCACTGTACCTGGCTTTTGATGATATGGAGAAAGCCTTTGACAGGGTCCCCGGATCTCTCATCTGGTAGTCAATGAGGAAACTAGGGATAGAAGAATGATTAGTGAGAGCTGTGTGAGCCATGTACAGAGACGCTGTCAGTAAGGTGAGTGTTGGCAACGAGTACAGTGAAAAATTTCAGGTAGCGGTAGGGGTCAACCAAGGTTCAGTCCTCAGCCCCCTCCTATTTATCATAGTCCTCCAGGCAATAACAGAAGAATTCAAGACAGGATGCCCCTGGGAGCCCCTCTGTGCTGATGACCTTGCTCTAATTGCTGAGTCATTATCAGAACTAGAGGAGAAGTTTCAGGTGTGGAAGTAAGGACTAGAATCGAAGGGCCTTAGAGTCAACCTAGTTAAAACCAAAGTCCTAATAAGTAGGAAGGTAGACAAAACACAAATCCCTTCAGGTAGATGGCTCTGCTCGATCTGTAGAAAAGGCATAGGTAGAAACTCTATAAGATGTACCCAGTGTAAGCTATAGACACATAAGAGGTGCAAGCAATATGAAAGGAAGGCTAACTAGGAAGTTAGTTTTTGTATGTGGCAGATGCTCATGAGCAATAAACACTGAAAATGTGCAGAAAATAACTTCTGCCACATTCCAGGGAGAAAAAACTAGACGTAGTTGATAGCTTTCTCTATCTAGGTGACCAAGTTAGTTGTTGGGGAGGGTGCACTGAAAGTGTAGCTGCTAGAATAAGAATAGCCTGGGCAAAGTTCAGAGAGCTCTTACCTCTGCTGGTGACAAAGGGTCTCTCGCTCAGAGTAAAAGGCAGACTGTATGACGCATGTGTACGATCAGCCATGTCACATGGCAGTGAAACATGGGCCATGACTGCTGAGGACATGTGTAAGCTTACAAGAAATGAAGCCAGTATGCTCCGCTGGATCTGTAATGTCAGTGTGCATACTCAACAGAGTGTAAGTACCTTGAGAGAAAAGTTGGACCTAAGAAACATCAGCTGTGGTATGCAAGAGAAGCGATTGTGCTGGTATGGTCATGTGGCGAGAATAGATCAGGATAGCTGTGTGAAAAAGTGCCACACCCTAGTGGTTGAAGGAACCTGTGGAAAAGGCAGACCCAAGAAGACCTGGGATGAAGTGGTGAAGCACGACCTTTGAACATTAAGCCTCACAGAGGCAATGACTAGTGACCAAGACCTTCGGAAATATGCAGTGCGTGGGAAGACCCGGCAAGCCAAGTGAGACCATAATCCAAGGCCTCTGCCAGGGGTGTAGCTAGCCCACTTATGCGTACCTTTCCTTCATTGGACACTAAACTCTGCTAGTGAAGACCTGTTGAGGCAAGTGAAATCGAAATCGAACCTAATTTGATGACTGGCATCTGTGCCAGTGGAGCGCTAAGAGCACCATCCAAGCATGATCATTGCCAGAGCAGCTGTCTGGCTTTCGTGCCAGTGGCATGTAAATAGCACCATTTGAACGTGATCATTACCAGTCTCGTATTACTGGCACTTGTGCCGATGGCATGTGAAAAAACGTGCAGGTGGCACATAAAAAAACACCATTTTGAGTGTGGCCGTTGCCAGTACCGCCTGACTAGCCCTTGTGCCGGTGGCACGTAAACGCACCCACTACACTCTCGGAGTGGTTGGCGTTAGGAAGGGCATCCAGCTGTAGAAACTCTGCCAGATGAGATTGGAGCCTAGTGCAGCAATCTGGTTCGACAGTCCTCAGTCAAATCAACATCATCATAATCATTGTTATTGTTGTCATTGTCATTGTCATCATCATTGTCATCGTCATCAACATCATAATTGTCATCATCATCATCATCATCATCATCATCATCATCATCGTTGTCGTCGTCATCTTTGTCATTATCATCACCATCCTCCTCATTATCATCACCATCATCATTATCATCATCATCATTATCATCATCATCGTCACCACCACCACCACCACCATCGTCATCATTGTCATCCCCATCATCATTATCTCATCTTTGGCGCCACTAATTATTATTATCATCATCTTAATCATTGTCATCATCACACACATCAGCAACATCATTACCAGGAGAATGAATCAAAACTATAACTGTTAGCATCATTGTCATTGTCATCATCATCTTCATAAGTATTGTTATTCTGAGTATTGTTACTGCTTTCATCATCATCATTATTCTCATGAAGAATATAATGACAATGGCATTATCATTGCTGTTGTCATCTTTGATGCCACCATTGTCATCCTCATCCTCATCATCATCATCATTATCATCCTCATTGTTGTCATTGTCGTCATTATTGTTGTCATTATCATCATCACCACCATTATCCACATCCCTGTTATTAGTTCTCTCAGCTCCGACATCTGCATCAAAATAAGCAAACCAATACGACTTCACCATGCCTACCAAAGTAGTGATGAATGATTTTCTATGGAAAGGGACAAGATTGTACATTGGTTTCTGTAGGGCAGTGGAACTGATGAGAGATTAAATAATATAGAAATTTTATGTTTGTCAAACAATAGGCAAATCAGTATTAATAGTCAATATCAGGAGCATTAAACAATTTTGAGATACTGCACTATATATATTTGTCAAACAATAGGCAAGTTAGTGTATTTACACATTTAGCTTAGGGAGTTTTGAAAAATTGACCAGAAATATATGGTGTGAAAAATGCATTCTCAGACAATGACTAACTTTATATTCATTTCCCAGCAAATACAGTGGACCTAAGTATTTCAGCTCTACTGTACTGATGAATTTAGAATATGACTGAAACATGTCAAAAATTGTCTCTTGTACATACTAACAAAAGCGAAAATAATATTAGCCATGATGCTCCCCCACTACTACTGCTCATGATCAGAGATGCACATATTGTCAGTCACTAAGGGACATGCTCAGGTGGTTAAGGTCAAGTAATGATCAAGCAAATATGTGGCGTTGAGCAGAATATTTGCTATATTGATATTTCTCCTTCAGCAACTCAGCTCTGAATCTGTCTGAAATGTAATGGAAAATAAGTCAGTTTCAAAACATTGGTGTCCAGATGACAAAAGCAAAGTTTGAAGAGAATAATAGTAATTTCCTTTATTTTCTAAGTAGAAACAAATAGGAAATAACACTTATTAACCAAAGACAAAAATGAAAATTAAAATATTGTTAGGATGCCTTGCTCAGAAGCCCAGCACAATGGTTGTAGTGGCAAAGTTAGCATTTATAATCATGTGGTGTGTAGTCTAGTCCCACTTAACCCTAGTCATCACACATTATCAAATTCCCTAACATCAGGCATCTAATTTTGTGTAGGTGTTTAACATTGACTAGATATTAGGTAGGTACCTTTCTTTGATAGATATACTTTAGTAATGAACAGCTTTGGCAGAGGAATAGCTGTGTGGTAAGAAGCTTGCTTCCCAACCACATGGTTCCAGGTTCAGTACCATTGCAGGGCACCTTCTACAAGTGTCTTCTAGTATAGCCTCAAGCTAACCAAAGCCTTAGGAGTAAATTTGGTAGATGGAAACTGAAAGAGGTCTGTTGTGTGTGTGTATATGTGTGTGTGTGTGTGTATGTGTGTGTGTGTGTGTGTGTGTATATGTGTGTGTATGTGTGCCTTTGTGTCCATATTTGTCCCCCCACCACTGCCTGAAAAACAGGTGTTGGTGTGTTTACATACCCTGTAACTTAGCAGTTCTGCAAAAGAGACCAATAGAATAATTACCTGACTTTAAAAAAAATGTACTGGGTTCAATTAAGAAATTCTTCAAGGTGGTGCTCCATCATGGTCACAGTCTAATGATTGAAACAAATAAAAGATAAAAGAGTGGATAACAACAATAATCATAACGGACTGATAAATGGTAATAAAGATGGTGTACAATAATGTAATAAAATACTTTGGAAGGCTGGTAATGCATCCCCACTCCCCACTTTACAATACAACATCATGCCAGATACATAGATGTTAGGATATATTTCTCTTTTTGTTGTTGGCAGCAACAACCTGGCAGAGTGTCTGTTTGAAGAGAATGTCAAGCCAAACGATGTTGCAGACACTTTTAAAAGCTTAACACTAAATGGTCTCTTACCAGGTCAGTGCAGTATTTGTCTCCTGTTTACTACTACTACTACTACTACTACCACCTCACTGGTTCATTTGTAATGATTTTTAGTTGTTTTGTCCATGACTAGAATGGTGATGTTTTATTTGACATGTAATGAATGTTTTTGTGTTGTCATTGTTGTTGAAGACAACATCAATTATGTATTGTGATTGTCTGTGTTGTGGAGAAGAAAAGTTAGACATGATCCCACTGGAGATTCTTAATGAATTTTCTGTTTGTGAAGTCATTGCAATTTTTGATGTAAGGTGTTTAGGCTGCATGTGGATGGTGCCTGTCCATGGATGGTTAGAGAGAGCAGTAAAGGGTTGTATTGTCTGCATAGGAGAGAGCATTGGTAGCTAAAGGCTGATGGTCAGTAATTTGTTAAAGCAAATATATTTGGAAGGTTGAGATATTACAGTGTTTTAACAGTTCTAGTTGTAGTTACAAATACATTTCTTTTATTAGCCACACAGGGCTCAACGAAGATGGGACAAATACAATGTAGAGCTTTTTTTTTTGGGAGGGGGAAGGAAGGAAAAAAAAAAAAAAAAAAAAAAAAAAAAAAAAAAAAAAAATTGGTGGTGTCGATCAAAAGGGATCGTAGGAAGGGAAAAAGGGGCAGTTCGATCAAAAGGGATCGAAAAAAAAAGAAAAGGAAAGGCCGATCAATAGGGATCGTGTACCACACAGTAATGTTCTCGTGTAAAAAGAGGGGAGGACAGTTTAGGTTTAGCCGTGGAAGGAAAAGCCTATAGTATCAAACCATTTAACTGCTAGAGAATGTTTCCTCACCACCACCACCACCACCACCACCACCACTATCATTACCACCACCACAATCATCACTACCACCAGAGCTACCACTAGAGAATGTTTTGTTGTCATTGTCGCCATCATCATCATCATTTTACACCTGTTTTCTTTGTCAGCATGGGTTGGGCAAGTCATCATAGGCTGCATCATTTCTTATTTAGAGTTACTACTTTCTTAGATAGATTGGATGTGTCAGCTATCTTTGACATGGCTTCTATGGTTGGATACCTTTCCTATCACTAACTACTTTACAAAGAATGTCTGGATTTATTCATGGTACCAGAGCTAGTGAGGTTGCTTTCTATCCTTTAAGAATAAAGAATCCACTTTACTCTATGTTGTTTCTATCCAATTCAGGGAGACATAGCCAACAGAGTGGGTAGAATAAAGGATGATTGCTGAAGATAAAATTGAGCAAAAAGGCAAAATGCTCAATTATGAGGTACAAAATAGAGATTGTGGAGACAATAGGAAAAGCGGGGAGATAAGAGAGATGTAGTGTTAGAGAGAATAGTACTAGAGAGGTAGTAATGGCAGAGGGTAGAAGGAAAGAGACACTAATGGAAGCTAAATGTTTGATGGCGAGTGGGAGAGAGAGAGGGGGAGATGGAAAGGGAGAGAGAAAGAGACAGAAAGGGAGAGAGAGATGGAAAGAGAGAGAGAGAAAGACACAGAAAGGGGAGAGAGAGAGGGAGAGAGATGGAAAGAGAGAGAGAGAGGAGACAGAAAGGGAGGAGAGAGAGAGGGAAAGAGATGGAAAGAGAGAGAGAGAGAGGGAGAGAGATGGAAAGAGAGAAAGAGAGGAGACAGAAGGGGGGGGGGGAGAGAAAGACAGAAAGGGAGAGAAAAAGAGAAAAAGAGAGAGATTATGAATGGTGGTAAGTCAAGATGTTAATGACAAAAAAATGATGGATTTGAATAATGTTTTAATCTTCTTTAATTCACTAGGTCTATACCTTACACCAGATGATACATGTGAAATGAACTATGGACCAGGCTTCCGTTACAGAGAATTTCCTAAAGAAACTCCTAATGTAATATTTTATATCATCTTTTGTTACAATGGAAATGGTAGAAGACTGCCCCAGTATGGATGGCATTCTAATTCATTCACTGCTGTTGTTTTGTCAATTGTCAAAATACTTTCTTCTCAATATCCCACTTCACTTAGCTGTTACTAGGCGTCATAGAATGGAATTGTTCACTGTTGTTTTTGTGCCAAGTTGCTTTTTCAGACATAATATACATTATTTAATAGGTCCTTCCGTTTTTGAAAATGAAGTGTGATTTGAGGTTGGGGTAACATGGCTGCTTTTTCTGGCAAGTTAAAGTGACAATGACTCTCAACCATTTGTAGTGCTCCTTACCACAAATGGTGTATTACAAATGTGTTTTTAATTAAGCTAATCAATTAATTTTCTTTGCAATTATCAGCCATATCAAATTGAAAATTTACTCACTAATTAGCAATCAAACTAAATCAATAATTTTCTTTGTTATTAGCTGACATACTAAAGTAAGATTTTACTTACTAATTACCATTCTAACCAAACTAATCTTTTATCTTTCTATATTTTACTTGTTTCAATCATTAGACTGCGGCCATTCTGGGGCATCACTTTGAAGAATTTTTGTCAAATGAATTGACCCTAGTGCTTATGTTTTGCAAAGCTGGGTACTTATATCAGTCCCTTTTTCTAAACTGCTAAGTTACAGGGTTGTAAACACCCCAACACCAGTTGTCAATTGGTGGTGGGCAAAAAACACTGGCACACATGTATATAAATATATATATGCATATATATGATGGGCTTCTTTCAGTTCCTGTCTACCAAATCCATTCACAAGGCTTTGGTCAGCCTAAGGCTATAGTAAAAGACACTTGCTCAAGGTGCTGTACTGCAGACTGAAGGTGGAACCATGTGGTTGGGAAGCAAACTTCTTACCATACAGTTATGCCCGTGCCTGTAATAAGAATAATATAATTAACAAACTATGCATTTGTCATGGTTCCAGACTGAGTGTAAGTTCCATTCCTGTACATATTACATTCATAATGAAAGATTTGGTGAGATGAAGGTGAATTATCATGGAATAGCTGGTGCTTATTGTGGAAAGAACAAGGTAAGTTTGCCTAAAGTACTTCTTTGCTTTTTGCTTATATTGTTCTTTATTATTATTATTATTATTATTATTATTATTATTATTATTATTATTGAAACAAAGCTCGGGTTTGGTCTAATTTGTGGTAGGATTTATGTGGGTAGTGGATTACTACCTGTGGTATCCACATGTTTTAGGCAGTCTTTTAAGTGCTTAGAACCCTCCTGATAATCCTTGCTGTCCCTAAGAAGCAAACTTTCTGTAGGTGCTCTACCAGGCATTCTATTTCACTCGCCTTCAGCCATTTGTATATATCTTGGCTTACTGTTCCCAATGCACTAATTATTATGGGCACGACCTTTACTGTTCTCATGCTCCAAATTCTTCCTTTTTTAAATTTTAAAGGATTGTATTTTCTTTGTTTTTCTTCCTCTTTCTTTACAATCTTGGAATCAAACAGGTATGATGGGTCAATAAGTAAGCAACTTCACTTTTCCTTATCTATGATCGTAATATCTGGTCTATTGTTTTCTAACTTCTTGTCCATTTGAAGAGGTAAGTCCCACAAAATCTTACATTTTTCTGACTCTAGTACTCTTTTGACTTGATTGTACCATGTGTTTCCAGCTTCAAATTTCCATTTCTGACAGTTTCCAATGTAAAACTTTTACAACTTGGTCATACCTTCATTTCTTATATTCTTCCTGTGTCAACTTGGGGCATTCTGCTGCAGTGTGTGCCAGTCTCATTCCAAGTTCCACCGGATCTGACACATTCTCTCCATATGTATTTTTTATAAAATTGTTTGTTTTTATCACTTGATCTTGGGCTGCTACAATTAGGGTCTCTGTTTCTTTTTTTAATTGTCCCTTTTTTTTAACCAAGCCTAGGATTTTGTCCCACCAGTGTCTTGAGTGGCTCTCCTAAACTGGCCATGCAGAGATTTCTCTTCAATCTGTCTGATGTGCTCTCTTTGTATTTCATTCTTGTCCTTTTCTCCTGTTATGAGCTTCATCACCTGTTCTTTTTTAAGTGCCTTTGGTTGTTTTTCTGTGCTGCTCTGTAAATGCTCTACTAGACTTTTCTTTCCATCTGTACACATTCTTCTACTGCTGTTAAGCCTCTGCCACCCTGGTCTCTCTTCAAGTACAACTAGTTGATATCAGCTTTTGGATGGTGGATTCCATACATTGTCAACTTTCTAGTTTCTCGGTCAAGTTTCTTTATTTCACTTCTGGTCTGTTATTCCAACTCCATATTTGATTGATGGTGCTGCTCTTGAATTTATTGCTTCAATAAAATTTTTGAAATTCAACTTTGACTGCAATAATTTTCTGACTCTCATTGTGTACTCTCTACTGGTAATTTGTTTCATTTCTTCATTTTTTATCTCATCTGCTTCTAGTATTCCCAAGTACTTATACATAAGCACTGTCCTTTCTCAACTGCTCTCATTATTTTCCCAATTGGCACTTCAATACCCAGGCTTCTTTCAAATCTTCCTCATTTCATTTTCAATATAGCACACTTTTCTATTTCAAATTCCATACCTGCATCATTTGAGAAAATGCAAATAATATGTACAAAACTTTCAAGTTGTTCCTCATTTTTCACATAAACCTTTATATCATCCATAGAAAGGAAATGATTTATCTGACCATTCCCTTTTCCCAAATCATAAGCAATTTTAACTATCATGGCCAATAGGAATAGTAAAGGAGATAACCTATCACCTTGGAATATTCCACATATGATGTTCACTTTTCCAAGTGTTTGCTTTCCTCCAATCAATTTAGTATTCCAATGTTTCATACTTTCATTAAGCATTTTCTCCATGTATTTTGCTATTCCAAACATGCTCATAGTTTTACTCATCCAACTGTGTGAAAGCATGTCATATGCTTTTTTGTAATCTAGCCATGCTACATCCTGTCCCATCAATCTGCATCTACACTTTATAGTTATCATTTTATTAACTAATAAGTGATCTTTTGTTGCCCTACTTTGCTTCCTGCATCTTTTCTGTTCTTCTGGAAGTAAATTGTTACTTTCCAGATGGTTGTGTAACTCTTCCTCCAAGACACTGGTCAAGGCTGAAAATTTGATTCCAAGTTCCCTTTTAAGGGATCTTTGAGGTATAACAGCATTCATTCACTTGTCATCCAGGCAGGGATGTGACCTTGCTGCAGGCAGTCATCCAATTGTGCAGTGATCCTTTCATGCAACTGTGTAAAGTTCTTCAGCCAATAGCCTTGTACTCCATTTGGGCCTGGTCCTTTCTAATTTGCTATTTTTTAAAACTTCTGTCTCACTGAATATAGATTAATTCTGATGTCCTTTTGTCTTGGTACAGTTTCAAGTGGTCTTTCCAACTTTGTTAGCCGCTCCGTGTTTTCTTTATGTCTTGTTGGCGTGTTCCACAGACTTTCCCAAAATTCTTTACTTTCTTCCACATCTGGAATCATTTCTTGGGTCTTGGCCTCTCTCTATTTCCTCAAATAGATGCCTTCTATTTGATTGGAACAGTCTATTCTGTTTGAAACCTCTGCATCTAGTATCATATCTTTTCAATTTGGCCTTTAATGTTGTCATCTTTGTGTCAATTCTTCATGTACTGTTTGTTTTCCCCTGTCCATTCAATTTTCTGATTACTACCTTATCCTCTTCAATCACCCCAGTTTTTTTCCATATCTTTTCCAGCTTCATTTGTATTCTCTTTCTCCTGTTTGATTCTTTCTTTTCATTTGCTTTTATATCTTCAGTTTTTCCACTTGTAGTCTACTATGTTAGCTATGACATAAGCAGCAGCTATGATTAGCTGGTTTGTTTTACTGATGTTTTCTGCTTTAATCAAGCTTAAAACGTCATTTACTTTGCCTGTGGATTTCCTCACTTGTTTTCTGTCCATATATTTTACATTTGGTGGTACTTCATTGTTCCCATCAGTCATTTTACCACATAACATTTCTAAAATCTCCTTCTGTCACTTGTCCATCTAGATCGTCTTCTTTAGTTACTTTATCAGCATTCTCTGGTTCTCTGCAGTTTCCATTCATTTCATGTCCTTCATCTCTTACCTTTTCATTACCACTTTCTGCTACTGCTGTGTCACTCTTCTTCAGCTTTGTTTCTTATTATGTTTCTCTGAATTACTTCAATCTCTACTCCTATGGATTGCTCTTGCTTGGTCTATCAGTTGCTGGGCAGATGCTTGAAAACCTCCTTTTTATCCCATGTTCTCTTCATTTGATTCATGAAGCCTCTTTTATTTGGTTCACTTCTCAGCCAGCATTCTATTACTATTTTGTTTACTTCTTTTTCCCATTTCATTCTTTTTCTTTTTCTTTTGCATTTTTGACCGTGCTTTTGGTCCTGATCAACAACTTGATGGTTACCTGCCAGAGTTTGAACAGATACTCCCTGTCTGTTGTGCATGACACCTTTACTGTTAATGGTTCCAGTCCCAATAATGCAGTTGTGGTTATTATTTAATTTTGACATCATTCATTTAAAGATAGCATTTGTAAGGTTGTGTGATCACCAATATTTTTATTGTGACACCATCACTAGGTGGGTTGCTAGCCAAGGCTCTGAGAGTCCACACCTACCTTGCACACTGTTTGTAGTGCTGGTCTCATTCAATCCATTGTTTTATATCTTTGTATTTGACATTTTCACTCCTGAGAATTTTGGTGTTGAGTTGGCACAACCATCAGTGTTTTTATTGAGACACCTTCTTTAGAGGGATTGCCAACCAATGCTGAAGGGACTCCTCTTCCCATGAGATAAGCTTAACCCTGCCAGATGCCAACCTGGTATTTGTAGGTCTTGGAGTGGGCTTACAGGTACTACACTTTGCCCAAAAGTGATCTGAAGGTAGTTGTAGTTATGGGTAACCTTATTCTTCCCATATTGTGACACCACAACCAGATGCAGTTTCATGCCATACCCAGGGTGTGTTATCATCATCCTAGCATTCTGAGTTTAAATTTTGCCAAGGTCGGCTTTGCTTTTCGGAGTCAATAAATTAAGTACCAGTGAAACACTGGGGTTAATGTAATCGACTATCCCCCCTGCCCCAAATTTCAGATCTTGTGTCTATAGTAGAAAGGGTTATTATTATTATTATTATTATTATTATTATTATATGAAAACTCAGAGCTTATTTTTCTAGGTATGATGGAAAGTGTCAGCTGTCCACAGCCAGCAGACTAAGGTGACACTCGTTTTACTGGTCATGCTTCAAGAACCCTGCAAAGAATTCTTGCAGTTCCAAGCAATGCTGATTTTTGTAGGTGTTCTACCTTCCCATTTGCACTGATCTTTTTCACCCATGTTGGTAGTTGAATGCTGGTACTTTCAAGTGCACCGATTACTATTGGTATCACATCTACTCTCTTCAACCTTTGTATTTCCCACTTAAAATCATCATAATTGTTTATTTTTTCTTTTTCTTTCACATTGATCCTGTTGTCACAGGAGCATGATATGTCAATTATCATCCATGTTCTTTCTTTTCTATTCACCAAAACAATATCCAGTTTCTGATGTCTGGGCAGGTGATTGCACTGGATCATTGCATCCACAGGATTTTGCAATCCCCATTTGCAGTGACTCCTTCTGTAGTTTGCTGATACCACATCTTTGCTCTTTGTAGGCTGTGATTTCCACAGAGCCCCCAATGGATCATTCTTGCCACATTGTCATGGCATCTTTTGTATTCGTGTTGTGCCAATTTCAGGCATTCGCTAATAATCTGTCATACCGTTTCACCCCTTCCACCACACATTCTGCATTTGTTGCTATCGATAGTGTTGTCTATTCTGCACTTCATATAATTGGTCCTTAATGGTTGTTCCTGAGCTGCACATATGAGTGCTTCTGTCTATCTACAGGTCACTCTGCCTCATCCATAGCCACCAGTCCTCTGTATCTGCCTTGGTATTCACATCTCTTGCAAACTGACCATGCATTTTCTTTTCCTTCTATGCTTTTTCCTTTTTTTCTTTGTTCATTTCTTGTTTAAATTTTTCTTTAATTATACGCTTTTCAGTTTTGATGATGCTAGCCTTCTTCATGTGTTCCAACAGTGGCTCCATGGCATTTTTTATATACTACCCAAGGCTGTGTTCCTCTGCTTTGATACAGTCTTGGCAACTGATCAAACCTCTCCCACTCTTTCTTCTGGACAAGTACAGCCTATTGGTGTCACTCTTAGGGTGGAAGGCTCCGTGTGCTGGCATCATTTTTCTGGGCTTGGTATCCATTTTCTTCATTTCTCTCTTTTGCCATTTTGTAATTCCCACTCCATACCAAAGTGATAGTATTGCCCACATATTAACTGCTTGGATTTTATTCCATCCAGTCAAGTTTGAGTGCAACACCAACCTCACTCTTTGGAAATACTTCATCCTCAGTTGCTCTTTCATTTTCTTTTCCATTATCTCGTTGAACTATTATTATTATTATTATTATTATTATTGTTTTGATTCTCGCTGTTCTATTTGCAGTTGTTCTTTACTTGAAAGCAGGCAATAACAAATCACCAGTTTCAAGTAGTGCCTTCTCTTATGACTCAAAGAGACAATACTCTCCTTAGAATACAAGCTGTACCCAACAACGCTGTCTTCTGGATCACTTTGAGCCTAACAGCAGCTCCAATATTCTTAATATGTTTTTCAAAGCTTTTGGAAACTGCTCCTAATGCTCCAGTTACCACTGGTATCACCATTACTTTCCTCATGCCCCATAACTTTCCTATCTCGTTCTGCAGTGGCTGGTATTTCTCACTCTTTTCTGTTTCCTTACATTTCACCCTCAAATCTCCTGGTATTGCAACATCTATTATATCATTGCATTATTATCATTATTATTATTATTATTGAGTGAGAGAGCAGTGCATGCCATCAAAGTGGCACTGGGGTAAAATATACGAAACCCAGTATACCCATCATGACTACCCGTCTGATAAGGGTACACCAGGCACATGCATCACAACCACATGTGCACGACAGGTTTTGATGGAGCTCCTGGAGTCTAACATGCATAGCAGGCTTGCTACCTGCAACCTAAGGTACCATGCTATTCATTCTTTTCAGCTGTCTAATACTTTCCTGATTATTCAGGTCATGCCAAGGAGGTAAACCTTTTGTAACAGTTCTACTGGGCACTCTATTCCAATTTACTTTATATTCCCCTTGATACCTTCTGATACTGTTCCCAAGAACCCAACAATAATTGGCACTATCTTCACTTTCTTCATTTTCCATAGCCGGGCTATTTCGTACTTAAGAGGGTTGTATTTATCTATCTTTTCGCCTTCCTTCTTGACTATTCATGGCTATTATTATTATTATTATTATTATTATTATTATTATTAATTGCTATAGAAGTTGATCTAACATACTAAAATTCAGCTGTACTATTTTCTCAATGTTTTACAAGTGTAACTGAAGGAAGTCATTTTCATTTTGAATTTTATTTCACACAAGGACCTTTACTGAACATTTTGGAAGGTCTACCCTTTACCTGGGTTAAGAAACAAAATTGGTTTTTAAAAATACTTTCATTTTTATTCAACCATTAAACATTAAAGCAAAATCTCCCCAGGACAAAATCCATCTCTGGACATAATTCCTCTGGATATTATTCCTTCTTTACAATAAAAATATTTTAGGAAAGTGAAATTTTATAAAAAATTAAAAATATTTATAAGTTGATACTTTTGTGTAAAATTTAGGAATAGATATGATAGCTGAGAAACTTCATATGAAAATGTCACACATTTATTTAAAACCATAGATCAAATGCAATGCCTCAAAGGAAATCTAAATATGTTGTTTCTTGGTATTTTTGCACAACTGATAAAATTCATGATGCTGCATCCATATATTTCTTTCTCGGTGGTTCAGTAGTGATACTAGCAATAATCTGAGTCATTTGAACATTTTGAAAGTTAATTTCTCATCCTAAAATACTCATAAACTTCCAGATGACTGGATGTGGAAACATCCAGCAAATGATACAAAGTGCCGGTGCCATCCTTCAACAAAATTATTCATACAATGAAGTTCAGCATTTGTTCTTACATGCATATTTTTTATATCCTTGTATTGGGTATATGATATAATGAAGCAAGGGGGAAGAAAGTATAAACATGATGCACTACTATTACATGAGACTTGATGCTCTATATCAAAGGCTCACAGTGAACTGCTACCAACAGTAACTGCCAATCACTCACAGTTCTTTGTTTTATAACAATGAGTCAGTTCATCTTTTAGTTACTTGAGGGGTGGTTGGAATCCTTCCACAACAATATTCCAAAGAGATATGCTAAATATTGATTCTTGGCATCCCTATCGACATGGCCTGCTGATATAAGCATCTTCAAAGTAATCCAAAACTGGCAAAGCTTCTTCTGGCATAATATCATGGAGCTCTTCAAAAGCTGCCTGAACAGATTCAGGAGGTATAAAGGCAAGGGCTGCTACCATCCTCGTTTTAAGAGAAAGTTCAGTATTGTCTTGATATGCTTTTGAAAGCCAAACTCCTGTATTTTCCTATATATATTTTGACACGTATATATTTTTGAAATGTCAGTTTCAGGAAAGTGCACAAATAAAGTATTCAGCATTGCACTTTCAAAATCTATCATTGCACTTACAGGAGTGCAATTTGTCAAGTTCTTTACTTCCTGTATTAATTTGTTATAAGTTGAGTCTTATCTGGAAAGAGTGCATAGTTGCAGAGTACAGTGTTGATCTACTACAGCATGAATCGTATAGAACTGGCTGAAAATTTCAGGAACTACTTTAAATGTTCCATCAAAACACCAATGAGGAAAAGTTTTTAGAAATTCTATGCTTTTAGCCATTCCAAATATCAAAATTCTCTTGCCATCAAATGTTGAATCATGCAACAAAACATTTTCTCCATTGACTGTTTTTACACAGTTTTCAGGTATAATAAGACCTAGAGCACATGATGGCAATGGTAAATGGTTACTTTTCTTCTGTTTATAGTACCATACATCTCATCGAAGGATATAGAGGAAAGGTATTTTTGTAGCTACTTATTCTGATGTAGATGTATAAGATTTGGCAACAATTTGTTGTGTAGTCTCTTCAGTTTCTATTGCACATTTAAAAGAATTTATTGAAACACTTTTGCAGCTTCACACTTTGGTGTGCCTGGTGTGTGTGTGTGTGTGTGTGTGTGTAACTGCGTAATTGTTCAGTAATCTCACCTTGCTGCATTTTTACCTATGCTTTACATGATGCGTTAGACATCTGTCATTCACATTCATAAGGTACCACACTATTTGCCAAATCTTCTATGGGTAGAAGTTAAGTGGATTTATAAAAAAAATTCTTCACCACCTTGAACACAACTATATAAGCCATAAAAAAAAATAAATAGAACAAGCAAGCGACTGTCCTATTATTTTAATAAGAAGTTTAAAAAAAACAAGGCAATTCATCAGTTTATAAAAAACAAGGTAATTAATCAATTCATCAATATTCCTGTGATGTAATATTAACCACCGGTTGATTTTGTGTTGTGGGGATTTTGTCTTTGGTGGGATTTTGTCCTGATACCCCTTGGATCTGCCTCTACATTAGAAAGATTTCAGTAAGCTGAGCAAATAATCACCAAACAAAAGAAAACAAAGTTTCCTTTTGTGCATACAGTCAGTGCATATATACTGTTGTGACAGGGTAGAAATTTTGCACAAAATAAGATTTTTGCACAAAGTGACCACGAAAGACATGAAGAACTTTAGTGGAGTTTTAATTTTGAAATCATTGATTTGTATTTCTGTTATTGTTTATTTATTTCAAATTTCAGGTATGTTTACTAAATCTACAATGTGTCAGTGTTGAGACCCTAAGTTTGAAAGTGCCATTAACTATCCAGCCAGGTGGTTGGGGATCATGGAGTGCATGGTCTGAATGTACTTCAGTTTGTGGACCAGGGATCAAGTACCGAGAACGATTATGTACAAACCCAAAGTAGGTTTATGCATGGCTTACACTGTGTTGCAGTTGTTATTGTTGTTACTGTTGTTGTTTAACTCTAGACCAGCTCTGATCCAACATACATATGATCAAAAATATTCTGGTACTGACCGTTCTGTTGCTTCTCTTTTTTAAAACTAAGCTGAACTTGATGGGATTTGAGGGAATTTTACTGGTATTTCTTGTAATTTGGGACAAAGACACATCTTTATGTTATACCCTGATGGTGTTACCTTGTAGTAGCAGGATCAACACATTTCAATTTGTGTCCCGACTATTTTGTGTGTGTGTTTATTTATATATATATATATATAT
>NC_068984.1:97789164-97793364 GCF_001194135.2 Octopus bimaculoides | reverse complement strand
ACATACATACATATATATATATATATATATATATTATTTAATAGAGTTCCAACTCTGTCTGTTTTTTATATTTTATTTATATTCTTATAAAATTAATGTGAGATATAGAATATGGAATATATAATATAAATAGTAAAATGAAATGAAGTATTGAATGTCTTATTGAATATATGAAATATTGAGTATTAAATATATATAGGGGCTAGTATACTTTCCTGCTTCACAGCAGTCATAAGAATATAAATAAAACATAAAAAACAGACAGAGTTGGAACTCTTTTAAATAATATATTCCTCTATACACTATCATACAAGGATCAGAAAAAATTTAATTGGCACTTAGTTGCCCTTTTTGAAAAAAATAATATTTTTAACAACAAACTCTTCTCTTTTCTTCCTTCTCTTTCATTTCCTTTTCTCTCTATTCCATTTTTCAATCCTGTCTCTTCATCTGGGTTATTATCCTTCTTCCCAGACCTATCTCTCTTTCATGCTTCTTCACACTCTCCTTTTCCTTTTCTCCCTTGTCTTTGAATAGCTCATTATCCTTCTTCCTGAACCTACTTTTGTTTCATGTTTCTCCTCTTCTCTTCCCCCTCCTTTTTCTCTCCTCTCCTCCATTCCATTAAACGTCTCCTTCTGTCCTTAATCCCTATCAAATCCTTCTACTTGTGCTTCTAAAAGAAACTATATAGTTAATTTTCATCTATGTATATAAAAGAGAGATTCTGTCTGTCTGTTTGTTCGTCCAGCAAAATGAAAGTAAATGGTTCAGGCAAAGCTATTATGCTATCACCTAATTTGTCTCTGCAAAAGTCATGCAATGGTACAACACTAATTGTGCACAAACTTATGAGGAACTTCACTGAGGCAAATATTCCCACTGGTTGTGGTAATGGCGACACCATCTTCATTCTTCACATACCAGTTATACTATCTAATGTCTCATTCCAATTTAAGCTGTTACAGTTTCCTATCCCACTTTCTTTTGCCATGAGTATCAATAAAACTCAGGGCCAAACACTAAAAGTTGCTGGGTTGCAACTTGCTCTTCACATGGCCAACTTTATGTAGGAGCATCACATGCAGCACCGAAAGTAAATCTTTTTGCTTTTGCACCCTGAAATAAAACAAAAACATTGTTTATAAAGAAATAAAGAAATATTCATTCTTAATGCAACATAAATACTTCAATAACTTAATGTGTATGACATCAATCTTTTTTCTACATCAATTATTACATGTTTTCTCTTATAAAATACATGCATACAGGAGAAGTAAATCTAAATCTGTAGGGGTAGTCTCACCCTGGTTCAGATTTGAAACTGAATCTTTCAATTTTCCTCGGCCATACAGCCTATTCAAATGTCAAAAGAAACCATGATAAATGGGTGTTCTACTTACCTGTGGCCTTTTTAGTGCCATTGCACAGTCGCCTGCATTCCACAAAGTTATTCTTCTATATGATATAGCTATTTTTCTACCTTCATTCATGTTCAAAGTGAATCTTTCAATTTTCTATCTTCAATTATTACATGTTTTTAAAAACCATACTTTTCACATGGCCAACTTTATACAGGAGAATCACATGTGGGGCCAAAAGCAAATCTTTTTGTTTTTGTACCCTGAAATAAAACAAAAATCATTGTTTATAAAGAAATATACACTCTTAATGCAACATGACCACTTCAGCCACTTAATTTGCCATTTCTATCATTATATTCAAGTTTGTATATGAACTCCATCTTTTTTCTACTTCAATTATTATGTGTTTTTCTCTTATAAAATACACACATACAGGAGGAGTAAATCTAAATCTGTAGTGGTAGTCTCACTGTGGTTCAGATTCGAAACTTTATGTAGGAACATTGTGTGTGAGAGCAAAAGCAAACCTTTTTGCTTATGCACCCCAAAATAAAACAAAAAACATTGTTTATAAAGAAATATTCACTCTTAATGCAACATGAATAGTTCAATAACTTAATTTGCCATTACTACTGTTACATTGAAGAATGAAATTGATCTTTTTTCTATTTCAATTATTACATATATTTCTATTATAAAATTACACACATACAGAAGGAGTGTGACTCCCAAGAAGCAGTAAAAGTAATTACCCAATCAACGATGCATATTACTGCTAGTTTGTTAATAAAAGGGGGTATTCCACGACCACCTCCTTTCAAAATAAGATGTGTTTGCTAATGAGATGAACATTTCAAAAAGTACAACAAAATACCAATTAGAATTTTTTTATTTTCCCAATTCTAGTTTCTAACTTTTGAAAGCTCAACAATTTATTAAACTTTTTTCTGTAAAACAACAATTTTTTTTAGAAAAATTTAAAGTTTGAACATTTTGTTGAACTCTTTTCTTGTAAAACAGAAAATTATTTCCATTTAAATTTCTTGTTTTTTTTTAAAGATTTTATACCATTTGGTATTTAGATTATTATTCAAGTATCATTGCTGTCGTTAGCCCAATTTCTGGTTCACCCCAAAACCATGTTGAGGTGGTTGTTGGTTTTTATGGGGGAAAGGCCACCACTGATTTTTGATTTTTATTTTGTAATGTACATAAAGTATAACTGATTATTTAGCCCCAGAACACTCCTGAGCTATCAGGCTTAATATCAAAGATGTTTCACCTTAACTGCCATTCTATATTTCTGATACAGTATGTCTAGAAATACATCATCAAATGTGTCTTTTTTTAAGAGACAGTAGGGAATGATTTTAGGGCAATGTGACCGCTATTCCTTACAGGTAAAGCAGCCACATTGTCTCATGTAATAACACCTGTACCTCCCTTTGTTCTCACTAGTCAGGTTACTCTTGAGCCCAGTGAAAAGGAAGAAAAGTTCTAATTTAATGAATTAATGAGTATTTGGACATAGTGTTAATTAAATTTGACCAGGCGATGATCACTGGAAAGAAAAGACAAGACATAACAAGACAGAAGACATGGTCTGGTGGACAGCTCGGCCGCCAACACTTTTTTCTGCAAAATAGGAGTAGCTTATCCTGTTCAGGCTATATATACACAGACTCACACTCTTATCTTAACTTCTCCTCTTCCCACCCTAAACACACCAAGCTTTCCATCCCCTATTCCCAATTCCTCTGTCTACGTAGGCTCTGTAGAGACAACCATGACTTTGAGACTCAGTCTCAACTCATGGCTCACCAATTCACCCTACGTGGATATCCCCTCACCACCATCCACACCGCCCTTGCCAGAGCACGTTCCATGGACCGTGCATCTGCTCTCTCCCCCGAAACCGCCCTGCCATCTCCCGCCTCCCTTTTCCCCTCACCTACCTCTCCAACGCACCATTCTCTGAGCTTTCCGGTGCCTCTAGTTTGACCCCTCCACCTCACACATCTTCCCTGACCGACCCCTCCCCTCCTTCAGTCCCCTCCTTCAGACGAGCCTACAACCTATGAGATCTCTTGGTCCACAGCTTCTTCCTCAACCCAACCTCACAACCTCGCTCGTTCCCTTGCTCCTGCCCACGCTACCGCACTTGCCCTTACCTCTCCAACACCACCCTCCTCACCGGCACCCATCATCGACCCTATCACATCACCGACTCCTTCACCTCCAATTCTACCAACATCAGCTATTGCATCTCCTGCTCTCTCTGCCATTCTCTGTACATTGGACAAACAGGGTGCCGCCTGGCCGACCGATTCGCGGAACACCTCCGAGATATTAACGTTTGCAATGACACCCTGGTGTCACGCCATTTCCACTCTACCGGTCACTCTTTGCAGCAACACCTGTCCGTGTTTGGATTGTCCTTGCACAGAGGCCATCCGGATTCCCGTTTGCGCTGTGAACAGGGATTAATCTTCTCTCTTCGCTCCTTTGCTCCACATGGGCTCAACTCCCATCCTCTCTTCATCTAACCCCCTCCTCTTGCCTCTCTCTCCTCCTCCGTGATCCCTTCTACAGTAGTTCGTGCTACAGATCATGGTGAGAGGGATAACTTCCCTTGGCAAACAGGACACAGTAGTGTGTCGATAAGCCAGCTGGAGGAGATGTCCTCCTGGGGATAAAAGCAACAGTAACATCCACCCCTAGGGGTCAGCCACACTTAAGTGACAATTTACTACACTTTATCGTGCAGTTACTGTTAATACTTCATTTAGAGAATTAACATTGCTTGTTTTCACCTTTTCGATATCAGTGAAGAATT
>NC_068984.1:97787058-97787509 GCF_001194135.2 Octopus bimaculoides | reverse complement strand
ATATATATATATATATAGGGATGATCATTTACAAAATTTTGTTGCAAAATAAACACATGCACTATATATTCATTCCACACTTCAGATTTATTTTATTATTGTCTTTAATTTATGTCCTGTGACAGACTGAACCTCCACAGAAAACATGAATGGACCAATAGCACCCCCACCACCACACTATACTACATGACAACTAAAGGCAGAATGGGTATAAAATGACAGATACAAACAGCATAATACATAAAACTACACACATACAAAAGACACATACACATATCTAAGATGTAATGGAAAGAAAAAAGAGAAAGAATAGAGAAATAAATTAGAAAATAAATGAAAAAAAGAAGAAAAAATAAAAGCCATGGATACAAACAATATAGTAAGCAAACCCATATACACACAAACAAAGCACACACACAAAACACATAGGCGATGTACACACATGTATACA
>NC_068984.1:97786642-97787048 GCF_001194135.2 Octopus bimaculoides | reverse complement strand
CCCCACACACACACTCACACACGCATACAGAGGTACAGACACATATGAATGTGCAGATAAAGATATACACTATAGAAAGACAAAATGGACTAAACAGAACAGGAAGTGACTAGTAGAATGGAGAGTCACTGAAGAGGTTACAAGATGTGTGACAAAAAATTTCCAGATATAGAACATAAAATAAGGACAATAATAGAATAAATCTGAAGTGAAGACTGAATATATACTGCGTTTGTTTATTTGGTAAAAAAAAATGGCCATCCTGAAATGTAACAATAACTGTTTCAACACACAATTTCACATCAGCCATCTTGCAAAACAAATGTGCTGGCCCCCTGATAATTAATCGATATTAATTAATATATTAATATATGACTAATTACCAGATCTTATAATTATATATATA
>NC_068984.1:97774480-97786595 GCF_001194135.2 Octopus bimaculoides | reverse complement strand
ATATATATATATATATATATATATATATAATTCAAAAGCTAAAACAATGTGAAGAAGTACATTGTGACTAGTGGTGTATAACAACATCCGATAATATGGTCAATACCATGATATATATATGTGCATGTGTATCCATATCTATCTATCTATCTTTCTCTCTGGAAGTTTTGTCCTGTAAAGTGTCATATTATATCTCTGAGTGTGACTCATGTCTCTGGGTGTAATATAAGTGTCTCAGTGTGACACATATTTCTGAGTGTAACCCATAATGATATGTGTCTGCCTTCATCTAAATCAAAAATAACCAACTAAATATTCTAGAAGTGTCACCAGCAGTAAACTGGTGCTCTATCCAAGAGGAGATTTATCTCTCATTCACTGAAACATCACTGATAACTGATTCCTTAGACCACACACCTGGCTTCAGATGTTTTATTTCTGTAAGATAGTGGCAGGGCAGTGCCCTAGACCTTTGCAGGTTACACGCTTTGACTGATGAGATTGAGGTAGTGGTTCTAGCCTGAACATTTACAGGTAGGGGCTTTGTCAAAAGCCTTGAAGTCGAAAGAGCTCTGCTAAACTCAAATATCTTGACAGTAGTGGTAGTGGTGAGAGTAGTGATGATAATTGTGGTAACTGTGGTGACAGTGTTCCTTAAGCCTGACTGAACTAACAGATATATAACTATAATCATCCTATCCTTTTCCTAGCCATTATGTATCTTAGAGGATATTATCTAATGTTTCCTTTCTTTTTAAGATTTTATAGAATAATTTTAAGATTTATCTGCTATTTCTAGCAGTTTCAGTTACCTTGTAGAGGCTCTCTTTTTGCACATGACAATATTGTTATTGTTTAGCCCCAGGTCAAACTTGACTAAGCAGACCTGTGACCAAAAGCATTCCAACATGTCCATTCCATCGTTAAGTAATCTCTCAGATTTCATTATGTAATGTGTCCTTTCATATTTTTTTTATATAGTGAAATGTAATGTGGGGAATATTTGGCTGCTATTATTATAAGGTGGTGGGCTGGCGGAATTGTTAACATACTGGGCAAAATGCTTAGCAGCATTTCGTCTATTGTTACATCCTGAGTTCAAATTCTACTGAGGTCGGCTTTGCCTTTCATCCTTTCAGGTTCAATAAATTAAGTACGAATGAAACACTGGGGTAGATGCAATCGATTAGTCTCCTTCTCCAAAATTTTAGGCCTTGTGCCTTAAGTAGAAAGGATTATTATATATTTGGCTGATCAACTTTTCAGTTAACGGAAAAACTTTTATTTCAAATGAGTTAGAATTTACTTTCAAACAAAGTAAGTGTCAGATTGCTCTTTTTCCTTGTCATTTTGTCACAGAATACCAAATTATCGAAAGTCCTCAACTTTTCATACATGACCATCGCTTGCTTAAAACATTTGTTATTTTTATTTCTAAGTTCATGTTTATTGTTGATTAAATAAATTGTTAAATATGTGCTTATTTCAGACCACTGAACAGTCCGAAATGTCAGGGACAGCAATACAGTTCTGTTGTTTGTACTGGAAAGGTAAGAAGAAATAAGTCAGTGTATGTTTCTAAAATAAGCATTCTAAAAGTCACCACTGTTGATATAGAGCTTGCCATGTTTAAAGGTAGGGATAGTTCTCATAAGCTTTGCAAGCCCTTTCAGACTACCAAGTTTGAAGATATTACTGTTTTATTTAAACAGTTGTAGGTCAACACCTTTAGAAAAGGAATAAGACTCCAGAAGGTCAATATTCTGAGAAAGATCTGAGGATAATGGTTAGTGTGGGGCTGGGGTGGATGTAATACAGGAGATGAGAGATATAGAGGTGAGCAGGTTGGAAGTGCTTGAGAGAAGTCAGTATGAGACCAACCAGCTCCAAGGAACGGTTTCAAAGTACTCTATTCCAGCCTTCTGATTACCTCCACACCTTCTGATTAACAGCCAGGGGCTCCCGTCAGTTGAGAGGAACACCACATAAAATAAGAGACTGTTTGAGATAATCATGAAAACGAAGTTTTGGACGTCCATGAGGCCTACTTCCAGTTTCAATCTCACTGTAGAGGACCATCTTTGGGAGACAGTTACCCAGCATCCGAGTTACATAGCCAATCCAGTGGAGAAGACAACAAAGGATTCAGCCCTCAATGCAGTAGATCCCAGCCTTCAGGAGGATTTTGGTATGAGGTATTTTGTCCAGCACTCAGACCCATTAAGGAGGGTGGATACACAGACATATTGATAAACAGAGATTTTTGTGTTTGCTCTAAGGTTCTTGTTCTGAAAGACTCATTTGTTGAGTTTCTTGAAAGATGCAGAGTATCTCCTCATCAAAGAGAGCTTCCAAGATAGCAGAATGAGTTCACCTGTGGTAAAAGAGCATCATCAATAAGAACAGGCTGAGGGTGGGAGATGAGTATGGGAAGGCTGGTTGGAGAACTTCAATTTCGCAATGATTCACTTGAAGACTGAGCCAAGAATGGGCACTGACCATTGAGTTCATCATGTTTTGAAGAGAGGTAGAGATATGAGATGGTGCAGCTGAATCATCAGCATACTGAATCTCAAACACCATGGTTATTCATATATGGCTTTCAGGTAGCAAGTGTTAAAGATGCTACCATCACAGCAGTACCTGATATGTATTCTGTCTTCTTTGGTGAAGTGTATCCTGGAAAGGAGGGTTGCAGTCACCAGGTAAATGTTAAATATTTCAGGAACAAGAATGAATTCTTGTTTTACCCCCACCTAGACATCAAAGGATTCTGAGGCTTCATTGCCAAGTGTCACTTTTGCTTGCATACCACCATGAAATTTCTGGATGATTGAGAGAAACAGTGGACAGTGATTCCTGAAAATTAACATAGGATCCCTTGATGACAATGTAAACTTCTTTTCATTAAGATATCTTTGGCACCTATAAGTATAGGGACATATTTTAACCACACTTTCTATAGTTTCTGTAACTCAATGGTTAGGTCCTGATACTTTGCTATATTTTCTATACCTCTCATAGTGAATTACCTCACATTCGGATAATTACTATTACTGAGGTTCTGATAGCTATGAAACATAGGTAGCCTAGATTTTATCTACTCCATCCCCTAATTTTGATTTTTCATTTACATACACAACAACCACTGCTGCTAACCATAAATTACAAAACAATTTTTTCAGCTTATTGAACTTTGATATGGGAAAAATTTACAACCTTCTATGTCACTATTGCTCCTGAAAGTTGTTTCTTTATACCTTTTATGTACTACTCATAGCTTACTAACTTCCTACACTTTGATCCTTGGCTCTTATATATATATATATATATAGAGAGAGAGAGAGAGAGAGAGGTCTTTTATTCTTTTGCTTGCTTCAGTCATTTGATTGCTCCATGCTGGAGCACTGCATATATATATTACATCTGTTTTTAAAAATTATTTTTCCTGAAAATGTATATGTTGGACAAGTCTCCTGCCATAAAACATTTCATCATTTCATTTCAATCTTTTATCATCAACTTCACTTTGTGCCACCCGTCAGAATTATGGAACCAAATCTATTCATCACTATTTCTTCTATATTTCTCACTAAGGACACATGTCTAAAAAATCTAAACAGTAGGGAAGAAAATCTTTGCATATTTGTGACATGATATTAGACTGTTATTGTCGCTTGTGTTACAGCCATGTTCAAGAAAACAGTCAATGCACAACATAATTCAGAAGGCAGTTAATGATGTATGTGGACATTTTGTGAAGATTGGAATTCTGAATACCAAATATTATAGCGAAGGAACATTACATGGTTCTGGTAAGAATTATTTTCATTCCCTTTTTGTGTGTTAATTCTTTGAATCACGACTGCAATGGTACAGAGATCGAGTGAGAGATCTAATGACACATAGTAGTAGTCGTGGTGGTGGCGGCAGTGGCGGCAGCAATGATGGGGGCAGTGGTGGTTATTGTTGTTGTTACTGTTTAGCCCAGTTGCAACCATCCTATTGCTCAGGTGTATCTAAGATTACACTAACCAATGTGGCCTTTAAGACGGTAAAGTGTGATTTGAGGGAAAATTAGATGCTATTTCTAACAGGCAACACAACTACAGAGAAGCTTCCTTGTTGGTTGTAGTTTCCTCCCACTGTATTTAGAGTTTAATACTACCAAGGATAGCTTTCATTTCCATTCTTCAAAGAGTCAATAATATAAGTATTAGTTACATACGAGAGCATTGGGGTTAAGAATTTTGCTTTGAAATTACATGGTCTCAAGATCAGTTCAACTGCTTGGCATCAAGGGTGAATGTTTTCTACTGTAGCATCAGGTCACTCAATATATTGCAAGTAAAATTTAGCTGATGGAAACTGCACAGAAGCCCATCTTGTATCTAGTGTATATACATGTGTGTGTGTGTGTATATGTGTGTATGAGTGTGTGTGTGAGTTTGTGTGTGTGTGTGTGTGTGTGTGTGTGTGTGTGTACATGTACATATGTATGTATTACAAACATACACACATGTGTCTTTGTTTATGTCCAGTGACTTAGTAGTTCAACTTATAGATCATTATGAAATAATGATCAGATCGAAAACTAAGTAAGTGGGGATCAATATAAGCAATGAAATTCTTGAAGGCACTGCCCAAATATGGCTGTAGTACAAAGACTGAAATCTATAAAAGAACAGTTTGCATGCCTTGTCTACAATAAGTATGAAGAAATTGTTTTAAGTGAGAAATATCTTATCAACTTAGAATTATTTTAATTGTATGCCTGTGTGCACCATGTGCAATTTCATAAAAATAGTCATGTCTGATTTAGTTGCATATATTACCACCTCCCACCTCTAAGTCTAATTACTAGTTTTGTTTTATTGTTAAGGCCAAGAAATTCCTTTATATTATTTTTTGATAATGGCATAAGGAAAAAGTATAGTTTGTTGAATGAACCACCAGTGTATAACTGTTATTTGTTATATCATTCCCGGAGAAGTGAGAGTCAAAGTCAATGTAACTAAGATTTGAACTCATAATATATAATATCTAACTAAATATTATTATGTGTTCAAATCTGGTGCCAATATTTCTGGGTATTTCTGGGCTGGACATATAACACATCTATGCTATCTCAGTTTCATGTGCTGTGGCTAATAACTACTAGAATATAAATATTCTGAGAGATGTTATCTACTGTGGATTAGATTCTCATCCAGGAGAAATGAGCATGTTGTTGACTTAATGCTACAGAAGTTAGACACACGTCTTGGCCAGAACCCTTTTTAGTTTATAAAAGCATTATCTTCATTTTTATTTGCTTCATCTCTGAGATCTTTTTCTATGGAATTACATTTCAGAAGTCCTAATGCACTTAATTACATCACAAAAGACTGCTATACTTCATTATAGTATGTGATGGATATTACAAGCAGTGAAGTTATCCATTTGATAGAGTAACAGACAAAATCCCTTCCAGTATTTACTTACAACCCTTAATACTCTGAATTTGAATCCCACCGGCATTGACTTTGCCTTTCATCTTTTCCAGATCAATGAAAGAAATTATCAATATCATGTTGTTGTTTGATATAATCACTCATATCTCTACCCTGTGAATTTGAAGCCTTATGTTTATGTTAGAAATCAACATTACCTAATATTCTATTTTCTATTTAACAATCAGATAAATTAGCTGTTTGTGAAGTAATTTGTCATTCAAACCCAAGACAGGAATTTGATCGATTTGCTAGATTTGGTTTGCTTCCTGATGGTACCCCATGTGAGGTTTTTAAATCTTACCAGGACCCACTGAGATGGAAAAAGAAGGCAATATGTATCAATGGTGCTTGCATTGTAAGTTAGAACATTTAACTCTACTTTATTTGAGATGTGGTAATTGAAACCTAAAGTGCCACTAAACTAAAGTTTTAAAGCATTAAGTCTTTTTACCTTCTGTGTTCTAGATTAAAATCATCGACCAGCTTAGTGTCTTGGAATTGAAGCTAAGCCTTCAGAGCTGAAGAAAGATTTACATATAATATTTGAAAAAAAATTTACTACTCAATGACTTCTAGACTAAACTAACAATGAGAGCTCTATGCAATCAGTTGACCTACTAGAAATAACAAACAGATCTCTCTTGAATTACATCCTATAAAAACACACTAAATATTGTAGTTATAGATACATGATGATATGGGGTAGCCATGGCAGGAATGTTTTAATCAAAGGTGTACTGGATCAGCTAAATAACAACATATTATATTCTTACATTCTTCAAAGAACAATTCTGTCTGAAGCATTGACATAAATTTTTGTATATATTTTTATCAGCCTGATGTTTCTCTTAAACTAACCTACATTCCTCTTACCAAAACTTAAATCATTTCTAGAGTCCCTGGGTAGAAGAAAATTAGTACCTGTGGAGGAGACAGATGATACTTGGGTAAGAGACTGATGGACCCTAGGTAAGGAACTGAAGGTGCTGGTCTTATTTTATTCATTCAGCCATTATCAATAAACTAGTTATCAGTAATGGGTTAAGTTAATCAACTACACTGTCTCCAACAATTCAGTGGTTTATAGTGTTTGGCTTGAGTTCAATTTCTTCTTGAAGAGAAACTGTTGGTGTGCCATGCAATGAACAGAGATACAAAACATTTCAGCTCCCTGCCGCTGCAATTATTTACAAGGCTTGAGTGAGACCAGCAATAGAGTACCTCTTACAAGGGTAGGTTAGTACCACTGCTGAACACATGGCTATCTTAGGCTACAACCAGTAAAAAGTCACTGACTGATTGATATCAAGTCACTCACAAATATACTCCAGCTTTTGTCCCACAGACATGCAGTCTCTTCACTCTGTCTCTTGTAACACTACCAAAACAGCTTTTGTTCATTGTAGCTGGCTTGTCTCATTGCATTTTCAATCAAACCATACTGATTCACTTGTTACTTCTCTCTGAGTCACATAACACATACATATAGACATCAATACACACAGGCACACATTCACTTCTCTATTATTATTATCATCATCATCATCATGCCAAATGAAATGCTTAGTGGCATTTCATACATCTTTACGTTCAAAGTTCAAATTCAGCTGTGGTCAGTTTTACCTTTCATCCTTTCAGGGTCAACAAAATGAATGCCAGTTGAGCACTGGGTCATTGTAATCGACTAGCTCCCTCCTTCAAAATTTCAGACCTTGTGCCTGTAGTAGAAAGGATAATAATAATAATAATAATAATTATTATTATTATTATTGGTGAGAAAACAGAATTGTTAGCACACTGGGTGAAATGCTTAGTGGTATTTTGTCCCTCTTCACATGCTAAGTTCTAATTCTATCGAGGTCGACTTTGCCTTTCAACATTTTAGGGTTGATATATTAAGTACCAGTGAAACACTGGGGTCGATGTAATCCACTCATCCCCTCCCACAAGATTTCAAGCCTTGTGCCTTTAGTAGAAAGGATTGTTATTATTATTCATATGGACACAACAGATTAGACTGTTGGAAAAGAAAAATTCTCAACATAGGGCGACAAGTAACCTTAGATGCCAAGAACCCTCCTAAGTATCCTAGGTATCCCTAATAAAACTGTTTTCTGGAGTTGTACTAAACTGGGTTTTATGCCTATTTCCTCTATCCATCTGTTCAAATCTTTAGGAATAGTTCCCAATGCACCTATAAGTACAGGGACATATTTTAACCACACTTTCCATAACTTCTGTAACTCAATGGTTAGGTCCTGATACTTTGCTATATTTTCTATACCTCTCATATTGATTTTTTCATCATTTGAGACTGTAAAATTAATTATTTGGCACTTTCTATTCTCTTTATCTACCACTACCAAATCAGGCCTTATGGCTTCTATTACTCTGTCAGTTTAAATGTTAAAATCCCACAACATCTTATATTTCTTACTTTTTAATACTTTACTAGATTCATGTTCATACCATTTATCAGTATGGTCAAATTCTAGCTTTCTACATAACTCCTGGTGGATTACTCTCCCTAGGTTATCATGTACTTTCTTGTATTCTTTCTGTACCAGCATGCTACATTCACTTACTATATGAGTAACACTTTCCTCTTTTGATTTGCATAACCTACATTGGGAATCTACTTGGCTCTTGTCTATCATGGCTTTAATCCAATTAGTCCTTAATGCTTGATCTATGTGCTGCTACTAACAAACTTCCATTCTCATCAGCCTTCTATTCTGCAACCATAACCATGTCTCACTACTACTATTTGCTGCAATCAACTTTGGGAATCTACCATGCAAAGCCTTCTCCTGTCAGTCAGATAACTCTTGTACATTTTTTCTGGTTTTTAACTTCGTTTGACTTTTTAGTTTCCCTGTGTCCTGCGGTGATTCTAGCAGCTCTTAAAAACTTTTTTCTGTGATGAAAAAATGAAGACTGATCTTAAGATGTTGAGATCCAAGGAAAGAATGACAAAAGGAGAGAATCATGGAGGAGATGATCGGTGATAATCACACTAAATCAAGATTAGCATTGGTATATTTGCAGACAGATTCCACAAATATGAGACATTAATGATATCAAGGACAACAGAAATGTATTGTTTATTAACATCTAATTGTATAAAGGACACTCTTATCATCATCATGACATTTAAAACTGGTTAGACTGAAAATAGAAGAAAGTTGCGCAAGTTTGATGCTTTTTATTTACTGAAGATTCTTAAATCATGACTTGTTTTTACTTTTGTAGTTGCATTAACTTTAAACGATATTGCAAACTACGATTCCAAAGTTGTGTCAAGCTCCATACATAGATCTGCATTTGATGAAGCCAATTCTATCTTTAGAAATGGTGACAATATCAGAAATGTTGAAAAATGGACATTTGAGTTTGTGAAAAATCTTGACGTGATAGAGCAAAATGGATTTCATTTTTGAAATCAGTACCCCAAAATTACCAGGAAACATGTCTCCCACACCATACAACAAAACCATGTTCCTAGTGTAACTGACTCTAAAGGTGAAGCTATGCTCCAACATGACCACTAAAAGAATAATTAAAAATGTTTCAACAAATGCTTTTTAATATTGTTTTTATGCCTAAGGCAGTGAGCTGGCAGAATTGTTAGCATACTGAGCAAAGTGCTTTGTGTCTTTACCTTCTGAGTACAAATTCTGCCAAAGTTGACTTTGCCTTTCATCCTTTCGGGGTTGATGTAATTGACTCCCTCCTCCAAAATTGCTGACCTTATGCCAAAATTTGGAGCCAATATTATTTTTAAACCTAAATATTGGACCTATGATGTTTGATTGTTTGGTTTCGTTGCAGCCAGTTGGATGTGATGGTCTTCTGAATGGTAAAGAATTGGATACCTGTGGAATTTGTGGTGGTGACGGACAAACATGTAAAAGACAATTTAACATACATTATTTTAATGCAAGATCAAGTAAGTCATCATCTGTGCCATCATTTCTATTTTGGTTCTCTCTGAATATATTTCTTTTTGTTGATGGTTTTATGTGTTTTAACCCATTGTTGTTGTTGTTGCATTAGAATGGACATATGATGCATATGGATGAGGGTAGCTGTATAAAGAAGTGACGATCACTTTATATGGATAGAACCCATGGAAGAGGGAAACCCAGCAAGATGTGTGATGATAAAATGAAGACTGATCTTAAGATGTTGAGATCCAAGGAAAGAATGACAAAAGGAGAGAATCATGGAGGAGATGATCGGTGATACATGATGCTTGAGAATACCTGCCATCACAGTAAAACTGGGGTTCTAAAAGCATTATGTGTATGTACAAACCTGGGTGCTGTACTCAATTTGTCCTTGTTAAAACTTCTTCACCCCACATCTCCCTATTACTCATCCTCTATCAACCTTCTAACTATTACATTATTCTACTGCTGTAATTAATTGCTACCATTTCTCTCTCTCTCTCTCTCTCCCTCCTTCTCTCTCTCTCTCTCTCTCTCTCTCTCTTTCTTTCTCTCTCTGGAAACACCTTCTTTTGACATCCTCATTCTTAACCTCATCTCTGCCCACACTCTTGATCACCTTTTCTTTGTTACCAGTTATCTTTCCTTCTCCTCTGAACAACAGCTTATTGGCATTCACACTTCATTCTTTACACACTCTGTTACATCTACCATCATCCACCCTACTATCTTTGTTTGTCACTGCCTATATTCATCCCTACACACCTTTGACCTCCTCCATCCCTATCATTCTACATTTTTTATTATGCCACTCATCAACTCACCTGTCTTGAGCCACTTCAATTGAAATCTTTCACTCAATCTTACCACCTTACCCTCTAATTCATATTTATCATTAACTACACCTCCACCTTTGTTCATCATGCACAATATTCATCCCTACTCCCAGATCTAACCTTTCCATCTTCCACACACTCTTACAAAATTTACCCACCTACTCTTCCTGATCTTCTGTCTCCATACTCTATTCCTGTTCTTGTACCTTGAGGATATACTTTGACATCTCATCATCACCATCTTTGCGTCTCTTTCAAACACCATCCTAATTCCAACCCATTTTCATAATGTGTGGTAGCCACATATATCCATTCTAGCAAGACTTCTGATCCTGATTCTTCTATCATACTTTAACCACTCAACAGCTAGCATAAAGCAGCCTCCCTCCCCACTATACCTGCATTCAGTTGAGGGGGATACTTCAGTTTCATGAGTCTCACTTGTGCTGGTGTCAGGAAAAAGGCATCCAGTGCAGCTTGTAAAGTGCTGGTGTGAGGAAGGGCAGCGAGCTATACCAGCCATGCAAAGAGTGTTGGGGTAAGAGCAAGAGATGTATAATGATAGGGATGGAGGAGGTCAAAGGTGTATAGGGATGAAAGTAGGGAGTGGCACGATGCAGTTCTCCAACCCTTCAGATTCTATCAAACTGCCGAACTCATGCTAACATGGTTGATAACAATGAAGGTAATGATAATGATATGTATGTGCAAGTATATAGATACTTCAACATTTTAAAATATATATATAGTGTAGCTGCTAGAATAAGAATAGCCTGGGCAAAGTTCAGAGAGCTCCTACCTCTGCTGGTGACAAAGGGCCTCTCGCTCAGAGTAAAAGTAGACTGTATGATGTATGTAGACTGTATGATGTATGCTAACAGCCATGCTACATGACAGTGAAACATGGGCCATGACTGCTGAGGACATGCGTAATCTTGCAAAAAATGAAGTCAGTATGCTCTGCTGGATGTGTACTGTCAGTGTGCATACCCAACAGAGTGTAAGTGCTCTGAGAGAAAAGTTGGACTTAAGAAGCACCAGATGTGGTGTGCAAGAGAGACAACTGTGCTGGTATGGTCATGTGTTGTGAACGGATGAAGACAGTTGTGTGAAAAGGTGTTACACCCTAGCAGTTGAGGGAACCTGTGGAAGAGGTAGACCCAGGAAGACCTGGGATGAGGTGGTGAAGCATGAACTTCGGACATTGGGCCTCGCCAAGACAATGACAAGTGACTGAGACCTTTAGAGATATGCTGTGCTAGAGAAGACTCAGCAAGCCAAGTGAGACCATAACTGTGGTGCATGCCAGTGTGGTATAACCAGCCCTTTTAAGAGTCCCTTTCAATCATTGGACAATAAACTTTGCTTGTGAAGACCTGTCGAGGCAAGTGAAATCATTGTCATGGCTGATGACAGTACCGCTTGATTGGCACCCATGTCAGTAGAACATTAAAAACACCATTCGAACGTGATCGTTGCCAGCATTGCCTGACTGGCTCCTGTGCCGGTGGCATGTAAAAAACACAATTCGTGTGTAATTGTTGCCAGTGCCACCGGACTGGCTCTTGTGAAGGTGGCATGTAAAAAGCACCATTTGAGCGAGATCGATGCCAGTACTGCTTGACTGGCTCTCATGACAGTGGTACATAAAAGCATCCACTACACTCTTGGAGTGGTTGGTGTTAAGAAGGGCATCCAGCTGTAGAAATTTTGCCGGATAAGATTGGAGCCTGGTGCAGCCTTCTGGCTCGCCAGCCTTCGGTCAAACCGTCCAACACATGCTAGCATGGAAAGCAGACATTAAACAATGATGATTATATATATATATATATAT
>NC_068984.1:97765395-97773006 GCF_001194135.2 Octopus bimaculoides | reverse complement strand
ATATATATATATATATATATATATATATATAGATAGATAGATAGATAGATAGATAGATAGATAGATAGATAGATTGACAGACAGACAGGCAGACAGGCAGGTAGGTAGATAGAAAGAAAGAATAAACTGAATCTTTACTTTGCTATTAATTTCTATTAATTTCACATTGTCACTAACCATTCAATGTCTAGATTTGGAAACAAATTTATGACTTTCAGGATTGTCTGTTGTAAAAGTGGCTGCATTATACTTAAATGATTGAAAAGAGTACATGCAATGTTTATCAGAAAAATTCAACTTGTTAATCCAGAAATATGACATTGAATATTGTATAGTATAATAGTTTGTGTTTACAACTCTTGATATCTCATTTGTTACACAAGATCCTTACCTGATAGTGAAGATTCCTAAAAATGCAATTCGTATCAAATTTAAATTTGTCAATCCAAAGAGACAGACTTACCAGATTTGTAAGTATTGTTTATAATTTATTCTTGATTGAAAGGAGTGAGCCAGTTTTATTGAATGGAGGATACAGGTGCTAACTCTATCATGTTAGGTAAATTGGAGATGGTGGGATGGTCTTATGGAAGGGGCTGCATATAGTATTCTTGTTATGTTAAGTACTACAAAGAATAGCTCCATCATGTAAGAGACTACAGATAGTAGCTTTATAATATCAAGAGCTACATGTGTCTGCCATGTCAGTCTAGGTATCATAGATGGTAGCCCTCTGTATTTGGTACTATAGTAATCATGAATGTAAATTCTAAAAAAAGTCACTATCTTACACAAACACACACACATGCAGCAGGATTCAGTACAGTTGCTGTCTACTCAATTTTATTCACAAGGCATTGATCAACTGAAGGCTATAGTAGAAATTATTTGCCCAAAGCTAAATAAAATATGCATAATTTCACTCATTTACATTATCATTCTTACAAACATTTGCCAAAGTACTAATCAAAAGAATCGATAATTGTAAAAGGGAAATCTATAAATATACTACATAATATTTCTATAAATCTCCAATAATATTCAACTATAAAATCTGTGAAATCCTAAATGAAGACATTGGTTAGGTACTTTCATTTCTGAATCTTAACCTTTCACCCATTCTATTCTAAGAATTTTACTTCCTGCAGCACTATTCTCCAAAGATGATCAACCAGTTTTGAATGTGAGTATATCACCCACTGAAAAAAGTTCCACACCTATAAAATTTGCCAACACCTATTGGAACTATGATGCTTCTTCATTTCTAATGACATCAGGTCCACTTAGTGAAGCTGTAATTGTCAAGGTCAGTATTTTAATTCTGTATGTCACATTCATATCTCTTCAAAGATGCCACATTATTTCTACTCTCTTCAGGTATTTGTTTCTTGCACTCTTCCTACAAATAGATCCCTCATGTCTGGCATTCTCACCTTGTCCAAAATTATTATCATTCTTACATAGCAGTTAAGGTTGTTTTTGTCACCAAATTTAATTCTAAAAGCTGTATATGTACTTGACAGTGAGGACCAATTGTATGTTACCATAGCTGGAGTTCTATAAGCACCATACTTTTTTAAGAAAGTATAATTCAACATTTAAAAAGAAATGAAAGTGATGTATTGAGGAGTTATCACCATGTTGGGTGTCTTTCATTGTTTGATGTAAGGCTACTTCACTGAAGATAGTAACCCATGTTTTGGTTATATGCTCAATAGCAGTTACTAATGGTTTAAGCTAATTGTAAAACTTTGACAGTTTAGCCATGTGGCATTCATTAAAGGTTTTCTGGTAGCCCAGCCATGATACAGTCAAGTCTCTGCCAAGAAGCTGTAGTTTCTTGATTTATTTTGAAAAGTTATTTGTTCTACACAGTCCCATACTTCCTTTATTTCCTTATTGTGCCATGTGTTATTTATGGTGTATGGACCTACCAGTGGATATCTTAAATTTTCATAGGCTACACAAACAGATTGATTATAATTTTGAGTGAGAAGATGAGGGGAGCTATTAGTCATTTAGGGATGAACACGTCTTCCATGCTCTTTCCATACTGTGTAACCAAATCTCAGCAATAAAAAGCAATGTTGCTACACAGACCAATACCCCATGGGCTTAGCAATTTGGCATTTTCTTTTGGATTGATTCTAGTACTGTACCATTTATTGTATATTATTCTTGTTCTATATGTCTGCAGTAGCCCTGTTGTTTATCTATGCTACTTGCTTGTTAAACTGATCATTTCTTTCTAGAAGTATATCTCACAAAACAAATACACACTTCCTATATATCACCCTCCTCGTCCTCATCATCAGCATTTAATGTCCATTTTCGTTAGACTGGCATAGGTTGAATGGGTTGCTGTTGTTGGAGTCAGCAAATATTTGGGGGTACTGCTCACTTAGGTGGGTTGGAAAATCACATTTTCCTTGTGTTTTACATTTTGGTTTAATTTTTATGATTGGATGCCTTTACTAACACCAATTACTTCACAGTGTAAACTGGATATTCCCTTTTCATTGCACCAGAATGAGAAAAGTAATTCTATCCTTAACACAACTAAAGGTATTACATGATCCCATGTCTCTTTTTGTTCAACAAGCCCTTTAAAGAGTGAGGGGCATGAATGATAATGATAAAAGGGATGTGATGGTGGAACAGGTATGTATACTTTTCTACTCTAGACCTGAAAGTTTGGGGGAGGGGGCCAGTTGAGTAGATCGACCCCAGTATGCAGCTGGTACTTAATTTATCGACCCTGAAAGGATGAAATGCAAAGCTGACCTTGGTGGAATTTGAACTCAGAACATAAAGACAGACGAAATACCGCTAAGCATTTCACCTGGCGTGCTAACCTTTCTACCAGCTTGCTACCCTGGTACAGGTATGTATAGTCACAGCAATGGAACCAAGAGAATAAAGCAAGCTTCCTAACCACACAGCCATGTCTACATATATATATATATATATATATCATCATCATCATCATCATTGTTTAATGTCTGCTTTCCATGCTGGTATGGTTGGATGGTTTGACTGAAAACTGGTAAGCTGGGGGGGGGTGCACCAGGTTCCAATCTGAATTGGAAAGTTTTCTATGGCTGGCTGCCCTTCCTAATGCCAACCACTCTGAGAGGGTAGTGGGTGCTTTTTACACACCACTGGTATGAGCACATTGACCCGCTCCAAAGGTCTCGGTCACTAGTCAGTGCCTCGGTGAGGTCCAATGTTCAAAGGTTGTGCTTCATCACCTCATCCCAGGTCTTCCTGGGTCTACCTCTTCTACAGGATCCCTCAACTGCTTGGGTGTGACACTTTTTCACACAACTGTCCTCATCCATTCACGACATATGACCATACCAATGCAGTCGTCTCTCTTGCACACTACATCTGATGTTTCTTAAGTCCAACTTTACTCTCAGAGTGCTTACACTCTGTCATGTATGTATACTAACATTAAACATCCAGCGGAGCATACTGGCTTCATTACTAGCAAGCTTACGCATGTCCTCAGCAGTCACAGTCCATGTTTCACTGCCATGTAGCATGGCTGTTCATACACATGTGTCATACAGACTACCTTTTACTCTGCGTGAGAGATCCTTTGTCACCAGCAGAGGTAGGAGCTCTCTGAACTTTGCCTAGGCTATTTTTATTCTAGCAGCTACACTTTCAGTGCACCCTTCCCCGCTACTGACTTGGTCACCTAGGTAATGGAAGTTGTCAACTACTAGTAATTTTTCTCCCTAGAATGTGGCAGAATTTGTTCTCTGAACATTTTCAGTGTTTATTGCTCCTGAGCATTTGCTACATAGAAAAACTATCTTCCCAGTTAGCCTTTCTCTTGATATTGCTGCACCCCTTATGTGTCCATAGCTTACATTGGGTACATCTTATAGAGTTTCTACCTACGCCTTTTCTACAGATCGAGCAGGGCCATCTACCTGAAGGGATTTGTAGTTTGTCTGCCTTCCTACTTATTAAGACTTTGGTTTTAACTAGGTGGACTCTAAGGCCCTTCGATTCTAATCCTTGCTTCCACACCTGAAACTTTTCCTCTAGTTCTGGTAGTGACTCAGCAATTAGAGCAAGGTTATCAGCATAGAGGAGCTCCCAGGGGCATCCTGTCTTGAATTCCTCTGTTATTGCCTGGAGGACTAAGATGAATAGGAGGGGGTTGAGGACTGATCCGTGGTGAACTGCTACCCCTATCCAGAATTCTTCACTGTACTCGTTGCCAACCCTCACCTTACCGACAGCATCCCTGTATATGGCTTGCACAGCTCTCACTAACCATTCATCTATTCCTAGTTTCCTCATTGACCCTAAGATAAGGGACTGTCAAAGGCTTTCTCCATGTCAACAAAAGCCAGGTACAGAGGTTTATCTTTGGCTAGGTATTTCTTCTGCAGCTGTCTTACCAGAAATATAGCATCAGTGGTGCTTTTCCCTGGCATGAACCCAAATATATATATATATATATATATATATATATATATATGAAATGAATGCATCTATGTATGTATATACATATTTAATCATTTTCATCTCATTTTAACATCTACTTTCCATACTTCGTTGGGATGCCAAAACTATACTGAAGCAGAATTTTCTACAGCTGGATGTCTTTCCTGATGCAAATCCTCACCAGTTTCCAAGCAAGGTAATTATCTTCCAGTATTGAAGAACAAACAGCTCAGACATGGTTATGTAGAGAGCTGGAAGCAAACAATGCCATTGAATGAACCTTTTGTTTACAAAGATTGCACATGTCAAGACATGTTAAGAAGCTTGATATGCTTTTGTGGTGTACATACATACATAAATATATAACTCAATGTGACAAGTCACGTATTTGGTATGGGAGACTATCTATCAAAAATACAATGAATACTATCTCTAACTTTGGTGCTACAAGTATCAGCTCTGTTAAATAACTGGTTAATCTTCAGATGAATTGACTGAGGGAGCCTTTTATTTACAATCGTAGTGATTTTCAACTGAAACTTGAATTTACCATGCAGAGAGTTACAACAAACAACATATCTGGACACATCAACAACAACACAACCGAGGAACAGAATGAAAACAACAGCTCAGCGGGTAAACAAATTCTTTCTAACTGTAATTATAGAAGAAACCATAATTACAAAACTCATTTTTCTTGGAGTCATGTATACTGATTTATATGACTGTTACAAAAGAGTGACACAAAACCCTGCTGTTGGCTATATGGATCGAGTGAAATCATATTGGAATGATCTACATCCAGAATTAAATCATTTTACTGCAAAATAATTATGCCAGCAAGCAACATTTGTGGAACATAAGAAGAAAGTTAGTGACTGTAACTTTATTAAAAAAAGATCTGAAATTAACTTTCTTCCCCCACTATAAATGAAAACGAAAATGTGAATGATGTGAGAACACTGTGTGGTTTTGCAGTTAGTAACATTCCAACAGATTCTATCAGTCCTGCCAGCCAAACTACATTACTGGCTAAAGTAACTTACCACTGTCCCCCTACTATGACTATGGTAAATAACAGGCACAACCGCAACAATTATTGTAGTAGTAGTAGTAATAGTAGTCAGGATTATATATTGGTGAAATGTGCCCTTACTGAAGCTTTCAACGAAAAGAGAAAAATAGAACTTTGGCTTTGAAGTACTCTCTCGACAAGAGAGTATTCTCTACCAAAGTAAAAAAACCACCAGGTACGTTATTAAAAGCTGTTAATGAAATTGGAGAGGAGTATTTACTGCAGTGTAATGAACCCTCACTATGGCAGATTAATGCCTGTCTATATGCCCTGTCTACTACTGCAAAGCAGTACATGAGTAATATTTAGAAAGTGAAAGTGGAGCTGGCAGAAATGTTAACACACCAGGCAAAATGCTTAGGAGTATTTCATGTCTTTATGTTTTGAGTTCAAATTTTGCCAAGGTCAACTTTGCCTTTCATCCTTTTGGGGTCGATAAATTAAGTACCAGTTGTGTACTGGGGTCGATCTAATCGACTGGCCCCCTCCCACAAAATTTTGGGCCTGGTGCCTAGAATAGAAAAGAATATTCAGGAAGTGAACAAAACCAAAACAACAAAGAAAGTACCATGGGTTTTGAAGACAGAGAAAAAGATAGCTGATTTACGGAAGGCCATCAGCCATGTGATGATGTTTATTGCATGCAAATCACTATACATTTCACCAACAAAAAGTGAAGAACAAGATAGAAGTGATGTCTGGAGACAGCAAAACGAGGACACAAGGACACTCAATGCAAACTGATCACCCTCAAGCAGGAGCTAAAAGCTGCCAGTGAGAAACTCTGACTGAAAGAAAAGCAATAAACAAGAAATCTAACCAGAACCAGGCAGCAGTATACAGGGACATGAGAGGATGTAATCAAGCAATTGTTAATCAACAAAACTGTAATGTCAGAGATGCAGGATCATAGAATGAACCTAGTTTCAATATGGCAAGACTACAAGAAAGCCATTAACTCTGTTCCTCACTTATGGATGCTAGAAGCCCTTCAACTTGCTAAAGATCTGGTGAGCATAGTCAAAGCCATAGCTGACCTGACTTCATCGTAGGCCACCATCTTGAAATTAAGCACAAGGAGTGACTGTATTATCACTGATAGAATACAATATCAGACAGGCATATTCCAAGGGGATACTCTCTCTGTGATGTTGCTTATACTTTTTGTAAACCCTTTGTCAAGTGTATGCAAGAGATGAAAAAGTGCTTTGGCCTAGTTACAACATTCTCAAAGAATACAGGGTTGGAGTTTGACCAGGTTAAATGTTGTTCTATGTTTAGGAAAAGAGGGAAAACTGTAAACCACACTAGAAACTTATCCATCGATGACTTAGCTGTTTCCCCTATATCTAATGAGGAATGTTACAGGTGTTTTGGGGTGGATGAAAACATATGTTACAATGACACCTGTGTCACTAAAGTATATAACAGTCAAATAAGGAAAATTTGGACCTTGAAACTCAATTTATTCAATTAAACAGTGGCCCACAATGTGTTTGCAGTGTCAGCACTCACACCAACATTTGGGCTGCTTGATTGGACACTTGATGAGATCTGAGCCATTGATGAGAAAACCAGGAAGATACTAAGAAGCACACATAATTTCCACATCAACAGTAATGTAGACCTCTTTTCCCTAAAACAAAAACAAGGCAGATGTCTAACATCAATCCAAAGTGCCTTTGAATGTCATGTCATATCCTTTCAGCAACATCTTTCAACCACCAAGTGTCTAAGTGCATCCCTTAACCAAGTGTGCACACAGAGAAAAGGAAGTATATATATATATACTGCAAGAGAGTTAGGGGTTGAGGATTCAACCCACTAAGGGATAGTATCTATCCAATATACTGCTGGGAGGGTACCCAATTATTGTTACACTAGTGTTATACCAAGTGGGTGCGGGTAAAGTGGGGGGGTGTTTTACCCTAAATTTATATAGCAATTAGAAAATGGAGGATTTGTCACTTTAATTAAAAATTAAGTTAATTCACCGGGATACACTGTCTACAAGTCGTTGAGTACAGCATATTATCCTCCATTTTCTAATTGCTCTCTCTCTCTCTCTC
>NC_068984.1:97757796-97764834 GCF_001194135.2 Octopus bimaculoides | reverse complement strand
ATATATATATATATATATATATACACAGAGTGAGAGAGGGAGAAAGTAAGAAGAGGGATATAATATCCAGGCAGATACCAAATTTCTCTATGTAAAATGTCAAGGCTGGTTCTTTCAGATGGTGCATTTTATGGTAAATTTCCTTTAACTCCTATCCAATATTACAGTTCTTTTTTTGGCTACTTAGAGTGTAAGGTACAATATTGATAATAAGGAGAATGAAGAATTTGAACATTCAAACTATGTTTATTTACAGTTGGTTTATTCATAATAATTGTCCGACACATGTTTCAGTTGCATTAATTGCACATTGTTGTATATTTATATGCAGTGGTTTATGCATTATTTGTACAATCTCTTCATGGTGTATAAATAAGACATTGTTCATTGATGAGCTATTTTTCACAACAGTTGTGAAAAACAGCTCATTGATGAATGTCATGGTTTACTACTACTGCTACCAAGCCTAATTCAAACTAATAATGGAGGAAAATTCCTCTTCAAACAATGTCATATTTATATACTCTGAAGAGATCATACTAATAATGCATAAACCACTGCATATGAATATACAACAATATGCAATTAATGCAATCAAAACACATGATGGGCAATTATTATGAATAAACCAACTGTAAATAAACGAAGCTTGAATGTTCAAATTCTTGCGCCAGTGGAGCACTAACAGTACTGTCTGAGCGTGTTCATTGCCAGAGCAGCTGTCTGGCTTCCGTGCTAGTGGCCCATAAATAGCACCATTTGAGCATAATTGTTACCAGCATTGCCTTGTAGCACTTGTGCTGGTGGCACATTAGAAAGTCATTCGAGCGAGGTTGTTGCTAGTAGTGCTGGACTGGCTCCCGTGCAGTTGGCACATAAAAAACACCTTTTTGAGCGTGGCTGTTCCCAGTACCATGTGACTGGCCCTTATGCTGGTGGCATATAAAAGCACCCACTACACTCTCAGAGTGGTTGGCGTTAGGAAGGGCATCCAGCTGTAGAAACTTTGTCAGATCAGATTGGAGCCTGGTGCAGCCTTCTGGCTTGCCAGTCCTCAGTCAAATCATCCAACCCATGCTAGCATGGAAAGCGGACGTTAAACGATGATGATGATGATGATGATGATATATATATATATATATATATATATATATATATATATACATATATATATATATATATATATACCAATGAATCATTTTGATATTTACGTTGATGTTTGTCTGTTCATTTCTGTTCATTTTAGTCTAATTTTTATAATTTGGTGTAACATTTCAGGTAAATTGTACTTATGTTGATGAAATTGTGAAACTTACGTACCATTACACAGTTTCTAAACAGAAAGGTCAGTGATAAAATATAAAAGGCATAGCTTCTAATTTCATTCTTGGACACTGCAGTTTAAATTTCATGGACCTGTAATAATTGTGCGGTGCTAATTTATATTTCATGAAGAAGTGTTGATTGAATGGCACCAGTTTTTATCAAGTCACTCATTTAAACCATATAGGTATTGTTTAGATGACTAGTTTAGACCACAGCTTTATATATAATGTATGTATGTATATATTGTGTCTGTTTGTCCCCCACCACTGCTTGATATCTGGTTTTGCTGTGTTTACGTTCATGTAACCTAGTGGTTCAGTAAAAGAGGCCAATAAAAAAGTACCAGGTATAAAAAAGAAAGAGCTGGTTTGGATTTGTTTGATTAAAATTCTTCAAGGTGGTGCCCCAGTGTGGCTGCAGTCTGATGACTAAAAACGATAAAAGAACCACTAAATTCCTGAGTAAAACTTAATGTTACAGGAGGTAACTCTTGTACTATGGCATTGAAACCGCTCACAGTCACTTTATCTGTTAGAAATAGCATCCCAAATGCTTTTAAATCAGATCTCAATGCTGGAGATTCATATGTAGAGCAAATGTAGTCTGAGATAGAGGGGTCCCAGACAGACAGACAGAATTTTGCTTTTGTTAATATAGATATCAGTAGATTTCTACCTGAAATATCATTTGTTCTAAGAACATTAAACTTAAGACCCCAGATGTGGTTAAATTACTAGATTTGACTAAATCACTAGATTTCTAAATCTAAATGTGCTTAAATCACAAGATTGAAGGCTCCAGATTTAGTTAATCAACTAAATTAAGACTCCAATTGTAGTTAGATTACTAGATTTAAGATATTAGTTGTGGTTGAATCATTTAAGACTCCCGTGGTGATTAAGACAGAAGATTTAATACTCCAGTTGTGGTTAAATTACTAGATTTAAGATTTCAGATGTAATGAAATCATTAAATTTAACACTAGATATGATTAAATAACTGGATTACAATGTCAGTTGTAATTAGATCACCAGATTTAAGATACTGGTTGTGGTTACTGTTGATTGTAGATGCTGAAGATGTCATGACCAAAGGTTTTATTTAATCTTAAGAACAAGCTGACTTGAGTAACTTAGGAAATTTATATACTGTGGATGGAAGTGATACAGAAGTGAATGAAGACCAAAAGTACATAACTGCAGTGAATAATGAATAATCATTCTTAATAAGTTACTTGCATCCTTATTGGTCAATTTCATTGTTAAAGCAATTTTTACTTATGATTCTAAGTCATCTTCAGCAGATCCAAGTAATCATTGATGAATAGTTGATGAATTTATTCCTGAGATGAAAATGTTGCAAATTAATAAATCACATTGTTGTTCTGCACTTAGAGACTATATATGACACTTTCTTGCAAGACTGAAAGTACAGGACTGCAGTGAAAAAAATGGATCAGAAACACGATTATGACAGTTAAATTACTAGATTTAAGACTCACCACAGTTGAATCATTGGTCGTGATCATATCAGATTTAAGACTCAAGTCATGATAAATTCTTTGTTGTTGAGACATTGCTCATGATTAAATCATGTAATTTAAGGTACCATTTAGATCATTGAATGAAAGAGATGGCATAATTTGATAGTGAGAGGCTAAAGAATATTTGTCAGTGATGACAAACTGTAACTATTGCAGTTAGTTGTGGCTAAGATGTCAAGAGCCAAAAAAATCACATCTGCAGTGAATACAAAAATATCATTTAGTTTGATGATAATCTTTATGAAAAAGGCAAGGACGCCAACTCTAAAATGCAAATTAATTAAATATAGGATATGGCATATGTAGTGGGGTCTGAATTAATTAAATATTGAATGTGGTTATGTCGGAAGAAGTAAATGAATTAAATGTTAATATGTAATGGGGTGTGAATTTGATGTTTAACAAAAATAGTGACAAGTAAGGACTATTTCTATCTTAGACCTCATCAGTCTTGTGTAATCTTATGTGAGGTATAAAAGTCACAGAAAAATATGAATAGCTGTTAATGACTATTTTAACATTTGTCTTCTTGTCATAAACAACACTGTGAAAGTATGAAAGAAAAAATTCACTAACATTTTTTTCCCAGTGTGTCTTAAAGTAGGCAGTAAAACTGCAGTAGGAGACAATATTTGAATGTAATTCATTGTTATCATCATTCCAGATGTTACATTTTATTGTTCTGCCAATTAATTATCATCAGTATAGATGGCAGAATTGGTAGAGCTGTGGTCAAAATACCCTGCAGATATTTACTTACATCTCTTTACATACTGAGTTCAAATTCTGCCTGGATGAACTTTCATTTTCATCTTTCCAGACTTAATAAAATAAAGTGATGATTAAATACTGAGGTTGACTTTTTCAGCTGTACCTCTAATCATTGGTGTCTACGTTAGTTATCTTGGAATACCTTGCCTAATATACTCCAGCCATATTGTTGGTGTTGTTTAGTCTATCATTGACCAGATCTATGATCAAAGATCTCACTATGACCATCATTTTTAATCAGGTATAATATTTCTGGGACTATCTTATCCAATCTGTCCTGTCAACTTTTAAGATCAGGGCATGATTTCAGTGAGATTTGACTGCTCTTTCTAGCAGGCAGAGTGACCATGTTGTGATGGTTCCATCTTAAGTTTAAATTCCCATACTGTAACTGAATGTACATGTAATCACTTTTGCTATTTTTGATGTATGAATTGATGTTGTTATTCTATAACTGAACAAAACTGGTTTCTATTTCTAGAGAACTGTGAACTCTCCTGTAATGGAGGTGGTGAACTTTATGAATGTTCTTGTTTGTGCAGAAATGGTAAAGGAGGTCAGTGGGAAATGACTTTTAATGGACCATATTTAAGCTGTCCTATTCATCATTATCATCGTCATCATCATCATGACTGCTATCATCATTATGACCATCACTACCATCACCATCGTTTTCATTGTTATTATTGTCACCACCACCACCACCACCATCATCATTGAATATATGTATGTTTTACCAGATTGATGCAGTTCAGTCGGGTTTACAATAACCTCCTGATTCCCATTATCACTCCATTCACTACCACATTCCAATACCAGCCACATACATAATCCTATGTTGTCTCATTTCTAACATCCAATTAAGCTGCCCTCCTTGCAGACTGCCTTTTAATAATTTACCAGGCACTTCACCTTTTCTGTTTGAAACCTAGACCATGAAGCTTTGATGGGAGAGTTTAGTAAGTCCTTTCACTGTGAAGAATTCAAATTCTAAATCATTTATGTACCTCTGGTCAAAGGCAACTTTTCTTACTATTAGACAAATTGTAAAGAAAAATCTTTATATTCTACTCTTAACAGCCCTGTGAATGAGAGTGGCTATTTCAGTGCATCCACCTTGCCATCCTCCGGGGCAACGCCTTATCCATTTTATCTCCTGGGGCTACAGAGATAACTTATGATAATGTTTAACTGCAGATTTCATGAAAAAGCTTATGTTACTTTATGAGATAAATAAATTTATCAAATACTATGATTGCTTAATTATTGCTGATAAAGACAATCACTGGATTCCTTGCTTTTTCCAGATTTTACCCTATAACATCACTTGGCAATGTCAACAAAGACCTGACTATCCCTTGATTATATTCCTCCCTCTGAAAATATCTAGTTATTTCAGTATTTATGCACTCTCTCTCTCTCTCTCTCTCTCTCTCACACACACACACACACATTTACTCATAGAGATTAAGTGGAGTGGTGTGGATGATTGTTGCACAACAGTGAGTCTCTTTGGGGTAAGCATTTCAATGTGTACCATTGTAACATTACACAAAATAACACTGAGTTTCAGTTAACTAACCACTTTTATTTGTACCACCATAACATAGATACTGTAAAATGTAGCAGTGGCTCTCTACACTTCTATCTGTAACACTGCATAAGAGACACTATACAAGATAACAGCGTGTCCCAATTAGACCTAGCAACAGTGGTTCTCTGTTAGGGAACCACATGAATCTGTGCCACAGAACAAAAGGAGGTGACAGTGGCCTCTACTGGGTAATTAATTGCACCTGTACAGTCCTAAAATAACATTATATAGTAGGTACCTGTTACACAACAATTTCCTGCTCTACCTCTATAATAGTGACTACTGAAGGCAACATGCATCTCTATCAGGAAGCCATTTCCAGCCATACCACTCTAACAGTGGCTCTGTACAAGATGACTGTAGGTGTTTGTCAGAGAATTGCTTCCATTCATGCCACTAGAGCAGTAACACAACACAGAATGATAATGAGTCCCTATTGGAGATTCACATCCATCTGTGCTACTTTCACTATAACACTGTTGAAGGTGACAGCTTGTGCTGTTGGGTAATTATTTCCATCTGTATCATTGTAACAGTGATTCTATACTAGGTGACAGTTTGCCTCTGTTGGAGATCCACATGTATCTTCAGTGCTGTAACAGCAACATTATACAATGTTACAGTGGGTCACTGTTGGGAAACTTCTATCTATAATATTTAACAATGATACAATACAAGGCCCTTTGGGAGTCTGCTGGTAAACCATTTCCATCTGTATGACTGTAACAGAAACACTATACCAGTTAACAGTGATGTCTGTTGCGGAACACTGTACTACTGTATCCTGAATACAAGGTGACAGTGGGTCATTTTTGAGTAACCTTTTCTGCCAGTACCACTCTAATGGTATCATCATACACTTTTACAGTGGTACAGTTGGAAGAGGTTACTCAACTCATCACTTTTCCTCAGATCTGTAACTGCTCTAAATCTTTACAACATAAAATGAACTCTAGATCTAGGTAGTGCAATTAAACTGGGTGATAGATTAAGGCCTAACTCTCAACTAAATATTAGAACTTGGAAGGTGCGTCCACATGTCTTCTCATTAAGTTAATTTTCTATTGACTTGCAAACAGGTCCAGAATGTTCATCATGTAATATTGTTTGTTTGAATGGTGGAATTGTCAATGAGACTACCTGTGAGTGTATTTGCCCATCACCTAATATGTTACAACCAAACTGTCAATGTGACCAACGACATGCAGGCAAAGATTGTACTGGATGTAACTACATATTCTGTGGCCCTTATGGAAGCTATGACTGGGAAAGTTGCCAGTGTATCTACCAGAAAGGATCATATGAAAAAAAATGTATGTATTTCTGTATATTTTCTGTTTTTATTTATTTATTTAGTTGTAATGGGAGTCATCTGAGTTGTGGTCATAGTATTATTTTACTGTAATAAATTAAAATTCTATGTCAGATTTACTATAATTGTCTTAAATGTACAATTTCATAGGTGCCTATTTCTTTTCACTCCGTATATATTGGTTTCAAATTTTAGCACAAAGCCAACAGTTTCTGGGGAAGAGGTAAATCAATTTCATTGAATCCAGTGTTCAGCTGATACTTATTTTATTGACCCCGAAAGGATGAAAGGCAAAGTCAACTTTGGTGCAATTTAAACTCAGAACATAAAGCCTGGCATACTAACATTTCAGCCAGTTATCTGGTTTTCTCTTTCTGTATATAGTAGATTGTATGTATGTATGTATGTAAGTGTGTATGCATGCATGTGTCTATGTATGTACCTACCTACCTACCTACCAACCTATCTGTATATATATATATATATATATAT
>NC_068984.1:97748405-97755346 GCF_001194135.2 Octopus bimaculoides | reverse complement strand
GTAACAGCTTGGATTGTTACTATAGAAACAGGTACCTCTATGTCTGTGGCTTTTGATTGGCTAAAATTACCCAAAATTTGCAAACTTTTAAAAGCTCTTAACTCTTTATTAATTTATTTATGGCAAAAAGGATTACCTTACAAAACTACATCGATATGCCAAATATGAAATCAGTTGGAACTAAAATTGAAGAAGCTGATAAGTGGCAGCCAAACAGAAAAAAATCCACAAAAAACTACTGTATATGCGTGCATGCATATATAGGTGTGTGTGTGTGTGTCTGTGTGAACACTGAATTGTGTCAAGCAAATGAGAGGTGTGCTCAGTATATGTTGTAGAGTAAATGGTTAATTGAAATGATGTTCATTCTAAACCTTGAGTCATGAAATAAAAAAATAAGATGTAAAATAAAAAAAATAATAAAATGTAGAGTTCAGCCACAAGAATTAAAACAGAACCAGCTGAACCACATTAGACACAGTTCACCTAACACACACACACACACACACACACACACACACACAATAAAGACAAGCCAAAAACAAGCCTTTGCGAAAAAATACACATAATATATATACCCCCCCCCACACACACACACACATGCAAGCAAATATCCTTAAGAAGTTATAATTAAGAAGAAAAACATACGATCTTCAATGAAGTACTCAAAGAGTTTAATTAGTTTAAGAAAATTTCATTAAACCACACCAGTTTCCTAGCAAAAAAAAAAACAAAAAAAAAACAAAAACAAAGAAAAATCTTCAGTCTTGACCAAAACAAAATTTCAGTACATTAGCAAAACTCATTCAACCATGAAATGCCACTTACAATATCCGATACTCTTAAACTCTTCCATAGATAAACATGTTATAAGTATGTCCTTAATAAGTTTTACAGTTACATTTACAATGCCATCCGCATCCACGCTACTGCTATAAAAATATACACAAACTCAAACAAGTCACAAAGATTCCCTAATTCTGAAGAAAACAAAATTATTACCAAGAAAACCATCTTACTATGATATCAATAATTATTAAGACAATGTAGTACATACCAAAACAAACTTGACCAAAGAACCTTAGATTAATGGATAAATTCAGCAAATCTACAAAGGAAAAATTGAGTGATTAAGGGAGATTTGGTAGTTGTTTCTAGCACACCCCAAAACAATCCTCCTCGTTTCTTTCTCACTCTCGCATGTATTCATGATTTTCAATATTTTTCTCCCCATAAACACATTTATTCTATGAAAAATGAAAATTCATGATTTTTTTCAAACCTACTCCTCGCCCCTGATTGTTTCGGTTTATAATTTAGAATACTGGGGAGCCTGAGGTCATTTCTGGCATTTATCGACAGTGATTAAAAAAAAAAAAATAGGTATGTAAAAGATAATTGATTTTAAATAGCATACTTTTCTGTTAGAAAATGTTTTTCTTACACACACACGGCCTTGCTTAATTAAGGTGGGGCTAAAAATTTAAATTTCCATTTATTTTTGTTGATGCTTATATCCCACCAATGGAGTACGTGTGTGGTCCATTGCTATCATCATTAAGTGGGGAGGAGATTAAAAAAAAGTCATAAATTTTCCAGACTGTTTTTTCATAAAAAGATGCTCCCCGTCATTTCGAAGACTGTGATGAAAAGCAATTGGGAAAATCCCTGACAAAATGGAGAAATTCCAACTTATGTGGTCTTCTTGATCCAAAACTATGCTTTTCCAAAACTCCTCTCTTCACCCCTTTGGAAAACATTTTCCTCACAAATTTCTTTATAATTGTAATCTATGACGTTTGAAAAATATTTGTATAAAATTTCATAAATATATATCCATTTTCCTGAAAGTTATGCAGAAAAAAATAGGATCGTGTGAATTTCCCCACCCATTCGGAAACATTTTCCCATAAATTTCTTTATAATCGTAATCTATGAAAAATCGGATCGTGTGAATTTTCCGAAAGTCCTTTCTCCACCCCACTCCATACGTTTGTGCAAATTTTTGTTTTCATATTCGTTGTCTATAATTTAAAAAAACCTATTAGATTGTTTTTTTTTGTTTTGGTGGCAGGGTATTAAATTATATATTAACCAACAGTTGGAAAGCATACGAGGCAACGAGAGTTATATTTTCTCGTGTGAATGTTTCCGTTTTCGTGTTTACTGACTAGTAGATGCCAAAATAGGGGTCAGAGGAAGATAAAGTGAATGTACGTTTAGAAAGTCGATAATATGAGACTTCCATGTTCCTGTCATTTAAGCAGCAGTGGAAAGAGAGACAGAGTGATTTTGTCGAAACGAAAGTGAGTGAGTGAGAAAGTAAGGGATGGACAAGACAACTGTATCACTGGTTCATTCCGAAGCTGTCCTTCTATGACGTTCTGATGAGACGGTATTTCGCGCCAGTCGGCCTGCTCTGTGTCGATCACTCTGATTTTTTCTTACAAAATTCTAGTACTTATAAGTGTGCAGACTAGCTAGGAAAATGGATATACCATTATATCAATGACTAAATTAGTATAGGTCAAAGTTTCTTTACCTAAACTTTCTATGATATAGCTATGTCATGGATCAAACGGAAAACGCATTAATCAGCGTTCCCTTTTGACAGGACAATAGCTAAGGGAGAATCTCCAGATTCGATTTCAAATCTCATGTAGGCAGGCCAAATGAGGTCCTACACATACATACATAGCTAACGTAGTTTATTTTTATATATAACATATAAACATGTACATCTTTTAGAACATTGTCATTTTATAAGATTTTGCAGGCAAATTCTTAAATTAACATAAACATTTATTAAATGAAAGAAAATTACAGGAGAACTTTCTTCTAATTCTTCCATATCTTTCTGTTAAAACTGTATTGAAACCATTTGTGGGGAAGTTTTTTTTTATCACAGCAACTAGCCACATACCACAAGGCTTAATGGAACCTACTGAAGCAAGCCAACACGCTCGCAGACTTACCATGGGCGATGGTGGGGCAAGGCGTTGGGAAAGCCAAGCGCCCTCATGGGCATCATCTGACACCTCGGTGAGGTGAGTTGCCAACGTTGACAAGAACTTCGCAGTTAGTGGTCCAGTCCCTCCGAACATCTCAAACGTCACAGGTTGGAAGAAATAGTTCACTGTCAGGTCCCGATATTTCATGGTTTTCTTTCGTTCGGCTACGGAAGCAGTGACCCTCCCATTAACTGCAGCATCCAGGATGTGGGAGGGAACAAAGAAGGCACGGACTGTGACATCCCAAATGAGGCACCTACTTCTAACCCAGAAACAGAGGGTAATACCATCTGGTCTCTTTTCATCACATTTGGATAACCCCAACGGCTCCAGAACTGAAGGGATATTAATCTGAGCTAGGGTCCACTTAATGATTAAGTTTAGCTTGATGTGACGAGTGAAGCGACCAACATTTAGGCAGCAATACAGACCGTGAAGACATGTGGAATCAAAGAGCCTATCACTGCAGCATCTCAATCTCCTACAGACATCAGCTCCCACTCTGAGTGCGATGGAGATGCGGAGTTCATCTAGACTGAATAGACCTCCAATGTTGGCCACAGGCAGGGTATCAATCCAGTCCCCAAAGAATATTGCACTAGGTGAAAGTATGTGACACCTTGAAAATCTGATCAGATTGATCAATGAGAAAGTCGAAACTGGCACCTGAATGCAGACTGAGCTATACTCCCTGTTTCCATCTATCCTTTACTGTAACCGGAACTGACAAACCCAGATCTCTCCACTGTGATAGAGCTTCATCAAATCGTTTAGTAGCCTGCTCATGTGAAGCTGGGTGGTTGAGGAGCCAGCACTCACATTTAGAGCTTTTAAAACTTAGACCTCTACGACCATGTTTCTTGATCATTGTCCTCGCAGTTACAAGCACCTTGTCAGGAGAACCTCCCAAATAAGCCACATTGAGGTACCAGACATTTAGGTCGAGGTCGGCTCCCATCTTCGTAACATCAATACCCAAATGCGAATAGAGCAGGACCAAGTGGGTCACCCTGTTGGACTCCAGAGGCAGATGGGATGAGGTGATCACCAAATGAGAAGTAGGAGGGCTCCCGATAGGCTTGCCAAACAAAGTAATAAAGTGGTGGGGAATTCTCCCTTACTGTGCGAAGGATGATGTCTCGACTGATGAAGTTAAAAGCAGTCTTAAGGTCTAGATGAGGGTGACTTTTGGAGACTCGGAGGGCAAGTTGGTGAAAGCCCTGGTGGCATGAGCAGCAGCCTCACAACCTAGTTTAGTAGCCATTCCTAGCTGAATAGGGAAAAATTCCTCGGACAGACACACTTTTGCTGTGAGCCATCGCAGAGTACAACCAGCTGTTATTGGGTGGAGGTCACCGTTGGGTTTGGTGAGACCAAATAGTTTGGCCCCAAAGAACAGGGGATGAATGTAGGCAAGAACACTCGGACGAGAACAAATTTATGAACTGTGTTGGGTTCTTCAAGGATTCGAGCCCAGTATCACCAGCTGATAGGGAGATACCATCCTTGAGATGCTGAGGTCGTAAGCCATCAATCTCAGCACCAGAGCCCGCTGGAAAAGAAACTATTGCCCTTCCTATCTTGTCAGGGTGAAAATGAGTTGTAGAAAACTTGGTGGGTCGGGCCAGTGTGATCATCAGAAGGGGCCGGAAGATGTTTCTCCTTCAGTTGGTTGAGGGATTTTGTGGTACACAGGACGAGGGAGGACAGAGAAGAAAGAAGGAGAACAGTCCTTTTAATATCATATTCGCTGAATTTGGCATTAACAACCTTCTTTAAGTTAGGTGGTCGACCATTTTTGGGGGTTAAGCTGATCAGTGACCTGAAATGAACAGTGCTTGGAGTAGATTCGAACAGCTCGAACTACGGTTTCAAGGAAGAAGTGAGGACTCCACTGTTCCCATTCGTCATGTGAAGGGAGACCAAAGGGAACAAGAACAGTTTCTGCCAACCCGAGGTGTTGTTGGATAGGCAGACGTTCTTCAGCATTTCCGAGAGAACACGGGCGAAACAAGCCCAAGTACCCTTAGGGATCCGATTGACGAGCTTCACATTGAACAAACCCTGCAGGGTGGCGGCAAAATTTTTAATAGGGATCTGGATTTCAGAGCAAGGTTTTGTCCTACTAAGGATGTCAGAGCTGAAGTGACATCTGTTGCATGTCTAGTTTGAAAAGCTTTCGTCATGAACCTTAATAATGCCGACACAGCTTCTTTAGTAACTTAGACAATACATGTGGCATTTAATGGTCTTCAAATAGCGATTTGTACGGGTGCAGAGAACACAACTTGGAGGTGAACTGGCAGTATCAGTGGGATCAGCATTAGAATCAGAATTCAGACGAGGTGGGGTGGTGGTAGGGAGAATAGTGTTGGAAGTAGAGGGGATAGCTACGTGAATAACATTAACTCTGACGGTGGGACTCAGGTGGGGTGGAAGAGATGGTGTAGGCAGGCTGGCTGTAACGGGAGTGGTGGGGTGAATAAGGGGAGGTGGAGAAGGTTAGCAATGGAGGTAGAGAGGGAAGCTGGATGAAAAGCAATAATACTGGCAGTGAGGTTCAGTTGGGGACCAGGAAGCGATGGTGGCAGGCTGGTTATTACGGGAGTTGTGGGGCGAGTAAAGGGACGAGCAGAAAAAATACTGGCCGAATCTGACGATGGGAGAGGTTGCGAAGAGACAGATGGATACGAGTTAACTCCCCTAGAATGTAATGGAGGAGGTGGGGCGCGAGAGGACGAAGGCTGGAAGGGTGTGGCGAAATCGTTTAACCATGCTGGTCTCCTGGCTACTTGTCGCAGGCTCAAAACTTTGTAATTAATTTATTTTACTTCGTTTTCCACCCCTTCAACAGACCACCAATGCAAAGTCCAGCCAGGATCGTGTAACAGAAGTGTGATAACAGAAAAGTGGGGTCATTAAAACATCGAAGATGAAAAATAAAACTGAAGAATTTGAGGTGTACCAAAATTAAAGAGCAGAAAAAGTAAAGAGATAAGTAAACACAAAGGTACAAAAAGGCACAGAAGAAAATTACAGAAGTTAAAACATGAAACAAAAACAAAAAAAAGAGGAGGAAGGAAAAAGAATAAAAATTGCAAAAATTATAGGATAGAAAAGCAATGTATAAGCACCGACATTCGCAAGCGTCACGTCAGTTCTTATTTAAACTGTTTCTTACTTTCACTCCAACTTCTGTGCTTGCAGCTCTCGCCTCGGGATTTAAGCTAGCGATTGCGGCTTTTGCAAACGATCAAGAGCAGCAACGGAGAATAATCGGTAAATTTTTATATTAACACGCGCAGGATTTTCACTATAAAAAAACCCCCCAAAAACCCGGATTTTTTTTGCGTGGAATCAAGTACCCTGACCTCCTAATATGCTGCAAATCCCTTAATTTGGTTCGGAGAAAAGTGTGTGTGGAGGGGGCGATGGTTTGACGGCCAACACTTGTTTTCTTAATGAAACACTTTCAAACTTGGGACACTGGTAGAATGTGTCATACAAAACAACTTTTTCTCTTAGCCTTCTTAACAAAACATTGTACATCGCAAATTATTTCATGTTAAAGTTGTCGTATTTCTGTAATTTCAACCAATCACTGACGTCTATTCAGCTGAATACAGTTAGGGCTCTTTTGTAAACAATAATTTTTTGCCGGTCATAAAAATGTTATTCCCTGTGACATATTTCATCCGGTTTAATCGTAATTTATACGCATATATTGTTTATATAATAAATTACGCTGTGCGTATCTGTGTGTGTAACAATTTTTCGCTAGTACTCAGTAATACATTTTCTAAATGATGGTAGAGTTTGATTTGAAGAAGAACTAGAGTTCGGGTTCTAGAGTTAGGGTTAGTTTTAGGGTTGCGGTTAGGGTTATGATTATTTTTGCCATAACCTCACTCATAACCCTAACCCTAAAAC
>NC_068984.1:97742811-97747399 GCF_001194135.2 Octopus bimaculoides | reverse complement strand
CAAACCCGTATTAGGAGGTCAGGGTACTTGATTTCATGCAAAAAAATCCGAGTGTTCTTTTTCTTAGTGAAAATCGTGCAGGTGTTAATATAAAAATTTACCGAGTAGGTAAATTTTATAAAAATTTTATAAAAATTTACCGAATAATCTTCATCATCATTGTCAACATCAATATTATTATTATCAATTTAATTTAAGTAGTTAAAATACTGTGCGATTGGTGTTTGTTTTGCTTGTGAGTGGCTTGTATAAACAAGAGTGTGTATATGTGTAGAGATGGGAATGCGTATGTGATTTGTGTTTGTACTTACAGCACTCTTAGTAAAACCAAGGGAGATCCTAAACCTTTGAACAAAAGCCAGTGACCCTGACCGAAGCACCACAAAAACTGACGACCTCATATGCACCGCCATCCTATACAATGATTGAATACCACGTATTCAAGTACACCGAACAACGAACCTTCCACAAATCCTGAATGAGTATTGATGCTCACTTGTCTCAATTACTGCTACATACTGTGCACAAAATTTTTTCCATTGAATAATTCAAATGTAGAGGGTTTTTTTTTATCACTGATTTTCCTGTTTGAGTCATTTAGAGTGTGAGAAGTCTTTCGATGTTCAAGGATTACCGATTACCCTCCACTATGTTGGGCTTCCAAGCGTCCTCGATAGATAGTCGAATTAAAGTGAAATTAACTTAGCAAATAGCTGTGGAAATTCTACTTTTAACTTTTGCGTGATGTTGGGGGTCTCAAGATGTACGAAAGATGGTAACTGTAATGTCACTCAATGTTTAAAGATGTTTGTGTAATCATATTGTTCATGTTTTGTTACTGGGTCAAGTTGTTCTGATAATGAAAATATTGCATTTATGTGACAAGCCATTGGAGTATTTTTAACAATAATCTCTCAGTTTTCTTGGAGTAAAATTTTTGCTGAGGCTATTTGTGATATCAGCTCTGTGGAAAACCTGTGTATCTATTTGCAAACTCCTGGCTTAAAATGTTTATTTACAGATTGATGTTATAATTGTTACTTTACAAAAATCTGTTATGCTGAATACCAGTGAAGATTTTTGAATGAATACTATCTCCAGCTTTGAAGCCACAACTATCGGCCCTGTTAAATAACTGGTTAATCTTCAGATGAATTAACCAAGGGAGCCTTTAATTCAAGATCATAGTGATTTTCGACTAAAACTTGTCTTTACCATGCTGTGGCTACATACGACAACATCAACAACACAACTGAGGGATAGAATGAAAACAATATCACAACAGGTAAACAGATTCTTTATAGCTGTAGTTATAGAAGAAACCATTACTACAAAACACATTTATCTTAGAGTTAACTGAATCATGATTTATTTAACTGTTACAAAAAAGCGTAACAAAACTCAACGGATCTTTTTCGTTTTCTTCCGACCACAAATCTTAATCTGAAAATTTTCAAAAGATGCACTTTTGATATAGTTTTGCATGTTGATGATGAATATTGCAGTTATTATTTTGGAAAATTAGAAGCATTTAAATTTATGTATTTTTAGCCAATGAATTTCAAGCCAATATCCTCGCAGCAGAAGTCGAAACTGTTTGTTGTCATGGCAACTCCAGTGTATTGTTGTTGTGGGCAAAAGAATTGATAGCTACTAGGTTTTGTAAGGAGGAATTAGGAACCTACTTTCAAAGTGGCCTTTTACTCCGTCTTCCACTCATGGATGCTAGAAGCCCGTCGACTTGATAAAGTTCCGGAGAGCATAGTCGAAGCCATAGCTAACCTAATTTCATCGTAGGCCACCATCTTGAAGTAAAATACAAGGAGTGATTGTATTATAGTTAATAAAATACAGTATCACAGAAATGTATTCCAAAAGGACAACCTCCCTGTGATGCTGTTCAAACTGTTTCTTTGTGGATGACTTGAAACTGTGTATGCATAAGATGAAAAAGAGCCTTGACAGAGTTACAACATTCTCAAAAGATATAGGATTGGAGTTTGGTTGTGATAAATGTTGCTATATAGTTTTGAAAAGGGAAATCTGCAAACCAGACTAGTAGCATCTCCATCAATGACTTAACTGTTTCCCCTATATCTGATGAGGAATGTTACAGGTACCTAGTGGTAGATGAAAACATATCTTATATTACCTGTGACAAGGCGTCACTATAGAATATTATGGATGGATAAAGAAAATATAGACCTAGGAACTCTCCGCATTCAATAAAACAGTGGCCCACAATGAGTTTGCATTACCAGTACTCATGCCAAAATTTGGGCTACTTGATGAGATCCGAACCACTGATGTGAAAACCCGGAAGATACTGACCAGCACACATAATTTTCCCATCAACAGCGAAGTAGATTACCTGTACCTAAAAAGGAAAACATGGAGGCAGAGGCTTAACGTCAATCCAGACTGCTTTTGAATGTTGTATCCGTTCGGCAACAGCTTTTAATCACAAAGTGTCAAAGTGTATCCCTTAAAGAAGTTTGCATACACGAGGCAGATAACACCATGAAACTTGAAAAGCAACTCCTCGAGCAAAATTCCTTTTCTGATAACCTTGAATACATGCTCAAAGAAGTCGCATGACTCTGCTGCAACATACTACAGTTACTCTGCCTAGATTACAAAATCAGGTTTATACCTGTAATTATTGGGGCACTAGAATGTGTAACACACTACCTAAGTATCAATATTAAGAAATTAGGCTTCTCAAAACCAGAAAAGAGAACGCTGAATCGAAGACTACAGATCCAAGCCATTACTGGAACTTTAAAATTTAGTAAAACTTCACAGAATTTTACCCTTTAAGTATATACAGGCTTGTTTAGACATGCAACTATATGCATGAGAATGCATATATAAAATAAAAAATTACAAATTTGCACACACACGCACACACACACACACTCTCTCTCTCTCACACACACACACACACTCTCTCTCTCTCTCTCTCTCTCTCTCACACACACACATGCAAAAATACCCTGTTGATGTCGAAATTCCAATGAAGCCTTGAATCTAGGTTAGAAACCAGCTCTTTCTCTATTGGCAAGAAATCTTGAAATAAAACTGAATAATGGTATATATACTTACATATGTGTGTGTGTGTGTGTGTGTGTATGTGTAGTTTGTAGTTATTTCCATATACTTCAGGAATATTCATATAACAATCAATGATAAGTCGCAGAGGTGCACCGAGCTCCATTGTCAGCTTTGGCATGCTTTCTACAACCTGATGTCATTCCTAACGCCAGCCACTTTACTGTGTCTGTTGCGTGCATTTTTTTCTCATGCCACCAGTACTAGGAGTGATTGTAAGGTTGCCATGTAACTTGCAAACAATGAAGAACAGGAAAAAGCTCCCGTTACTAAGGTGGTGTGTGGTAAGAGTGGGGGTGCTTTATCCCATGTGTTGAAAGGCTAAAGTATAATGGAGAGACAAGCCTAGGCGTCTTGCTATAGAAGAGATACGTATCTAGGCGTCTTGCTATAGAAGAGATACTAGTGAGGAGTAGTTGGGAGGATATAAAGTTGATAGTGATGAACGTCATAGCAAAATATCAATGTACAAGAAGGCGAACATAAGAGAGGATACAGACTGTGAGTCAGGGGAGAGGAAGAGATAATGGTTACTTTCATAAGAGTGTCCGGGAAGACTAACAGAGAGATAGCGATAGGGGAAAAGGTGAATATATTGAGTAATTAATAAGGTTGGAGGTGCAGTTGATGGGAAATATCAGTAAGGAGAGATGAAAAGTGGGAGGGATAAAAGTGACTCAGGAAGGATATGTCAGAAGGTAGGGGGATGATGTGTAGGAGTGGGGAGGAGGGAAATGTAGGTGTATATAAAGGTAGCTTTAGTGAATGCAGCATGATGGTGGTTATGAGAGGGTGCTGAGAAAGACAGCAGATATATGAGGTATTAAATGGATTTTGACAGAAGAGAAAGTTAATGGATAACATAAAAAGGTGGTTGGAGCTAATAGTGATGATGGGGAAAGGGAAAATAATGGGAATAAAGGTCATTCAGATCGTATCTAGATAGAATACTCCATGGACCTGCACATAGGGATACTATAAGCTGTCTATAATTTAAAATTATCAACTACACAGTTTTTGTAGGCAGGGACCCACCGTACCAAGCTTACAGAAACCAAATTAGCGAATTAGTTAAGGAGGCATACTCATCAGCAAGAAATGGTGGTGTACTCTAAAAAAGGCGGTTAAAATAATAACAATAAAGTTTAGCAAAGAAATAGCGATAGAAAAACATACATTAGAGGTTGACATAATTAGAAACTTAAAAGAGGCCCTTAGGAAAGGCATCCCAACCGATGTGTTTGCAGTGAGATTGATCTTTGACCAATATTTCGGCGCAGAGCATGAAGGATGCATTGTCTGAGGTAAGGTTAAAGCATAAGGAGACGAAGGCCATCCAATGGGTCTGAGTGGCAGAGGCACAACTTGGCAGCAAAGCCAAAATTCAGTTTTTGATGGACGTCGATGGGCACGTGTTACTCGAACTCTACTAGATGTATGAAGTTTTTCATCACCACTTCGCTTGACTGTTTGAGGC
>NC_068984.1:97734916-97742796 GCF_001194135.2 Octopus bimaculoides | reverse complement strand
GGGGGGGGGGGTGATCGATTTCATTGCTTCCAGTACTTGACTGGCACTTAATCTATCGACCATGGGATAATTCATCATGTGAAGCCGAAAGAAATGCTGCTAAAAATTTTGTTCGGTGTACTTACAATTCTGTCAGCTCACCAATCCTGAATAATAATAATAATAACAATAATAATGATAACAATGATAATAATAACAACAATAATAATAATGATAATAATAATAATAATAATAATAGTAATAATGATAACAATTTATGCTCTGATGCAGTACCAGACAGTGGTTCTCATGGCTTCTGATCTTAATTGATTGGAAGTCTTATCATGTATATTGTTTTCTCTTGGTATAAAAGATGGGCTACAGTAAATATTCTGCTGAATACCACAGATTTGCTTGATCTTAACCAGTTGAGCATGTCCCTTAGTGGCTGACAATATGTGCAACTCTGATCATGAGTAGAAGTAGTGGGGGAGCATCATAGTCATGTGTTGAGAAGAACTCTTTGGGGTTTGGATAACTCACCTTTGGAAACATGGGTATTTTGTTCGACATCCTCAAACAACCTTTATTCAAGGACCTTTTGAGCAGGATGGGCTATTCGACCTGAAGAAAATTCTAACTGGGTCCCACCTGCAAAATGATGCACTGTTTATCTTGAGATAAGATCACCATGTCACGCACATATGGTTGTGATGCATGTGCCTGGTGTACCTTTATCAGAAGGGTAGTCATGATGTGTATACTGGGCTTCGTATATTTTGCCCCAGTGTCACTTTGATGGCATGCCCTGCTCTCTCACTCAATAACAATAATAATAATAACAACAACAACAACAACAACAACAACAATAATAATAATAATAATAACAACAACAAGAGTAATAATAATAATAACAACAACAAGAGTAATAATAATAATAATAATAACAAGAGTAATAATAATAATATGCCCTGATGCAGTACCAGACAGTGGCTCTCATGGCTTCTGATCTTAATTGATTGGAAGTGTTATCATGTACATTGTTTTGTCTTTGTATAAAAGATGGGCTACAGTAAATATTCTGCTCAATACCACAGATTTGCTTATCAGTTATTTGACCTTAACCAGTTGAGCATGTCTCTTGGTGGCTGATGATATGTGCATCTCTGATCATGAGCAGAAGTAGTGGGGGACCATCATAGTCATGTGTTTGGAGGAATTCTTTGGGATTTGAATAATTCACCTTTGGAAACATAGGTGTTTTGCTCAACATCCTTAAACAAACCTTATTCAAGGACCTTTTGAGTGGGATGGGCTACTCAACCTGAAGAAAATTCTAACTGGGTCCCACCTGCAAGGTCATGCGCTGTTTATCTTGATATGAGATCACCATGTCACGCACATATGGTCATGATGCATGTGCCTGGTGTACCCTTATCAGACAGGTAGTTATGATGGGTATAATGGGCTTCATATATTTTACCCCAGTGTCACTTTGATAGCATGCTTTGCTCTCTCACGCAATAATAATAACGATAATAACAACAACAACAACAATAATAATAATGATGATGATGATGGACTACAGCAAATATTCTGCTGGATACCACAGACATGCTTGTCAGTTGTTTGACTATAACCAGTTGAGCATGTCCTTTGGTGGCTGATGATGTGTGCATCTCTGATCATGAGCAGAAGTAATGGGGGAGCATCATACCCATGTGTTGAGAAGAATTGTTTGAAGATTGACTAATTCACCCTTGGAAACATGGGTATTTTGTTCATCATCCTTAAACAAACCTTATTCAATGACCATTTGAGTGGGATGGGCTACTCGACCCAAAGAAAATTCTAACTGGATCCCACCTGCAAAATCACGCACTGTTTATCTTGAGATAAGATCACCATGTCACACACATATAGTTATGATGCATGTGCCTGGTGAACCCTTATCAGACAGGTAGTTATGATGGGTATACTCGGCTTCGTATATTTTACCCCAGTGTCACTTTGATGGCATGTGCTACTCTCTCACTCAATAATAATAATAATAATAATAATAATAGTAATAATAGTTGTTGTTGTTGTTGCTGCTGTACCTAAAGAAAGTAGTTAGTAGGCCTATGTGAAAATTTTCAAATCCTATCGGCCAGAACCAGTCAGGTAACGGTACTCCAGATGTCTCTCTTGAAACTTCAGTGGAAGACCTAGAGGAAGAAGATTAACATGAGATTGTGAGCTAAGACAGAAAGAACCAACCATAGATATAAAGAAGGTGTGTATTTAATTGTATATGAACAAAGTTTTGCCACTATCATGATACCAGTTTAGCTAGAGCAGGGCAGATTTGGTACTAAACTACCAGAACAACATCAATAGCAACAACATAAGCAATGCCAAAAAACATCAACAGCAATTAGGAAATAACTGCAACAGCATCAACAGAAACATCAACTACAATGGTGTCAACAACAACAATACCAACTATGACAGAAGTAACAACATCAACAATAACACCATCATCAAGAAATACCACAATGGCAACAACACCACAACAGCCTACCCTCACTCTAGAGGCACTGCCAACAATATCTTTAATAAGATTAACTGCAACAACAACAGTACCACTAGCAACTAAGGCAGGCAACAACATCCAATGTGACTTGAAGGAGAACTGACATCTATTTCTAGGAGATCGACTAGGTGCATAAAAGTCCCTCATTTGCTGGTGTAAATGTTAGTATACTTGGATAATTTAAAATGACCACAGCTCTATTTGGAGCAATTGTGAGTGGAACTGGAGTGATAGGTATGGGGGTAGTGAAATGCAATTGGGGAGGCAATGAGATGGCTACAGAGTGAAATATATATATATATATATATATATATATATATATAGAGTCTTCAGGTTAAATTTGACAATGTTTTATGTCTCCTTTCTTCAAGACCAACTTCATGTATTGGTAAATAATCATCACTGTTGGGGAGCATAAAGTTGTAGCTGTGAAAAAGTTACCTAACATGGAGGAATGGAAACCATCTGAATATTAGGAAAGAATTAACTGTTTTATGATGATTCACACTGGGTATAAAAATGCCGACATCATGAGTGCTACTCAATGTTCTGTGAACTCTATAAAGGTTGTAAGCCGTGACAGGGACAGCTGCAACGGGGACTACGGAGCCATGGCCAGCAGCAAGGGATACAGCAGACATTCTGACTGTGAGTGAGTGATGTCATGCTGACCCAAATCTTTGAACATGGTCTTAGGCTCAATTCAGAAGGCTATGTGAAGCTGCTGGAGACTGGTCAAAGCCTGGTTGGAGAGAGTTGCTGCTAGAAAGCCATATGTGCATGGCAGCAAGATTCGGCTCCTTGCCATACCTCCAAAAAGTGTCAGAAGTGATTGTTGGAATATTTCTATGACTTCACCAGTTTGGCCTTCTAATTCCCCGGCTGCAATCCCATAGATAACCAAGTGTAGGGTGCAGTTGAGAAAGACACCAATCACTCTGTCTGCAACACCAAGGACAAGTTGGTGGTCAACATATTGAAGGAGTTTGAAGATTTTCCCAGGAACACAGTGAGGAATGCGTGCAGCAGGTTCAGGAGCTGTCTTAAGGCCATGGTGGAAGCTGAGGGCAGCTACGTTGAGTAAACTGCTATCACCCAGCCATAATATAGTTGATGTATTTTGATTTTTTTTAGAATACTTTTATTTTTAGATATTGTGTTTTCTTTTCCTTTAATGCAAATTGTCAAAAAGTTCCTGGACTAGTTATATTTAATAAAAAAACAACAACTTATTTACCTTAGATTCAACATCATCTCGTTCGAAATAGTCACCTTGCGCAGCAAAACAGCAGTCTCAGCTTTCCTGCCACTTTTGGAATCTGAAAGTCGTTTTCCGTAAGCGAGTCGAGGACCTTCTGTGATTCGATCTTGATCTCAACAACGGGGTTAAAATGGTGACCTTTGTGCTGTATTTTCATCTTGGAGAAGAGATAGAAGGTCGCAGGTGCTAAATCTGGTGAACAGGGCGGGTGCGGAAGCGATACATTGTTGTTTTTGGCGATAAACTCACGAGGAGAGCTCGGTGACAGTTTACATTATCGTCATGAAGAATCCAATTCTTCGCGCTCCACAGATCCGGTTGCTTTCACCGAATGACCTCCCTCAAATGCTTCAAAACATCGCAGTAGAACTTTCGATTCACGGTCTGGCCCTATGGGGTGGTGCGTTGTTTTCTTAAGCAAACCACTTCATTTCACGTTGCTCTGCGATCACTTCGATGTGATTTGGGAGAGAACTCATTTTTATTGCTAGGAGATCGAGAAGCTGCATTAAAAACATCCCATTGGCTGGTGTAAATGTTAGTATACTTGTATAATTAAAAATGACCACAGCCCTTTTTGGAGCAATGTGGAGTGGAATTAGAGTGATAGGTAAGGAATCAATGGAATGCAAATGGAGAGGCAGAACAAGCTGGAAAAATAGTACTCGAACACCAAAATAGGTAATACACTATTTATTAAAGCCGAAAAAAATCTTCACAGACTTACTCAGAGTCTCACGTAACATTTCGTGGGACAGTTGCGATAATACTGAATAAAAAATTGTATGAGTACTTATAATACAATGCACTCATTAACCGTTCGACGAATAAGCAATTGAATTTGATTAAGTTTCTAATTTAAAAAAAAAATAATGGTGTGGGTACACTGCCAGAGAGGGTTAACGGTGGAATAAACAATAATTTATAATTAAATCGAGAAAAAAATGTATAAAAGCCAGTAAAAATGAACAGAATTTATCTGGAAATAAGAATTACAAATAATTAAAAGGAATGACAGGATTACAAAATTAAGTATTTTAAAGTTCAAATTATAATAAAAGACTAAAATAAAAATTATAGATAAGAAACGAAATGAGTGAACAAGTATCCCAAAAATATATAACACCATAAATAAAAGAAAAAGAAAGAAGAAATGATAGCAATAATGGAAAGAGAAGCGAAGTAAAAAGGTAAGGACAGAAAAACGGGAGGAAGAAGAAGAAGAAATAAAGCAAAAATGAGGGAGAGAAAGAGGAAGAGAAAACAGAGAGAAGGGGACAAGAAAAAGAAAATAAATAACATCAATAATACATTAAAAGTCAGATTGAATCTTACTTGCTTGCAATGTTACCCAGCCAAACTGGCGCATAATGGGAAAATACTATGACTAAAGTTCCCCTGAAATGTAAATACGAACGAAATGAAACAAATTTCGCGTAAATCGGATAAGTGGTTGTGAAGATATTAGGATTTCCGAGTATAAATACTCAAAACGGTGCATAATGGGAAAAGTCTCCGAAATTAACTTAATCTTGAAGGGAAGTAACTCTTACCTTTCGATTAGACTAACTTGACAACGAAAAAATAGAATTTGTTTTTTACATTAAATAATCATTTAGAAATATTTTTAAGTGAATGTAATTTCAAAAATGTAAGTTGTTTGTACAATAAGTATTTATATTTTAGCTTTCTTTAAACGTACAATATTTTAATGGTTTTTAAAATTATTTTCAAGTGAATAACATTACAAAGTTGTTTTTGCCATAAATATTTTGTAAAAGACCCGTTCGTAACCTCAGTGTGAAATAATTTTTTTCCATAGGTTTTTTGCGAGTGCATTCAACGTATCTCACTTCCAAAGATTCGCTGCTATTTCTAGCACGCCATGCTACCACATAACTGCTATTTGCGATAAAGGACCCAAAATACCTGTTACGTGGTAGGAGGGCATGCAAGAAATAGCAGTCAAATTTTTATTTTTTGGAGAAAGGTGCCGCTTACACGTGATTTCGATGTCACATTCGTTGAGAGCACGCAAAATAACCTGACAAAAAAAAAAAACACGAAACAACACTCCATTGCTGGGAAAGTCAAACTTTCCTTGTGACCCAACGGGTCACGGGTAGTCTGGTAAAATATATAAGTGACTAGTTTAATGTCATAAGACGGTAACTCAAATTCTACCCCCACATCAGGCACGTAGCCATGGGGGGTGGGGACTATGGGGTGCTCAGCACCCCCAGTTAGAATCTCAACCCCATCCCCACCCCAGTATGAGAATTTGTTTTATCCACTTTTGAAATAATACATTGTCGCCGCCTTCTTTTTTCTCATAAGCAATATCTGAAGTCGTTAAAGATGCAATAAATTGAATTTTTGATTTAGTAGTGATTTAGTGATATAAAAACGTAGTTAAATTAGAGCTGGTCCAAAGTGTTTGTTGTAGCTGTAATTGTTGCCGCAGAATTGGCTGCTGACCCGGTCATCAACTGTGGGTTGAATTAAGGAGTGGCTGACGCTGGGTCAGTTGTTGTCATTGTGGTGGTGGTGGTGATCGTGGTGGCGACGGCGACAGTGGTGCTGGTGATTGTCGTTGTTGCTGTTGAAAAGTATGTGAAGAATTGTTGCTGTAGTTAGAGATTTATGGTAGTAAACGCATCCCTACACACGTATATATGTGAACAGAGACGGACATTAAAAAGTCATTTTATTTCTAGTCAGAGAGGATTATTATTTGCGGAAAAGGAAAGAAAATTTTTGAAATTTCCCAAAATATACATTCAGAAAGGATTTTTCAGCTGGGAACTTACACTGGATAAATTTCCTTACTCTTTGAACAAAGTTTATACTGAAATTATTTTGTGTTTAACTAAAAAAGCATAGAATTCATTATTGCAAATATCAGTGCCCAAAAATAATGAATCACAACCGAAAAAGAGAACTGAAGCAATCATTGCTGAATTTCCAATCTGATTCACCTAATAATGCTAAAGAGAATTGCAAACGAAGTTTCACAGCTCAAGGGAGGTCTTGCAAAGTCTTTGACACCCTCATTGGATGATCTAGGACAGGTCGACTGCCAACCAGTGCAGCCAGTTCTAGCAACGTTTGATCCAAAAATTTATGGAAATCAGAGACGTGACTTCTCGTCAAGCTGGTATACTGGTCGTTTATGGTTAGCACTTTGATACTTCTGCACTTCATTACTTCTGCACTTTATTACTTCTGCTCAAGCTGATACTTGATTTATTAAAAATGGATATTCTAATTGGCGTCATGCGAAAGAAAGAAAAACAAAGGTTTAAATAAGCACGCAATCTCTGCATCCCATATCCAAGGTATGGTAACATGGAAGGAACGCCAACAGCGTTTATCCACAACAACATCCGTGTCTTCAATCTTGCAAAATGATCAGTTGAGCAAAAACCGTTATTATATCAGTTCCATTGTTGATATTGTTCATTTTCTTTGTGCAAACGTTTCGAGGAAACGAAAATGAAGCTTTTCAGGATCTTTATTCGGAAGATGACACGCAGCCTTGTAGTCTTTTTATGAAATTATTCAAGTACACACTAGAGAAAGACTCAAAACTAATGGAATGTTAGAGCACAATTCCAAAAAATGGGACCTGCACCTTAGCAGCAATGCGAAACGAAATCATTGAATTGTTGAGAAGACACACTGTCAGCCTCGTGGTTGATGTTTATTTGAAATAATATAAAAATAATGTTTAAAGATTTGGTTGTTATCTGTAGCATGTGGAAAGACCTTTTAGGCTTAACTATGTGCTTGTTGAAAATCATTAAAAAAAATATTGGAGTCGATACATTCGACTAGGCCTCAATTTAATGATTGCAACAAGTAAAATGAAAATAAAAACGAAATATATCAGAAGTTTGACCTGGTTAAGCGTCAAGGAATGTGAAAGAAAAAAAAGGAAAAAATAACCGAAAAATATAAGCACGGGGCTTTTATCCACTTTCACACTCTAACTAGGAGCATCCCCAGCTATCAAGAAAGCACCCCCAGTTGCAATCGGCTGGCTACGTGGCTGCCCCACATTGG
>NC_068984.1:97725999-97734438 GCF_001194135.2 Octopus bimaculoides | reverse complement strand
ACTGTATTTGCTTGAAAAAACATACTTTTTTTAATATTAAGCAATTCATTATAATTACTTTTACGATGTGCCTAAATAAAAACCATCGTTATAGATCAGCATTTCTCAACCTTTTTCGCGATTTGGCTTCCCTTGGACATTGAAAAAATTTATTTCGGCTCCCCTGTGTTGATGAAAACTTTAATCCAGCTTCCCATGTATCTGAGATAGACCGGCCGCCCCATGACAAATCTGACAAAAGGGGGACCCACAGAACTACCAGCTCACGAACTGCATCTGAAAGTTGGCGCGTCAATCATGCTGCTAAGGAATTTAGATGCTCCAATAATGTGCAATGGTACGCGGATAATTATCAAAAACTTGTGCTCCCGAGTTCTGTAGGCAACGATCTTGAATAAACCGGCCGCTGGCTAAGACATACTAACTCCCATGTCCCTTACCCACTCCGACACGACCTACAAGTTTAAATAGATGCAATTTCCCATCAAACTCTGCTTTCCCATGACAATCAACAAGGTGCAGGGACAATCAGTGCAAGCGGTTGGTTTGAATCTGACAGAGCAAGTATTCTCACACGCACAACTGTACGCTGGCTGTTCCCATGGTCTTTCTATTTGTGCACCCGAGGGAAGGACGAAGAATATTGTCCACCAAGAGGCACTCCAATGATAACAACGGCAACTTCAAATGCTCTAATTTCAACTCCGCAATTTTTTCATCGACCTGCCAGCCCACGTAAGTCCAGTCTTGCATTGCTCTCCTTACTAACTCACCATGACATTCTTGTTTTTCTACCAAGATCCGTCGCCCAAACACCACTTCGTATCCACTTCTTCCTCTTTTTTATCTTCGTTTCTCTCTTCATTCTCTGACAGGGTGAAACCGGGCTTAGATGCTAGTATATATATATATATATATATATATATATATATATATATATATATAAATATAATAATCAGACGTTTGTGGTGTACATTCGTTCACTCATTCCATTGAATCGACGCTGCCTGAGCAGATGCACGGTGTACCACGCATCAAGTGTGTCGAAGTGATTGTAGAACAATATAAGATGAAATGTTTTGCTCGAGAACACAACTCACTATTCGGTCCAAGAATTGAATCTATGATCTTGCGATAGTAAGTTCAACACCCTGACCACTTGGCCTTGCACCTCCCCCTCTCTCTCTTTATCTCTTTATCTCCCTCTCTCTCTCTTTCTCACTCTCTCACACACACATACATATATAAGTAAGGTAGAACCCATGATCCTTTACGTGCTTTAGAGACTTGTAGAAAAGGAAAGAGGAATGTATCTTCATACCGTGCACCTGTACAGGCAATGTCAATTTGATGGAGTGTACTAACGAACAGCACAAACATTTGATCTCTGTCAACAAATCTGTGTAAACTGTTCAGCAAGAAATGGCAGAATATTTATCTTTCGTCTGTGACAGGAGAACCCAGGACGATGATTTGTATGTATGTATGTATGCATGTATGTCATTATTCAGTTTATTTCAAGATTTCTTGCCAATAGAAAAAGAACTGGTTTCTAACCTAGATCCAAGGCTCCTCCATTGCCAATTCAACATCAACAATAGGGTATTTTTGTATGTATGTATGTATGTATGTATGTATGTGCAGATTTGTATGTTTTATGTATGTATTTTCATGCATATAGTTGCATATCTAGACATGCTCAAATATATTTAAATGATAAACTTCTGGAAAGTTTTACAGATTTTTACAGTTCCAGTGATGGATTGAATCTGCAGTCTTCGAATTAGCTTTCTCCTTTCTGGTTTTGAGAAGCCTAATTTCTCAAGATTGGTATTTAGGGAATGTGTTACATATCCCAGAGCCCCAATAATCACAGGTATAAACCTGAACTTGTAATCTGGATAGAGTAACTGTAGATTTCTCGATAGTTCAGCATAGCTGTGCTCTTTTTCACCAACAGTCGCCCATGCATACCAGCCTCCTCTCTTCACGCCATCGATGTTATCTACGGAAAAGCAAAGGCCGATAGTACTTGGCACCCGCTCCCACCACAACACTCTTCTCTCCATTATGTATGTATGTATGTATGTATGTATGTATGTATTTATGTATGTATGTATGTATGTATGTACGTATGATGGAATGCTGAAAGTTCCTGGTTTTAAGGGTATCGCGAAAGACTTGTTTGAGGCCAAACCTTTCGAGTTCTTTTACAGGGTTTACAAAATCCGAAGGACCGCTGTAATAAGCATGTGAATCTGAGAGGGGAATATGCTGAATGAAATCATGACTAACTAATCCACTTGTATTTTTTTCTACCCAAAGCCAGGAACTTTTCCGTATCCCCTCGTATGTATATGGATCAGGTCTTTTCCAGCAGAGAATTTCATCTCTTATTACAATCCCTTTGTCCCCTCCTACATAATGTTCGGCACTCCATCCCAAACCTTCAAGGTCTTTCCACCTTCATAGGCTTCATGTGCTTAGAGCATTAAACCCGTCTTTGCCCAACTGTCGACCTTCATATGCATCGCATGCCTGTACCAGTGCACTCGCCCCATAAAAACTACATTTGTATAAAACTATGACAGTATGACTGTTTAGACCCGCAAAAGTAATAATAAGGATGATGATGATGATGATGATGTTAACAGACATGGAAATTGAAGAAATATAAAGGAAAATAGAAAACAGTGATAAAATTTTACCAGCAGATAACGTACCTAGAGAGTACAGAGAAAGAAATGGTGGCAGTGAAGACGTAGGGCAGGGTGTAAATGTAAATGCAGTCAGCAAATGAAACAGAAGTAATGGGAAGAGCTATATCACAAGAATACGATGATTATTAATAAGACATGGCGAGGATGACGTGCCGATATATTAGACGACCGGGATCAACCCCACCACTCCCAGTTTTTGATCGGCGCAAGCTAGAAGCTGAAACCGAAAGGATAGATTCTGTCTAGACGGCAAATATAACTGAAACCAAGACTATTTAGGCTGCAACTAGAGTTAGATAAAAAAAAAGAGAGAGAGAGAGAGAGAACAAACAGAAACGTAAAGAGCCATACTGGCGTTTTGTGAGGACTTATGAGAAACAAAGCTAAAAAGACATTTAGGACAAATTGATAAACCGAGAAGAGGGGAATTGCAGAATGAAAACATAAGAATAAAACTGGAAGGAACATGTGGAATAAGAGATAAAGGGTATGATATGATGTTGGCAGAACTGAGGCAAAGAGTAGTAGCAATCAAGGCAAAACTGGAAAGGTATGACAGCAGAACAGAGTAGTTAAGGCAGAACAGATTGTTTGAAGGCAATCAGACAAACAAAAAAACAAACAAAAAAAACAAAAAAAAAAACCGTTTCAGAAACTAGATGGGCAATTACACGTAACATTGATATCAGATGCAGACAAAAGCAGGGCAGTCTGGGGAGGGATCTGGGACCAAATTGTAATGCATAATGATGAAGTGGAGTGGCTGCACGAAATCCAAGATAAGTTAAGAAATATAGAAGGCCAAGGTAACATAAAAATAATTAGAGGAATGATAAAAAAAAAACAGCTAAGGAAAATCCCAAATTGAAAGATACCACGACCGGATGGAGTCAAAGTATTGGATGAAGAAGCTGAGAGGGCTCCATGGAAGGATAGTGCAACGTCTAGATGAGTGCTTGTAGGAAGGCGCAGTACCCAGATCTGCCAAGGATCCTGAAAGGGTAATATTGTATTCAACTTTCGACCAATAACGTGTCTTCTGCTAATGTGGAAACTATTGACCGGTACTTTGGCCGGTGAATTTGTAGATATTTAGAAAAACGTGAACTGCGCTACCTATTGAATAGAAAAGGTGCAGAAAGAGGAGCGGGGGGACGAAAGATCAGTTGTTAATTGATAATCTAATTATCAGAAACTGCAAGCGAGGTCACACAAACCTGAGCATGGCATGGACTGATTATCGTAAAGCCTAAGATATTATACCACACTCTTGGATGATGACATGAACCATGGAAATGTATGGTTTAACAGAAAATATGAGAAGCCTTATATGGAACAATATGAAATATTTGAGAACTGAATTGACAGCAGGAAATCAAGAGAGGAATCTTTCAGGAGAACAGTGTATCCCCACTGATCTTTCTGCTGGGAATGATACCCTTGAGTGAAATACTGCACAAGAAAAAGTTGGGGTATGATTTGGGAAGCGGCAAGGGAAAACTGAACCACCTGCTATTCATGGATAACTTGAAGGTGTTCAGAAAAAGTGAGGCAAAACTGGACAGTCTAGTCCAGTCTGTGCGGATTTTCGAATGATATTATGGAGTTTGGACTCTCCAAATGTGCGACGATGGTGATGAGACGAGGAAAGCTTGTCAGGACAGAAAGCATATGTATGCCAAGTGGTGAAATGATGAAGGCAATTGAATCTGAATCTGGATATAAATACCTGGGAATATATGAGACAGATGAAATTAAACACAGCGATATGAAAGAAAAGACAAAGAAGAAGTATCTGAGGTGAATGAGAAAAATATTGGTTCCAAAGCTGAATGCCAGAAACATAATTTCGGCAATAAACTCGCGCGCAGTAGCAACAGTTCGGTATGGCGCTGGAATTCTGAACTGGATAGAGAAGGGGATAAAGGAGTTGGACAGGAAGACAAGAAAGCTTCTAACGATGCAAGGAGCCCATCATCCACGGGCAGACACTGATCACCTATACATGAACCGAGAAAATGGTGGAAGGAGACTGATAAGTATGGAAGACTGCGTATGTATCGAACTCGGGAGCTTACTGAGATACCTATTCCAAAGTAAGGAAACCTTGATAGTGTCAGTTAGGAATGAGGGAGTACTGAAAACAGAAAAATAGAGCAAAACAAAGTAAGAAATACAAGAAGGACATGAAGAAGCGTTATACAACAAAAAACTACACAATCAATTCCATGTAGCCACAACAGAAGTTGCTGGAAAACATAGGTGGGACTGGCTGAAGAAAGGAGCACTGAAGAAAGAGACTGAGAGCACAATTAATGGCAGCGCAAGACCAAGCTTTGGCCACAAATTGGATGCTCAACCTGAGGAATGAGTAAGTGTCTTCACTGTGCCACAGCTGTAGGAGAGTGGGCTAAATCATTGCCCGTATCGTGAAGGAATGTCCTAGAGTTCCTCAAAACCATTACAAGTTGTGGCGACACGACGAGGTAGCAAAAGTGCTACATTGGAAACTGCGAAAAGTGGGCTCTATAGAGAAACAAGACGTGATATGAGCACAAACCGCAGAAAGTGGCGGAGTCGGAGACGTGCAAGTTCCAAACAGATCAGGTGCCAGAGCGTAACAAACCGGACCTAGTGGTAGGCAAGGTACGAAATAGCCTGGCTGTGAAAAATGAAGGTGAAGACAGTGCTAATTATTGTTGGGTCCTTTGGGACAGTATCAGAGGGTATCAAGAGGAATATAAGGGAAATCGGAATAGAGTGGCCAGAAGAACTGTTACGAAAGGTTTGTCTCCTTGGCACGGCCAGAATAATCGGAAAAGTATTAGATAGTTGAATAAAACAGATAGCATGGTACCGTAAGCTCAAGCAGCAAGCCAGCAAAGCATGCAAGACACCAGGAGTTCCAACAAAACCTGAGTTAACAACAAATAATAATCCTTTCTACTTTAGGCACAAGGCCTGACATTTGGGAGAGGGGGATAGCCGATTACATCGACCCCAGTGTTTCAGTGGTACTTAATTTATTGACCCCGAAAGGATGAAAGGCAAAGTTGACCTCGGCGGAATTTGAGCTCACAACGTAGCGGCAGACGAAATGCCACTAAGCATTTTATCCCGGCGTGCTAACGTTTATAACAACTTACCGTAATAATAATAATAATAATAATAATAATAATAATAATAATAATAATAATAATAATAATAATAACAACAACAACAACAATGATTTCTTTTATTTGCCACTAGGGCGAAGGATGAGGGGGGACAAAACAAAGACAGACATAAAGTGTGAGGGTTTACATATAGAATGATAAAATAAAATGTATACACGGCATACATTAGAAGAAGGGAAGTATACATAGTATATGACACTAGAAAAAATGATTGTGATGGGATCCCCCTGATATAGGAAGACCTCTAGGGATAATCAAGGAATCCCATCATCCAAGATCACCCTGAATACCAAAGACGAGAGCCCTCTCCAACTTCTTTGGCCACCAATCTTTCTTAGCCAGGACTGGGCAACCAGAGACAATATGATTTATTGTTTCTTCCCCATCATCACATATTCTGCAGTTACTTGTATTATTATTATTATTATTATTATTATTATTATTATTTTATGTTTGACTTTATTATTATTATTATTATTATTATTATTACTATTATTATTATTATTATTATGGCTGTTAGCCTGTGAAGTCATATATTTAGGTACTACCTTCACCGCCATTCACATCTAGGACCACCAACCTAACGTCCAAGTCCGAGAAGATTGCCCTTACTTTGAGACCTAAAGATTTTCAGAACAACACTTCCACACCGACGCCCGCTCCCGACAGACCACAGGATGAGAATATCTCGTAGGCTTCGAAAATGGTTGCGAGAACATGTTTCCTGGAAATTCTCCTATCACTTATCGCTATCACATCTAAATTTAGAGACCTGAGATCGTTGAGCAGGTGTCCCTGCTTCCAAGCCGAACCCAGGCCCCGAACATTTATACAGCCAACTCTAAGTATAGTCAATTAACTTAGAGGAAAGAAAATGGAATTACGTACTTTGGTCTCCAGGGATGACTACGGATACAGTCTTCTATTTGGTCGAGGGGTTAGCGGGGAAGGGTTTTTCTCGTAAGTTTTTTTTTTGGGGGGGGGGGGTACTTACTAAGCTCTCCAATGTCCTGGGAGGAATTTCTCTTTCAAATCAAGATACATATCCGTATCTGTTTAGATTAACATCCTGTCCGGTGGAGTTTTCAGGAGGAGTTCCCCAAAACCTTCTCTGTTTTTTGTTAACTACTTCCTCAATCAATTCAATGCTGCTCTGCTGAACAACAATGAAATTGATGAAAGAGGCATGTACCCGAGAGTGTGACTGCTGGTCATTTTGTTTTTCGGGTGTTTCTTCTTGTTATCGTTTTTTATGTGATTGTGAATGTGTTTGTAAAATGGGTTGTCTTGTGATGAAGATGTTGATGTTTGCGTTGATTTGTCTTTAAATCGGTATTGTGATAGGGCCTTCAGTTTGGGCCGTCTCTGTTTTGGTTCATGTTCAGTTTTCTCTTATCTCCGACAAAAGCCTTTTGGTACGAAATCAATGAGGACTTTGCTTTTGCGAGACCTGAGTCAGAGGAAGGTGGCAGATGTGAGGTAATAGTTTTTCACCCACATTGAGGAGTTGGTAGCAACGGTGGAGATCTTCGTGTGTGCTTTCTCCACCGCGGGGCGAAAAGCTTTGAGGTGGTTTGTATTCCGCCGCCCCCACAAAACGCTTCTGTTTTTTCCTTCTATAGAAACTGGCATCTGTTCGCATTCTCTAAAATAGTAAAGATCGGGAATGTGATTTATTTCTTCTGGAGAAACTAGTATCTGAAATTTCATAAGAATTCCAGTCCTGTTGAGTTGTGAGGTGGACATCACCTCCACAATCTCCCCATGCTCTTCCAGAATGGCTAAAACCCTCGCCGGATCACGGTGACGCGGCACGTTCTTGATGCGAATTCGAGTCAACCTTTTACCCATATAATGGGGAATCGTTACAAAAGCCCGGGACGTGCATGTTATAGTAGCCATTCTTCTGGATTCTTGCTCACTGCTGCATATAGCAGTGACCATCTCATATTGTTTATCTTTCTGTATGTGTAGCACTGAGGGCCACACATCTTCAAGGAATTTTTCAATTTCTGCCGAAGTAGGAAATTTAAGTTTCCTCTCTTTATGCGAAATACAGGTAACTCGAATGTGGAGCCTAAAAACAGAAACAACTCCTATAATAGTAGGCGCATTACGTATGATAAAAAAAAACATTCAGAAAAATACGCAACAAAAATACCAGGACTTACAAGTATATATATGTATATAACATAGAAAATAGCCCTATTAGGCGCCGCATACATCCTACGCAAAACACTTTCAATACAGTGAAAATGAGAACATCACAACAGACCACAGCATAACCAAGGCACAGTGAAAGCACGTGATACAAATCAGACAGAATACTACTACTACTACTACTACTACTACTACTACTACTACTACTAATAATAATAATAATAATAATAATAGTAGTAGTAGTAGTAGTAGTAGTAGTAGTAGTAGTAGTAGTAGTAGTAGTAATTATAATGATAATAATAATAATAATAATAATAATTATTATTATTATTATAATTATTATAATTATTATTATTATTATTATTATTATTATTATTATTATT
>NC_068984.1:97725376-97725989 GCF_001194135.2 Octopus bimaculoides | reverse complement strand
CTTCATTTTGGTCAATATTTATAGGACTGAAGTAACTCCTCCAGAAGATATAGAAGCAAAAATAGAAGAGTGCCATTGTTATCAAGTGAACGATATTTCGACATCTCGTGTATCTTCCACAGGTTCAAAAAATAAACTTGTCAATCTACTTCATTTTGGTCAATATTTATAGGACTGAAGTAACTCCTCCAGAAGATATAGAAGTCTATTTTTTGAACCTGTGGAAGACACACGAGATGTCGAAATATCGTTCACTTGATAACAATGGCACTCTTCTATTTTTGCTTCTATATCTTCTGGAGGAGTTACCTCAGTCCTATAAATTTTAACCAAAATGAAGTAGATTGACAAGTTTATTTTTTGAACCTGTGGAAGATACACAAGATGTCGAAATATCGTTCATTTGATAATAATGGTACTCTTCTATTATTATTATTATTATTATTATTATTATTATTATTATTTTATGTTTGACTTTTGTTTTGCATTTGTACAAGTTGGATCCAAGTCTCACCCAGAAACCTCAAGAGACAACAAGTTAGAAGTTCATGTAGGTGTTATCCCTAGGGTACCATATATTTGGATTTGTACAGTTTTGTTCAAGTGAATGTTT
>NC_068984.1:97719272-97720138 GCF_001194135.2 Octopus bimaculoides | reverse complement strand
TATATATATATATATATATATATATATATATATCTTATAGTAAAAATAGGTACATAAGGGTGGAAAACCACCGGAATAATACCATATGTCCAATATATATGTATATATATATATGTAACGATAAGTATTATTTACCAATTGTAACAGGTTATAAGATGAACGATGAAGAGTGATCGAAATTTTTATAGAAATATTTATTTACCGTTACTCTAATAAATGCCATACCACGACGGGTAGGTTAGTGTAATAGTATAACAGTTTGTACGTAAAGCATGCAAGGTAAAAAAAGTTGATTTCGGCCTGTATATGTATGCACACTTTCTCATAGTAGTATATATAGATAAAGATAGGGTAATGTTACCGAGAAAAGGATGCGAGCTAGTGATAGCTATAGAGTCGAGGGAAGTTGTGTCTCATAGTTGGCTGGTTGTAAACTTCTATCTCCCTTTGGTCGTTTTGTCTTTAGGTGGCTGCCTGCTTGTGACTATATCTGTAGATGACTGTTCCCTAACTAATTGAGTTGTCACTAGTTACTTCGCTCTGTATCCCCAAGTGACTACTGACTGTTTGGCTTGGGGTCTCCTGTTTTTATAGCTATCTAGAAGGATAGATATATTACTGAGAACAATGGATTTAGCTGGTGGTCTTGTTATCTCTATTCTAGATTTTGATGGAGTAGAAGAGGTTAGAAAGGGTCAAATGGTGAAAACATTGTTCCGGCCCAGCCAAAGGCATCTGGAAAATATTAAACTGCTGTCAGATCACAACCATTGTTCCACCGTGGGAAAAGTTCTGACGCAGTGTTAATTTAAATTTGGGTATAGTGGATCGAATCCACTTCATGCCTGCAAAATTCACTACACACA
>NC_068984.1:97717125-97719117 GCF_001194135.2 Octopus bimaculoides | reverse complement strand
TATATATATACATACATTCACACACACACACACACACACACACACACACATATACATGGAAACGCACACACACATCATAGCATATTACTAGCAACTAGTTCACTTAATTATCGATAAGGTAAGCAGTGTTTTTAATATTGTATTTATACCATCAAGAATATCTATTCAAACTTTGTGAAACCTCTAATTGTGTGGCTTTGTTGACATGGTCTCTGCGGAAAGGTTAGAGATATATGCGTGACTCTTGATAAGTGTTCACTCTTTCCAGGGAGATTATGTATCGGCATTTATTAATACTTGCCCAGTTGAGGCGAAAACATGTACTACTCTGATATATAGATTCACCTCATAGTACAGTTACATTATAAATGCAAGTATAATGAAATTAACGACCTGCTAGATAGTGTGAGTTTATTAAATGAAATAATTTTAATGTAATCTTTTTTACAGCTGGTGGTCACTTATGTGGCGAAGGAGTGGACCAGAGAAATATGAATGCTGCTGTCTCACCTGCTAAAGCACAATAATTCAGTGGAAATTAAACCAAATTGCTGTATATTTCATCTAAACCTAATGATGTCAAACAAAGAATTTGAAATATTATATAAATTATTTCAAAAGTGAAATTATGTAACTCTTTCATTTCTTTCTCTATTCATAAATCCCATTCGGAACCTGAGAATATCATTTTTTAAAATACATTTCTAGGCCTCCCCCACCCCATACATACATACATACATACATACATACATACATACATACATACATACATACATACACACATAAATACATACATGCATGCATGCATACATAAATGTATGTACGAGCGCGCGCGTGTGTGTATTAGTAAAGTTAAAAACTTCACAAAGTTTTATTTCAAGTTTCACGAAACCGGTCATCACACATAACTGAAATTTTATATATATATATATATATATATATATATATATACATATAATACTCATTTGGACTTATGTTCTTTTCTTTTATTTTTTTACTTGTTTCAGTCATTTGACTGGGGCCATGCTAGAGCAACGCCTTTAGTCGAACAGATCGACCCTAGGACTTATTCTTTGTAAACCTCCTTTACTTACACTCTCCTGTCTTACACACACCAACATCGGTTGTCAAGCGATGGTGGGGGGAGAGACGCACAAACATATACACACACATTCTTTCAGTTTCCGTCTACCAAATCCACTCACAATGTCTTGGTTGGCCCGAGGTTAACAGTTGAAGACACTTTCCCAAGGTGCCACGCAGTGGGACTGAACCCAGAACCATGTGGTTGGTAAGCAAGCTACTTACCGCACTGCCACTCCTGTTATTTAGATATGTCTAGTAGTATGCTGATTAAACCAATTTCACCGTCTAGGCTACCTCATATCATCCACAGGTACCATATTATTGTCACTGGATCTTCGTCAGGAATTCTGCAGTATTCGTTGAGCTTAAAATGAATGAGGGAAACGGAAAATGGATTTAGCAAGAATGTTTATTCAACAAGATTCTTGCTAAATCCATTTTCCGTTTGCCTCATTTATTATAAGCACACGCGCGCGCTCACTTACATATATAAATATAAATATATATATATATACAGGGTGATTCAAAAGTGACCATACACAGGAAAAAATAATTTTTTTTATAAGAAACAGTTAAATAATAAAAAAGCGACGTTTGAATCACCCTGTATATATATGATCCATATTCGCTTAATTGAAAAAAAAAAGAAGAAAATGGAGAGTTGAAAGTTAATAATTATTTATTAATAAAATGATACTTCATACTTCATGCAGCTGTTTCAATTGTGTGCATATAAGATAAATAACAAATTTATGGTTTAAATTTGCATTTATAAGGTATAAACAATATCACATTCAAACCATAAATTTGTAATTTATTTAATAAGCACAATTAATATGCTTAGTACTGAACCAGTGTTTTCTTGGATGTTATCATCCCTTTATGAGGTTAATATATCCTCTGTGT
>NC_068984.1:97715922-97716857 GCF_001194135.2 Octopus bimaculoides | reverse complement strand
ATATATATATATGTGTGTGTGTGTGTGTGTGTGTGTGCGTGTGTGTGTGTGTGTGTGTATGCATGTATGTGTGTGTGTATATGCATGCATGTGTGCGCGTGTGTGTGTACCAGAGTAATCACATGAATGTGAAACAAGGTGGGAAAAAATAGTACTCGAATACCGGAGGTAGAGTAATATGCTTTGTTATTAAAGCTGCAAAGACATCACAAAAATATCAGAAAATCCTGCTGCTCAGAGTTTCACGTTCCCGTTTGTCGGGCAGTTATGATCTAGAATGGAACAAGAATTTGTTATACGTATAATATATATTATGATGCAATTCACATAGACAAATACACATTTGATTTTGATTGGTCGTTTCAACTAACGGTGTTTTTAAAAAGAGGCGATAATAATAAAATAAAATTAAAATTAAAATTAAAAGGCATAAATATCGTGTTGTATAAAATCGAAGAAAACTTTAAATCAGAAAGAAGTTTTTAGTTTAAAAAGAAAACATACATGACCGGAGTAAATTAATTAATTAATGGTAAATAAGTTTCATTAATCTAAATGTAAATCTGTTTTTAAAAATATTTACTTACAGAAATTTATATGCATAAATACATAGACACGTTATCCACATACATACAAACGCATACATGCATCATTTTATACTAGCTCCCACTAAAAAGAAACATACGTACAGGCAAACGCACACACACACTCACACACATACACATACACACACACACACGTACACTATTCAATTTTTTTTCTCCGTGTTTTTCTCCTTGTCTCCGTATTCTTTCTGTTGAAGAGCGTAGCTCGAAACGTCAAAGACTTTCCGTATTCCCGAGCGTCATACTAATATATCCTTTTGTTATTTACACCACCTGTCCTCGTCTGTTATTATTTGTATATTCTCCCATATATATATATATATATATATA
>NC_068984.1:97714143-97715595 GCF_001194135.2 Octopus bimaculoides | reverse complement strand
TATATATATACATACACATACTAATGTATACATAGATATCTATACACACATATGTACACATTACGTCTCTGTGCGTATGTTTTAATACTCACATTATATACATAATACGCTTCTAACACACATTTTCCTTCGCTAGTTAAAAAAGAAGAAAAGAAAAGAAAAAGGAACAAAAGGAATTAGATAAGTGGTGGCGAGGGGAGGAGAGAGAATAGAAAAATGTTTGAATTTTGACACAGAAGCGTTCATAAGAGTATCGAGTAGAAAAAGAGGAAGAAAAGAAGATACAATAAAACCATCGTGTGTGTATACTCATGGTCGTATACGCACACATATCGATAGACGCGCATAAACATACCTACATAAATACATACACACATGTATACACGCATACATACATACATACATATATACATATATGCATACATCCCCAAACCGCACCCCCTTTCTCGTCCTTTTCCACCCTCCACCCTACCCCTTCATCGGAGGATCCTACGAGCCTTCCGTCGTCTCCAGCTAGATCCCACCACTCACCCCATTTCCCCCAACCCACCCTTGTCCTTTAAACGCGCCCGTAACCTACGCGATCAAGTGCTCCTCTCCTCCCAGCCCCATCCGGATCCTTCCCTTACTCTAGATACCGCTGCTACACCTGCCCTTTCATTACTCCCTCACTGGATCCAACTAGCACACTTTCCACATAAGAAACTTTCTCTCCTGCACCTCTTGAAGCCTTATCTATTGCATTAGATGTAATCTCTGCAATAAACTCTACGTTGGTCAGACGGCTGACCGACCGGTTCACTGAGCATCTACGAAATGTTGGGCTAGGCACGAACACCTCCGTCGCCCGCCATTTCCGCTTGGTCAACCACTCCATCTCTAATATCTCCGTTTTTGGCCTCGCCCTGCACCACGGATCCACGCACTCGCGACTCCAGCTGGAACAGTGTTACATTTTCAGTCTACAAACACAAATTCCTCTCGGACCCAACATAACCTCCTCTTCTGTTGTTTTTTTTTGTGAATTCTTTTCTGTTGTTTGTTTTTTTGTGAATTCTCCCTATACATTATTTACATTTGACGGATATTTGTCCTCATCGTGTTTGTTGTTAACACAACGTTTCGGCTGATATGCCCTCCAGCCTTCATCAGATGTCTTGGGGAAATTTCGAACTTGGGTTCTCATTCCTAAGGTATTTTTCGATGTTATTATTATTGCGAGCTGGCAGAAACGTTAGCTCGCCGGGCGAAATGCTAAGCGGTATTTCGTCTGTCTTTACGTTCTGAGTTCAAATTTCGCCGAGGTCGACTTTGCCTGTCATCCTTTCGGGTTCGATAAATTAAGTACCAGTTGCGTACTGGAGTCGATCTAATCGACTTCTCCCCTCCCCCAAAATTTCGGGCCTTGTGCCTAGAGTAGAAAAGATTATTATCATTATTATTATTATTGTT
>NC_068984.1:97706035-97713874 GCF_001194135.2 Octopus bimaculoides | reverse complement strand
CAATCCTTTCTATATTAACCAAAATGAAGTAGATTGACAAATTTATTTTTTGAACCAGTTGAAGACACACGAGATGTCGAAATATCGTTCACTAGATCACAAATGGCACTCTTCTTTTAATTTTGACTCTATATCATCAGGAGGAGTTATCTCAATCCTTTCTACATTATTATTATTATTATTATTATTATTATTATTACTATTATTATTATTATTATTATTATTATTAACCAGGTCACTTCCCGGAATCGAACTCTTAACCGCTACGCCATATGCCCATGGGCATATGGCGTAGTGGTTAAGAGCGCAGGCTACTAACCCCAAGATGCCGAGTTCGATTCCAGGTAGTGACCCGGATAATAATAATAATAATAATAAGAAGAAGAAGAAGAAGAAGAACAACAACAACAACATCAAAAAATACCTTAGAAGAAGAACATCAAAAAATAACAGGTTCGAAATTTCCCCAAGATACTTGATGAAGGTTGGAGGGTATATCAGCCGAAACGTTGTGTTAACAACAAACAAGATGAGGACAAATATCTGTCAAATGTAAATAATGTACATAATTCCTCAACTTTTAAATATAGAACTGTGTGTCTGGTGTGTTGAATTTTAAAAATAAAAATTGTTGAAAGAAGGAATGAAGTAATGTAGGCTCAGAGGTGTAGATTAAACGAAGCTAAATAAAAATCAATTATAAAATTAAATTTAAAGTACTAAAAGCATTATTTTATGTAATATAAATTTAAATATGAATAATTTTTATATGCAAAGCCGACTTCGGCGGAATTTAAATCAGAACTTAGACACTAGCGATATATCGCTAAACATTTTGTCCAGCTCGCTAAAGGTTCTGTCAGCATCGCTACCTTATTAACAATAATAATAACAATGATAAATAAATATAATGATAGTAAAATAACTAAGTAATAATAATAAAAAGAGTAATAGTAAAAAAGTAAAAGATCCATTCGGATATTCGATATCTTTAAAACACATTTTGGGCGATGACAGATGTTCTTTTTTAGGTGTGCCTTAAAAACTAACGTCGTATCATGATTCTTCATTTCACCAGCTTTCTTGAAAAATGCCTTGTAAATGCTTTGTTGACTAGGAGCTAGGATATCGATGCCCTCTTCTGACAACTGTTTGCAGATTTTCGCAGTTTTGTTGGTAGAGACATTTGTTCTAGTTACAAGTCTCATACCAATTGCAGATTTATTGTTCCTTCTTGTGGAAGAATAAGTGTCATCACTATCACTATCATTTTGATTAACTCTGTCATCTTCATCATAATTGTGCCTTTCAATCTCTTCTTCTTCTTCTTCTTCTTCTTCTTCTTCTTCTTCTTCTTCTTCTTCTTCTTCTTCTTCTTCTTCTTCTTCTTCTTCTTCTTCTTCTTCTTCTTCTTCTTCTTCTTCTTCTTCTTCTTCAGAGCCACTGTCAGTATTCAGGGTTGTTGGGTTCGATAAAGAATGGGAGGCTTCAGCATCAGAGCATCTTCTCTTGGAAGGATGGATAGTGTGCTTGCTTGCAGCTTTGCCTGTCGAATAGCCCACTTTGCCTTTGCTTTGGAGTTGGATGGAATACAGCTTTTGTCATCAGCATTGAGCCATTGACCGTGAACTTTGGTGATATCGAACAATTCTTCTAATGGCTCAGATTTTCCTTTCTTGGCGCATTTGTCATACAAATAAAGCATATTTTAGAACTTGGGCCGTATTACTTGCTCGGAAAAGTTTGGAAAATTCAGTTTATCTCTTCACAGTAGTGTCACCTCTCTTGATAATTCTGCCACTCTTTCCTTTCTGCCTTTCATTGATTTCCCAAGAAACTGGCACTGACCAACAATCTGCTCCTTGAGTGGCATTCAGCTTTTGCTGGCCAATGAGGCTTCTTCTACTGCACCAAATTTCTCGTCTATTTCTCTTTGTTCTTCTGAACAATTTCGATGCCTTCTTGAATGACATACCGCTAGAAGTCACGCAGAACTCACACACTGAAACTGCAACAACAAGGGTGAAAGTTAAATAAGAACTTAATTATTTGCTTCATGACTACGCATAATGACTCAGCAGTGCAATCTAATCACCACTGAAGTTTTATAAATGCTAAGGATTTATTGAAAGCCAAGAGTACTGTGCAACCTTCACCATATTGAAACAAGTCTTACATAAGAATACAAACATCCATTCATGGGTGAAATCTTAAAAAAGCTCAGAAGTGAGTTCACTTTAGTTACTTATCCATAAAAGCTCATCTAAATATGATATACGAAATGGTTTTTGAGAAAAAAATGAAAAAAGTCGTATCCTTAATATGCATATATATATTTATACATACGCACACACAAACACATACACATATATATTTATATGCATGCATTTATATATGTATGTACATGTGTATATGTGTATGTATATGCGTGTATGTATTTTATGCATGTGTATATAGTCATAGATTTATATATTATATTTGTGTGTATACGTACCATAAACTTGTTATTGAAATTTCCAACCTAGGAACTTCTTTAATCCATGTTTTTTTTTAATTATTAAAACAAACTTATGCATCTATTAATTAATTATTAATTAATCTCTTCTGGACATGCATTACTCCCTTCTTCACTCAAGGCTGTTTTCGATATTATGTAATATAATATATTTATATTTTACTGCTCAATTTATACACCCCCTACCGTTAGCGAATATAGCACTATTTATATTTTGAAAATAAGTTACCCAATCAAATTCAAATGCTTATTTGTCAAATTGAATTGTATCAAATCATATATTACATGTACCATTACAATTTTATTCCAGTCTTGATCACAACTGTCCGACGAATGGAAACGTGAAACTTTGAGTAACAGTTTTTTAATCATGTTTTTGCAGCTTGAATAAAAAAGTATATATATGTATATATATATGTGTGTATGTATATATATATATATATATATATATATATATTATGGATGTCGTGATATTCAACCGGTTTTCGCTATTTAAATTAGCTTTTGAAAGAACATTCTGAAGTAATCATTTCTTGTGACAAAGGAATCTCCCATTTTGGATACTTGAAAAGTAAGAATGAGTCTGGAATGAGTCTGCATAAGAACAGATTCGTTTTCCTCAATACAGGCAGATAGCCCCGAACGAACATATTGACAGATGCGCAAGAAATAAAACATCGAATTTTCATATTTTTCCATTATACCAATGCAAAGATTCAATCTTCTTACAAGAACGCTTAAACAAGGAAAACTTGTTCATACAAAAGTACAGACCACACCTTAATATACAAACTTGACCACCTGATCCTTACACATTCCTATTTCAACAATTATACTAAGGAGTTAGTTGTCCCCCTTGCCACCTGTTGCTTTTCTTTTTTTTTCTCCAATATCCAGACTATCTCTTACTTTTCAAGTATCCAGAATGGAGAAACTCCTTTGTCACAAGAAATGATTACTTCACAATGTCCCCTGAAAAGCTAATTTAAATAGCGAAAACCGGTTGGATATCACGAAATCTATAAAATATGTATATATGTATACATATAAAAAATTTATAAAAAGTCATTAAACTATGTGAAACGAAGGCATTTCTCTTCCACTTTTTATATATGTTTTCCACATATTTTCAACTCATAATTTAGCCACGAGGTGTAGACTGATTTTCCAGTATTTTGCTCCTTTCATATTTCTACCATATGCCTCACGTGGTACACAAATGCCTGCGAAACCTACCTCCACCTCATCGGATAAAATTACCAACGAGGACATCCTTAAGGAATTAAAAGAAATCAACATAGATTTAGTCACTCTAACCAACAAAATCGATGGACTATACCACCAAACCCGAGAAGACTTAGATAACGATCAAAGAAAGCAATATACAGAGAAGGTCAGTGAAAATCTAAGTGAACTATGCACTACATTAAACGAATTTTTCACTAATACTTTCACAAACAATACCATAAAAGATACACTACAAAAATCGCCCACCCCAAATGAAAACACACCAATTTCAGTACATCTAATTAAAAACCGCATTAGTCACACTTAGTCTAAAAACCTCAACACCAGAAAACTCTCATTCTGGAACATGATAAAAAAATAACAATAAAGCACAAATTTGTGAAAAATGGATCAACTCAACACCGTTAATCTGGCCACGCAAACTCCAAATCAAACTCAACCCAGATGAACCAGAACAACAGCGAACCCTCAGAGAGAAACTAGCAATAGAAAAGTTGAGAACAGAAATTGAATTACTTAAACTCAGAGCTAAGAATCATGAACAAAATTATAAAACGATCGATGACGAGATGATCACAGAACTCACGATACATGCCAATGAACAACTTCTACAAAATGTTATTAAACTATAGAAAGACAACTGTGAATCGGAAGAAATTAATTCACTAAAACGATGGGAAAACAATATTAACTTTTTCCTCAACAACGAATCTCAATTCAAAAGAGACTACACTTCAGACAACCCCTTCAAAAAAAATCCAAAACAAATACATCCACAGAAACCAATAATAGTACACCCAGATCAAAATTTCAACACAGACACACAAAACTACCCCACTGGGAAATCAACCACCATACAGGCCCAAACACCCCTACAACTAATTCCAACATAAACACCCACACCACATAATCCCAAACAATTCACCTACACAACAATACACTCACAATGACAACCCTAACACTGAGAACCCCTTCCAACCTAATTACGACAAACAACATTTTTTTAGACAGAGTAGAGAAACACAAGGACACACGTTGGAACAGAACTTACGGGAGAAACCCAAAATAATCAATTTATCGAAGAAAACTCTCTCCACAACAAAAATCTTTTAGCTAAATATTTTAGCTAAAGGTTTAAAATTTACACCCACCTCACGTAGACCAAACTCCAATGAAATTAAAGATAATATTGCAGAATTCTGAAGAAAACATCGAGTGACAGAAGCACTCACCAACTACAACAACGATGAGGAATCACAAGTGAAAAAACAAAAGTAATTATCTACCACACAAAGGAAGGAATAAAACATTAGACGACTTCTGCAACCGTATCCAGAATTTTCCTCACATTCTTTATAAACCAAAAATTGTACCAAACTTCAACAACCTACAATGGAAGCACCTACTTCAATTAAAAAACGACGAAGACTTACCATCAAAGAAACAGACAAAGGTAGTGCTGTAGTCCGGATGGATACAGAATACTATAAAAACCTAGCATTGTACATACTAGAAAATGACTCCTTTTATGAAAAAGTTGCAAATTATAGGCAGCAAAAAACATTAAAAGATCTTGCATCTTTAATACTCAAACATGGAAAAGGCCTCACAGAAAAAGAAAAAGATGATATCACAAACTTTAAATGCAAACCAAAACTTTTCTATGGCCTCCCCAAAATCCACAGGAGTCAAATAATTACTAATGCCTTCAGATCAAATCCAGGTCTATACATAAATATCCCAACACCAGAAGACTTAAAATTAAGGCCGATTATAGCGGGCCCAGCCTGCGAAACACACCGCCTAAGCAACCTTTCGTCAGATACATTAAAAGTTTCATTAGAGACGGTCTAGGCATGCTAGAGCATCTACCAAAACCTAACAACGAAGAAGCACTATTAATCTCCTTCGATGTTATCAACCTCTACACTAACATTCCACATGACTTCGGAATAGAGGCAATAAAATTCTGGTTAGAAAAATACCCCGAAGTTCTCCCGGACCGCATAAACCAGACTTTTGTCATTGAATCTCTGAAGTTCATCCTACAAAACAATTACTTCTTATTCGATGAAACATACTACCGCCAAGAATGCGGTATTGCAATGGGAAAAAAGCAGCGCCTGTCCTTACGAACCTAATAATGGGTTTCTTTGAACCTACCCTATATGAACATTCGCTCCAAGAGTTTGGACCCCTATTCCACCAGTATATGAGAGAAAACTGGAAAAGATACCTAAATGATTGTTTTATCATCTGGAATGAAACCTATGATAAACTTCTGGGTTTCAAATCTACACTGAACAATATAAACTCCAATATTCAATTTGCAATGGAGTATAGCAAGGAACAGTTTCCATTTCTGGACATTTTGATTATAAAAAAATCCAACAACCAAATTGCAACTGACATCTACTACAAACCAACAGACTCAAAACAGTGTCTCGTTTCCACTTCATGCCGCCCTAAACACAGCAAAATAAATATCCCATTCAATCTAGCAAAAAGTAACTGTACAATTGTATCTGACACAACTACCCGGGAACTTCGCCTACAAGACCTCAAAATAACACTCATGGAACGTCAATACTCACCCGCACTCATAGACCATGGAATTAAACGTGCCAAAAAAATTGGGCACAAACACACCAAGGACAGCAAAACAAAATACCACACCTCACTTTAAATCACTCACATACATATCAACCCACAACCTTTAGAAACAGTGAAGCATACAACACAATTATACAAAAACTGCCTCTGCTCACTCAAGACCTAAAAATGAACAGCATTCTAAATACACATAAACTCCTCAAATGCAAAAGACAACAGAAACCACTTAAGAAACTCCTAAGAGATGCAAAACTATACTCAACACAAAATTAAAATTGCAGACGATCTAATTGTGGTACATGACCATACCTAATTGAAGGTTCGGAATTCACATTCCACCAAGGGGAAACAATTTTAATTAAGATCAACTTCACATGTGCTTTCCCAGAACCTTATCTATATCAGCCTTACATTGAGACATAGAGTTACGCTGCATAAAGAACAGATTCATTTTCTTCAATACAGGCAGATAGCCCCGAGCGAACATATCGACAGATGCGCAAGAAATAAAACACCGAATTTTCATATTTTCCTATTATACCAATGCAAAGATTCAATCTCCTTACAAGAACGTCTAAACAAGGAAAATCTGTTCATGCAAAAGTACAGACCACACCTTAATATACAAACTTGGCCACCTGATCCTTACACATTCCTATTTCAACAATTATGCTGAGGAGTTAGTTGTCGCCCTTGCCACCTGTTACTTCCCTTTGACCACTCTCTGGACTCATTCTTACTTTTCAAGTATCCAAAATGGCGAAACTCCTTTGTCACAAGAAATGATTACTTCATAATGTGCCTTGTAAAGCTAATTTAACTAGCGAAAACCGGTTGGATATCACGACATCCACAAAGTATGGTCTGTTGTGTCTGGGGAGAGTCATTTTCTTTTTGTGCCTTAGAATTTAACACACTCACCAGTAAAATTTCCACTTATTTCTTATTTTTATTTTCCTAAAATTTTCGTTGCGTCTTGCAACCTTTTCAATAGTGTTGACTCTGTCCGTTATTTACACTGCGTTCCTTTTTGTTTGTTTGTGCGCTTGTGTGTGGGTCAGTGTGTGTGAGTGTGTGCCTATGCATGCATGTATGTATGTATGTATGTTATCAATCAGTTTCTTTCTGTATTTCTTGTCCGTAGAGAAAGAGCCGGACTCTAACATAGATTCAAGGCTCCTTCATTGGAACTTTTATCAACATCATCTAGGTATTTGTGCATATGTGTGTGTGTGCAGTATTTGGTGTTAGTGTATGCGCAGATTTGTATGTTTGTTTTATGGATGCGTTTTTATGTCTAGATGCATGCATATGTATTTATGTGCTAAATTTTTGGAAAGTTTTACATATCTTTACAGTTCCATTGATGGCTTGAATCTGTAGTCTTCTAATCAGCCTTTTTCTTTCAGGTTTTGAGAACCCTAATTTTTCCAGGTTTTTGTTGAGGCAGTTCGTTACATATC